>NC_046161.1:112355778-112655778 GCF_011064425.1 Rattus rattus
GCAGATAGGCCGAGAGCAATCTCCAAAGGGAAGAAGTACCCCAGCCAGCAGACACGCAGCATTACTTAACCCCAGTGAGGTCAGGCACACAGAACTTTAAAGAAAGAGCACCTTACACCCAGATAGTTTAAAACCAAACAAAACAGCCAAGGCCTGCAAGTCAGTGTAGAGAAGGGACTCAGATTCCACAGCAAATTAATAATAACTTCAATAAATACAGCAAGTTAGAAAGCCAATTCCACACCATGAGGACTCAATGATGCCACTTCTCTGTGACTGATTACATGACTAGACTGGGGAAATCTCACAGTTGTACTTTGTGTGGGGGGGGGGGCAGTGAACTCACAAAAGAACATAGACGGCATAACAGTCTGCATCATGAAGGAAGGCGCTGTGCGACCCTGCCCTGACCTGCACACTCATTTAAAGACCTTCCAAATCCAACTCTACCATCATTTTGGTTTTAGCTAATGCTGCTTTTCCTCACTACCTCGAGGCAATCGCAGCAGTGTCCCAGAGTGACAAATTCTACCCTCAAACATGAGAAGGAGCCTCTGCAGAGGGACCGCAGAGCGAGAAAATTTAAAAAGTAGCCCAAGTGCTAGCACATTGAGAAGACGCCTCCCGCCTAGCTCAGCAGCACTGAGGTCTTCATCAGAGGCTTCTCAATGAGAAAGACAAGAGGGCTGAAGAGATGGCCAGCAGTTAAGCACACACTCTGCTCCAGAGGACCAGAGTACAGTTCCCAGCACCATGTTCAATGACACACAACCACCTACAAGTCAAGCTCCGGAGGATCCAGCACCCTCTTCTGGCCTCTGTGGGCACCTGCACTCAAGTGCACACACCCTTACAAGGATGCACACGCCTACACACATAAATAAGGAAATAAACGAACATGTATTATGTGAGCATTAGTCCACTCAGCAGTTCACACTAAGGCTGGAGAAAGTAGAAGAGTCAGGAGGCCACGGTCAGGATGTGTTATAGGAGAGAGGAGTAAATTAATTAAAAAACAAAACAAACAAAAAGTGGGAAAGCCATCTGATAGATTTTATTAACATTTTGTTTTTCAACTTCAAGTAAGGGAAAGAAGACTACCTCTGTTCTGGCAGAACACGGACTTAATATATAATGACTCTAGCAAAAAGGAAACATAAAATACAATTTAAAATATTAAGTGATTACGGTCTTCAGGGCACAGGGCCAAGAAATGTTTTTGATTCCTAGAGTTATTATCAGGAGGAAGAGGAAGACAAGGAGGAGGAGGAGGAAAAGGAGGAAGAAGAAGATGAGGATGAAGAGGAAGAGGGTGGGGAGGAGGGAGAAGGGGGAAGCAACAGCAGCTCAATAAGCAACTGCACAGATACTTCTGTCTGCCCACAGACGTCTCAAGGGTTACTGTCTGTACTTGATTGGTTGAGGGATGTGTAACTGGCACACATGTGACTCCTACGCTGACACCATCAGCTACAGTGTTTACACAACATAAAATGAATTATATGGATGAGCTGACAGTGTCCACAGGGGTCTCGTCACACTGGTATCAAAACAGTAGTTACTTGGTGCTAAGTGTGATCATTTATAGATGTGTGCACACACAAACGTAGCCATAAAGAGCCAGGGTTTCTAGGAGGAGTAGGGGTGTTTGACCCAGCCACTGGGTTTCAGATGTTAGAGCCTGTGGTGACCAGGCTACTTAGTGATTATTCTCTGCCTAATGCCAACCTCCCTTGTTTTCTAGTGCCACAGATCTGAATTTGCAGATGGGGAGGGCCGACTATGCTCACTTGACAATGACCTAGACAGAATCAAACCAGTCCTGCAGTGATACCCATCTAGAGACACCAGGCAAGATGGAGATCCAAATCCTGAGGGCAGGCTGGCCTGTCTGTCTGCCCCATGTCCCTGGAGCTCATGCTCCCACTCACCCACCTCCTCCTCAGTAGCTGAAGGAGGGCTGAGGGGGGACAGACAGCACACAAGGGTGCTGAGGTCAGAGCAAGCTATTCCTACAACAAAGAGCTCAGTGCACGGGCCCAGACAGCAGCAGGGCAAACGTGTTATCAGTTGACGTTTCAGTATGAAGGCCTTTCCATAAAACTGCATGCACTTCAGTTTGTGTGTTTAAAGCAACACTCTAAAAATGGAATCTACAGGCATCAGCAACACCAAGCCAAGGTTCTCACAGCATAGGGTTGATTACATCCTCCTGAATGCAGGCAGAATTCTGTCTGAAATCACATTGGGGAAGAAAATCTATGTCCCCTCTGCAGGGTTGACCAGGCTCCAGGCCCTTTCCCATACAGGGATGCGAGGGTGGGACACCAAATAATACTTCTAATCCATCCAGGTATTTTAGAGAAGGACTGATTTCACCAAGGATCGGTGAGATAAAGCTGTCTCCCAAAGGTGACATTCAGACCTGAGTGGTTCAAATGCTAATGCACCACCCACTGGAGGTGTTTCTCTGACCACAGCACATCTCACCTGTAATGTGCCTCCCCCAGGGCAGAGAATAAAAGTAAGTCCTGCACAGCTCTACACCAATATGACCGCACCCTAGAAACAACAGCCTCAAGTACCTCAAAATGCGTACAACGACAGCATTGCTCACTTCTCTCTGACAGCAAACGCGATTCTTCCTCCCACCTCCTCCCAACAGCCAGGTTCCCATCCAGGTCACCCTGGCCAAGCGGGCCTGACTTTAGGGCAGTCCCTTCAGGCTTCCTTTCTAAAACATCTTTCCCCAGGGAGAGGATGCCTGCTCAACTCTGGGCCTGGTCAAGCAGAGCCATATACATCCTCTGCCTCTAGCAGACACTCCCCATCCTGATGAACACCTTGCACACTCCGCTCAAGAAACATGTCCTTACACAATCAGGTACAAACCAGCAGACTGCTCAGGACGGCTGCATCCCGAGGATCTCCTATCAACAGTACACCCTGCAGTCTCCAGCCTTCCTTTAAAGAGCTGATTCACAGAAAGGCCTTACTACTATGAAAGTCACTGAGCCCAGAAAGGAGGGGGGAGAGATAAGGGAAGGAAAACACCAGTTACACTTAATCTTTGCCTAATGTCCCATCTGTGTGACCAGGGATGGCGCTTCACCCCATGTGGCACCAACTTCTTGAATGCTGACAGAAGCTTCCAGAAGCAGGAACACTTTCCCTCCCCTAGAGAGGCTGGCTGTCCTGGCTTTGCATACTTGACAGGTTCAAACTCAACAGTGCTTTTTCTTCCTGGCCAGTGGGACCATTTCCCTCTACCTGATGCTGTTTTGGGCTAGCACACACTCTCTCTTCTTTTATACAGTCTAGGACACAAACTCAGGGAATGGGGCCACCCACAGTGGGCTAGCTCTGTGCTTGTCCCAACTACCCATGCACCAACCCCCTGCCATCAATTACCATAATCAAGATAGTTCCCTGCAGACATGCCCAAGAGCAACTTGATCTAGACAGTTACCCATGGAGACTCGCTCCCTTCCACGGTGACGATACATTGTATCAAGCTGGCAATTAAAGTGAACTTGTGCACAGATTTAATGTTGCCTTATACCCCCTCCTTGGTCAGGTCTCCCCACACAGTGTAAGGTGGCTCACAGATGCCTATACCAGGTGGAGCTGGCCTCAATGAACCTACTGAACTAAATGGCCTAGACACCCCAAAGCAGCAGCTGGGCTGGCTCCGTGCTTACCAAGAGTTAAATGCAGTTAGTGCTTCCATGCGAGCAGGTATCGATTAGGAGCCTTGAACACGGTATGTGCTGAAATCTAAGACAATCCGAGGCTCCCTGGGGTGTGCGTCTTTTTCCTCATGCATTCCACTCATACGCAAGAAGAGATAATTAGAAGATTTCCCATGAGCCTCGGCATTAGAGAGCATTTTTATGAAGCAGTAACATTGTGACGATGCCTTTTCTATCATAATTGAGGCTGTCGTGGCAATAATTAGCACACTTGTGTTTCATGATTAGAAAACACACTAATTAAATTTCTATTTAAATGCAATACAGATATTTATAAACACTGGATCTGAACAAATTAGCCATGAGGTTATTGTTCATTAAGCAAGAGGATCAATAAGTAACATCTCAATCAAAGACCAGGGACTCGCTGGCCCAGCACCATGACTGACTGGCTCTTTCCTATTAGGTGTGGATGGGAACGTGGAACACCCTATCCCTGCACACCGTGATGAGGGATGAACCCCCAAATCCTAGTATTATTAAGTCCTGAAAAGACATCGGGGAGCTTCGAGACCTATTTCTGGATGGAAGTCTACGTTAGAATGTGATGGACTCTGGCAGGAGGCATTCACCAACCAACCGAGACAGGACCCTTGGGAATCGCTGGTTCCTGCCAGGACAGGCATCTAGTGAGCCAATGGGTACATGGCTCTGTGCAGATGAAGGCATCCGACTCTCCAAGTAGGGCAATGCCAGCTCTGCCACCAAGCCCTGGCCACTTAGTCACTCCTAGAACACAGAGAGCACGTCCTAGAAGTTATGGTCTCCAGTGTCTCCTGCACATAGAAGCATGGTGTGACAGGGTCTCAGTTGAAAAAAATGGGGCTCCTAGCAGAGGCCATCATGAGGCATCTGAGGAGAACGGAGTGCACACAGAGGCTTCAGAGAGAACATGGGACGACTGAGCCAGGAGCACAGTGCGGCAGATGCCACAGGGAAAGGCGAATGTCTGTCTTCTGATGCTGCCATGCATCTGCATGAAATGCACATAAACAAGCACATCTACAGGGGCCAGGAAACCAGAGCAGTAATGTAGACATGGAAAGAAAATGCACGCAAATGTCTGCAAGATGTTTTCTTACGACAGAGGAAAAACAACCAAAGTCACAACCAGTGGCTGCACAGGCAGCATGACCACAGCAGGAGCCAGAAAAGGGGACTTGGTAAGTCACAAGTCACAGATTCACTTGGGCATGCAGCCCCAGATCCCAGAACTAGAGAGGCAGGGGGGGGAGACCCCTAAAGTCTGCAAAGCCACCTCCACAAGTGTGTGCTACCGGCTACCTCGAGGAAGCAAAGGGATAGTCGGAGAGGCCTACCCCTCCCCAGGCAAAATTGGAAGCAGCTCCAGGGCTCTCCCTGCTCTTTTGAATGGTCTCTCCGGGGATGAACAGCTGTCAGTCTGACTGACACACGTGTGCACAAGATTATCAAGTGACTGACAGAGGGCTTCCCTAGAAACTGACCGTAGCGCGGTAGTCGGCCAGCAGAACTGGGTACTGGATCACTGCTTCAAATGCCGACAGGGTGATCTTGATGAACTCCTCTGATGCCACGATGCCTAGGATCACAGATCACAGAGGTGGTCACCACATGTGTCTGCCTCCCAGGCCCTTCATGGCATGCGCAAAGACCTAGGATGCTCACCTATGGCTCCATCTATGTTCGTTTCCCCCAAGTCAATTGACTTAATGTGACTCTGAAAAAGAACAAGTATTCAATGAGTGGGGGAGGGGGTCAAAATAACTCGGAAATAAAATTTAGGTAGTGTAGCATTTTGTCTGAATCCACACCCCTGTTTCTTAAATTCATGGAAAACACTAAACACATATATTACAAACACTGTAATCACAGTTTAAAATGTGCTGATATAAATATTATATGTATTAAATGCATATTCTACTCATATATACGGGAAGCTGGCTCAGCGGTTAAGAGTTCAGTTCCTAGCACCCAAGTCAGATGGCTCACAACTGTAACTCCAGCTCTAGGACCTCTGACACCTCCTTCTGGACACCACAGGTACTGCACTCACATGCGCACAAACCCCACACAGATATATACATACACATAATTTTTTAAGGTTTATTTTATGTATGAGTGCTTTGTTCATATGTGGACCATGTGCTTGCAGTGCCCAGTGACTCCAGAGGAGGGCTCTGTATCCCCTAGACTAGAGTAAAAGACAGATGGAAGCCACCACAGGGTGCTGGAAACTAAACCCAGGTTTTCTGCAAGAGCAACAGTGCCCTTAACTGCTGACCCATCTTTCTCCAGGCCCCTAAAATAAATCTTCAAAATTTTACTCCACATAAATTAAACTACACATAAACAGATAAAAATAATTTTGAAATACACAAATGGGATTTAATGTTGCAGTAATTCAGTGGAAATAAAACAAAGGGGAACCAGTGATAGCCTATGCTGTCATCCCAACACTTGGAGACTGAGGCAGAGGGGTGGCCCTGAGTTTTAGGCTACCCAGTGATACCCAGTGAGTCCAAGGCCAACCTTACCTACAGTGTGAAGACCTTGTCTCAAAATAAACATATGAGAGACACCCAGATGATACGTAAACCTTCCCCATCACTACCTGAAGCTAACCCAAATGACGCCTAATGCAGTGATCTTGGCCATCCCAAAGGTACACAGGGTCAAGGTCAAGGTGAAGCAGAGGTCAAGGCCTCAGTGCAGGTCTCACTACCCAGTGCCTGACTTTGGAGTTAGCACTGTGTTTAGTTCCTCCAAGCCTCCTATCTACAGGGCACATATACACATACACCATACACCACAGCACGTGAGAGGGAAGACTGAGCAGCTGGGTGTGAGCCCCCTGATCCCTCCCCTCCCAGTCCCCGGCTGGAGGCTCTGAGCAGGACAGCTGTTCCCAACTGTGAGCTCAGCGAGACGATCTGTGTCACACTGTGACAGGCTAAGCACCCGTGTTCTTTGCACACAGTCCCATACATGCCTTCAGCTCACAAACCATCATCAAATACAATGCTTTGTACACAGCAAACGGCAGAGTTGGGGTTACACCTTGGTAACAGAGTGTTGTCCAGGGTTTGCCCCATTGAAAAGCATGATAAGAAGCAAATAAAATATGAGGGCCACAGAACTGAAAATAGCTAAATATAAGCCATTAGCCCAGAGCAGAACTTGGCCTGCCATGATGGGATTAACCAAATGTGGTGGCCTGTGCCTGTAATCCCAGCAATCAAGAGGCTGAAGCAGGAGGATCAGTGTGAGTCCAAGGCCTGTCTGGACTGTTCAGTGAGTTCGAGGCTAACCTGCGCTATGTACCAAAACTCTGTCCCTGAAGGAGCAAAGAAAAAGAAATCCATAAATAGAAAGGCAGTGCACATTGTGAGCCCATCCCACAGCATCACATAGCATGGTGTGAGCGCATCCCACGGCAGGCTGTGGCACTGCGCTGAGGAGAAGAAAGGACTTCCCATCTACGAGTGGAGTGCACAGCCCTACCCCTACGAAACTTAGCTCCTCACGTGAACTCCCCACCCCAGCACAGAAACCATCACAGCTCTGAATCTACCTTTCCAGATGTTTAAAAATATTCCCACACGTGTATCTCTGAACATTTAAACTAAACTTAAGCTATGTCTTTTAAGTCTCATTTCTTTCTGTCTGAGAGGTGTTTGTCTGCACATATTCCTGTGCACCATGTGCACACCCGAAGCCCACAGCAGCGAGAAGACAGCATCAGATTCGGAGGCTGGAGGGTTATGGCTCTGAGCTGCCACATGGGTGCCAAGACCTTGAAGCCCAGGCCCTCTAGGGAAGCAGCCAGTGCTCCCAAGCTCTGAGCAATCTCTTCAGCCCCTAAGTTGTATCTTTTACTAAAATTCTACCAAACTACGCAGGTCTACAAATGAGACAATATTTAGCCATGGAAGTGCTTAGGGAAGCAACCTCTCCGCCAGTAGGTAGCTGGGCTTCCCCAAGCCCATGTTGTCCCTTCTCCTTTCTTTTGCCTGGTATCCCAGAGCACCTCCAGGTGGCCACAGGCAGCATGGACTGCAAAGCCGGAGTCTCTGCAGGGGAGCGGACAACAGCACACACAGGCCCCACGGCCAGGCCAGCTGAAGGCTGAGGGGCAGAAAACAGCCACGTCAGGGCCGGAGAGACAGTCCAGTAGGTAAAGAGGCTTCCTATACAAGGGGCACTTTGGTGTTCTCGGATCTCCTTCCAGGAGGCAGAACAGACCCCACAGCAAGATGGGAATGGGTGCTTGCCCCCACTGCAACGACAGAAACTCCTCACCAGCACATTCGTATGGCTACAAGTAAGCAATTGGTCATTTGCTCTGCAGCCTAGCAGGAAACCATCCCCGCTTTCTCCACAACACAAACCAAGAGCCATCAAGAGGTCAGCACTCGCTTATCAGAAAGCTGTGCATAGGTGGGGAGTGTCTAGTCTGTCAGTCTGCACTTTAATAAACCAGCAGGGTCAGGAGAACCTGTGCACTGTCAAGTCCCCATCCTGGGCTCATCAACCAAGAACCTCAAGGAAGGACCCAGGAAATACAAGTTGTGCCCATCAGGAGTCCACCCACTCACTTCCCTTTCATCTTTCCTTCCTGTTTTCTGGCCCAGTTCAATGGGAGCTTCAAAAATTGAAGATCTGTAGGAGTGGAACAATTAGCAGTTGGCTAATCCCTGTCAGTGGAGCCTATGAAAGCCCAAGATGGCTTAACAGTGACCTGCTCAGTCATGGCCAAACAGCAGTCTTCCTTAAGACCCAAGTTTCATTTAATTGGGGGAAGTGTTTCTGAAGCCAATGCCTATGCTCATATCCCATATGTAGTTATCTAGACCATTCTACCATAAAGGACAGGAGCCAAGCAACCGCTCCAGCCCTGTCCAGCTTACCCAACCTCTGGGTTTGTTGGGTTTACTTCCAGAGCAGAGCTGAGGGTGACAGAAGCTATGTACCTGCCAGCGAGGATGCCGCGGTCCCTCAGCTGCACAGATGACGTCTCACCACACTCCCTCAGTCGCCATCCATTCTCTATACACTCTAGAGCAGTGGTTCTCAATCTCCCGAATGCTGCCACCCTTCACACAGTTCCTCGTGGTGTGGTGACAAGACATGAAATTATTCCGGTGCTACTTTGTAACTGTAATGTTGCTACTGTTATGAACCTGATAGGGAACCCCTGTGGCCCACAGGTTAAGAAACACTGCTTTAGAGCCTCCTCAGACCACATGACCCAGTGCAACTGAAGCAGAATTGCATACAGCTGGAAGGGAAACCCTCAAGCTGTCACAGCTGCTCTGATGAGGGTGGCAATGTCCCTCCCATGACACAGCAAACTGAGGCCTGGTGCCACTGGAGACACACGGGTCCCCTCTTTAAGTACCCTTTCGATAATTGAAGACACAGCAGCTCTGGACCTCTCGTCACACCCACCCTACCCAAAGCCAACAAGTTCTGGCATATGCTGTTCCTGGATACAACCGGAACTGAATACTGGGATCTAGGCACAGTTTTTAAAAGCTAAACTATAGTGAGCCGGTGTGGTGGAGACTCCTTGAACACATCTAGAAAATACTGACAAGAACGTTGAGCTCCAGATGGACCAAGTAAAGCTTCCTTCACAAAACAAGTTAGGAAGACAGCTCAGTGGGACAAGTGCCTGCTGAACAGGCACAAGGACCCAAGTTCAGTGCCCAGCACCTACCCAAAGCTGCACACAGCAGTGGCTATGCGCCCCTGTAACCCCACAACAATGGTGTCCTTTCTGTTGCTGGGATAAACACCCTGACCAACAACAAAGTGTGGAGGAAAGGGCTTGCTTTAGCTTACAGGTCACAGTCCATTACTGAGTGGAGACAACAGGGCAGGAGCTTGAGGCAGTAGCCATGGAGAAACACTGCTGACTGGCTTGCTTCCTCTGACTTGCTCAACTAACTCACTTATCCAACAAGCGCACCTGCCCAGGGATTGCCCCACCCACAGTGGGCTGGGCCCTCCTCCATCACTGGCAATTAATCAAACACCTTACAGATGTGCCCAGTCCAATCTGTCCCTGGCAGTTTGTCAGCTGAGATTCCCTCTCCCCTGTGGAGCTGGGCTGTGAAGCTGACACCTGGAGCTTACTGTGAAAGACTGCAGGTTGGAGACCGGGAGACCTAGACACTCACGGCCAAGCAGCAAACTCAGGGTGTTCTGGAATAGACCCTGTCTCACAGGACTAAGTGGAGAAGAGATCCAAGGTCAACTTCCAGCCCACACATGCCAGGAAAGCAGACGCATTGGCAGGCATGTATGTACTTGCACACACTGCTGCATGTATGTTTGACATTCTTCCACATGAGCTCCGCAGACTTCAGGGACGTTCAGCAAACCTTTGCTAACCAAAGTGAAGACAAATGTTTTCAAAGCTTCAGATGCCGGCCTCCACTTTCCATTTCCAGGGGCTGGAAGGTATGAGGCTGGCTGGTTCCCTCAGTTGACATCAGAAGGACACAGGAACTGGAAGAGTATTTTTGCTAATTTCCAGGAAGACTTAACTCATAGAAGCAACATCTGATTCAACAGCTCACGACAAATGCACAGATAACTGAACCAGGTTGTGGATTAGCAGTGACCTGTGCTTTCCAGGGTCATTCAATGCCAAGGAGGTACAAACAATACAGTGAGAAAGTCATCAAGGTGCTCTAGAGCAGCCATGATGCACACTGCGAACACTGCCTCAACTAGGAAGCTAGCCCAAGGACCATCTCATCCCTGCGTGTGTGTGTGTGTGTGTGTGTGTGTGTGTGTGTGTGTGTGTGTGTCCTTGGACAACTTTCAAGAGTCAGGCTTCTCCTTCTATTGTATGGGTCCAGGGCTTAGACTCAGGTCATCAAGCCTGGCTACAAGCTCCTCTAACCACTGAAGCCATCTTGCCAGCCTCAAAATAAGATATTGGCCATTTTATTCATCTAAACTCCCTACTGAGAACCAAGACCCAGAAGTGAACCAGGCAGGTTGGTTTTAATTCTCAACAAACACCAGAAGACCAGCAGTGAGCACACCTGTTCCTGGGGAAGAAAGAGGCCCTTCCTCTGTGTGGCCTCTATCCTTGTCTCTGAGCCCATGTGGTGCTGTCCCTGAAATAGGCGTAAACACTTCCCTCCTGAAAGTCCACACCGACTTCCCTGGTTGTTGAAACTGTTAAGCGTGCTCACTGCAAGCAGAGAAAAGTCCAGGCAGGAAAATAGGTGGGGGAGGGAGGGAAGGAGGGGGATGGAACTGGGGCAGAGGGAAAAGAACACACAGAAACACAGGCCACACCTGTCCATGCAATGCTGTGTGAAGCACTCCATGGCAGGTTCCAGGAGCCAAGACTGTTCTAGACCCTGGCATGTATGTGGTGTCCTTACAGCACTTGGGCTCGGTAGGAGACAGAAAAAGAGCAAGTTATAGGTGACGGTGGATAACCGGGGTGGTGATTACAGATGCAGGAGAGTGCACAACCCATTGCACAAACTTCCTAGACTTAAGGGTTCATACCATGAGGACAAAGCTGAAACTGAGCCCCAACACTTTGACCTCAGACACCTCTCTTCAATGTGTGTCCTAGAAACATCACTCTCTGCTCTAGGAAGAACATTCTAGAAAACAACCTCACTCATGAGCAGCAACCCTTTTCCCCCACCCTCCCCAAAACAAAACCGGTGCTGAAATGCCACTGTGCCTTGCCTGTGCCTCCGTGACACCGTCCAGGGGGAAAAAAAAAAAAAACGGAGCACAACTGAGTCTAACTTGGTAAACTGTCATCCTAGAGAGACGGGTACATGGCTGGCAGTGAGCCGGTTGGCAACACGGCATTCTTAGCCCCCCACTCCCGCCATGTTTGTTCAAATGCTTGACTCAGTATCTACTGAGTATTTATGTGTGCTTTTTGCCCTATTAGGGGCTGTCTCTGAACCAAGTACATTATCAGGAGAGAATGTATTTTTCCCAAATGTCAAATTTTATTACAGAGAACAGATAAAAATATAAAAAGGTCACTTTCCTACAAACAAATGCCACCAAGCCTTTTAACTCCTCCCTTCTCACACCCATGCCGCAGCCAGCAGCAGTGGCAGTAGTGTTAGCCAGACATGATTCCTTGCTACTCACAAGAATAGTTCCATAGCTGAAGAGAAACTCTTCTGTCACAACTTGAGGTCGAAACACCTGGGAGACAAGATTTTCCACAGATCAGATCTCCAAAGCCAGTCCCAGACAAACAGACAGAAGGGTCTGGTCTCAGTGGGGGTGGCTCCGCTCTAGGGGACAGGCCTGGGGGTGGCATGTGTTACCTGAGACATGACCAGGTGGAGCACTACAGGCATCATGGGGAGACACATCTTCAGCTGCTTCCCCTGGACCGTGGATGGGTGCTTCCGGCCGGACACGTTTGCCAGAGCGTTGAGAATGTCACCTGAGAAGCACATCAGAGGAGGTATGGTGGTAGGAGACCACAGAGGTGAGGTGATTCACCTTCAATCTACAGTACTGGGTAGCCAGCGAGCCTTCTCATTCACTTCTATGCATGTGTGAGGGAGGATCTCACGTAGCTCAGGCTGGCCTCCAAGTCAGTACGTAGCTCAAGGTAATTCTCCTGCTTCCACCTCCCAGGTGCTAGACCTACAAGCAAGTGCTGGTGTTTTCTGTGCGTGTCACCATGTCTGGTTCTATGCAGTGCTGGGAATCAAACTCAGAGATTTGAGCATCCTGGGCAGGAGCTCTACCAACTGAGCCACATCTCCAACCCTACACACAAACACACACACACACACACGTGCCCTCTGGGGACAGAGTGGGACGATCTCCATAGCCACTATCAACTGACTTCTAGCCTAGACACAATATAAAGTTATGGTTCAGTAGTGGTCTGAGAAATTTATTTTTCTATTTATTGGTTTATTTCTATTCTAATTGATTATCACTGCTTACTGCCTTAGAAAACTAACCTAAAATTACAAGTAAGGAGATTGTAAAGCAAAATTTGAAAAAGCAAACAAAGAAAAATTGAAAACAATGTTCAAAACTTTTAGGATTTATTTTACTTTCATCTATGTGTATGTGTGTGTTTGTGCAGTGTGTGTGTGCACGTGCGCGCGTTTATACGCTTAAGTGCAGGTGCCCAGAAGAGGGCATCAGATCCCCTGGAACTGGAGAACAGACGGTTGTGAGCTACCATGTGGGTGCTGGGAATTGAACCCTTGTGTTCTGGATGAGCGGCCCATGCTCTTAACTGCTGAGCCATCTCTCCTGCCCCAATTTCCAGCATGTTTCTGGCTGAACTGAGCTGCTCGGTTTCCAATCATGAGGTGAGAATGTTCCTAATTTACTAGTAAGAAAGAGTTGCTGGCAGATCTGCATCTTCGCCATGAGGGTTAGAATCTGGCTCAATGTGCCGAACACCGCCAGCTTAGAGCCACATCTGCTGGGAAAGCCAGGGGAAGAAACCCAGTAACCCCAATCCCTCCTCAGATCACTTTAACTTCCAAAAGTAACAAGGCAAGGCATTTCCTTCCGTGCAGGCAGCGTCCTCTGCAGACGTCGATACATGTTCTTATATTAAAGATGCCTCTTCAAACCACCTAGGTTCTCGGATGTTGAACCATCAAAATCCATGACATCAAATTTTAACATTTTAGATTAGAAACTTAAACCTGTATATAATGTACTTCTGGATGTGGTGCTGTATGTCTCAATTCTTAGTACTTGAGGGACTGAGGTTGGAGGGTCAGGAGTTCAAAGCCAGCCTGTGCTACACGGTGAGTTCAATTCCAATCCAAACTTTGTCTCAACAAAGGAAACAAAAAACAAACAACATCAATAAAAAAACAAAAATGGGTGTGATGGTGTGAAATGGGTGTGATGATGTGAAATGGGTGTGATGGTGTGTAATGGGTGTGATGGTGTGTAATGGGTGTGATGGTGTGAAATGGGTGTGATGGTGTGTAATGGTGTGATGGTGTGTAATGGGTGTGATGGTGTGAAATGGGTGTGATGGTGTGAAATGGGTGTGATGGTGTGAAATGGGTGTGATGGTGTGAAATGGGTGTGATGGTGCACACCTTTAATCCCAGTCCTCAAGAGGCAGCAGCACAGTTGTCTCAAGCAACAATAACAACAAAATCAACCCATAAAACAAATATACATTTAAAAATTCTTTTAGTGATAAATATATGTATTTCCAATTTCAAGATATGGGCAGATCACTTCTCATAGTGATTACTATCCTTTTGACTATCATAGATCACTTCCTTTTGACTAGGATCAAGTGCATATGTAGATGAAAAAAAGATGTAAGAAAATTAACTCAAAATGACCGTATAAACCCAGTATTAAATCATGGTTGTTGGGCATGGGGTGGGGGTGGATCTCAGAGATCTGTGGCTGGGGTGGGGGCGGGGTGGGATCTCAAGCTCACTATGTAGCTGAGGATAACCTTGAGCTTCTGGTCCTCTGCCTTTGCCTCCCAAATGCTGGACTGCAGGAAGACATCACCACTGGATGGTGCAGAGCTGGGCATGGAACCCAAGGCTTCATGCATGGGATACATGTACTGACTGAACTCGACGCTGGTTTCCCTTTTCTTTTTTTTAATTGCCATTTACCTCAGGTAACATCTCAACCCTGTGACTGACACAAAACAATTAAAAAGTAAACCAGGCAAGTTTAAGCCTTAAAGCCATAGAATCAAGCAAAGCGTCTCCACGCTGCCCTGCAAAAACAGACACTGAGACTTAAGATAGCACAGCACGCATAAGACCTGTGCCAGCTCCAGCCAGTCAGACGACGGCAGGATTGATGTGTGAGGCCGACATGTGGTGGCTGCTAAGAGAGAGAGGGGCAGCTGGTTTTGTCTTTTGTTTTAATGCTCTGATCCTGATAGGCTGATCACACTCAGAGTGGTCCCCAATGCCAAGACTAGCTGGGCAACCCCAACTGGACTGGACAGGGACCACAAGAAAAGGAGGAGGAGGAGGGGAGGAGGAGGAGGAGGAGGAGGAGGAGGAGGAGGGAGGGGGGGAGGGGAGGGGGGAGAGGGGAGGGGGAGGGGGAGAGGAGAGGGGGAGGAGGGGGGGAGGGGGAAGGGGAGAGGAGGGGAGAGGAGGGGAAGGGAGGGAGAGGGGAGGGAGGGGGAGGGGGGGGGGGGGAGGGGAGGGGGGGAGGGGGGGGGGGGGGGGGGGGGGGGGGGGGAGGGGGGAGGGGGGGGGGGAGGGGGGGGGGGAGGGGGGAGGGGGGAGGGGGAGGGGGGAGGGGGGGGGGGGGAGGAGGGGGGGAGGAGGGGGAGGAGGGGGGGGAGGGGGAGGGAGAGGGGAGAGGAGGAAGAAAGAGGAAAGAGAAGAAGAGGAGGAGGGGGTGAGGAAGAATTAGAACAAACCAAAGCTGGATGGGAAGGGGAGGAGTCTGGGAGAACAACCATATTCAAAACACACGTAAAATTCCTAATAATTAATTTTTAAAATAGAACAGGGAAACAAGAGTGAACAAGAGGCGACGCAGAAGCTGCCCACAGACAAGCGAGCAGCTCTGGGCCCTGAGAAGGGTAAATGGCTGCCACTTACCGAGGATCCGTGGTGACTCCTGCACCATGTGCTGGATGAGGAGATCCAGGCACCTGGCCAGGTATTCGTTTCTGCTCTGCAGCTCCTTGCCTGGGGAGGTCTTTCTGCTGTCTCTCTCAATGTACATCACCAGCCTGCAAAGAGCACAGGGCAAAGATTAATGCTCCTGATGAGACAGACACAGAGTCCGTCCTAAAGCAGCACCGAGTCAAGTGTTTGCAGAGACAGAGTCCCAGAGGTGCTGACCAGCCATGCAGTCAACCTCACTTTAGCAGTGCAGAAGAAAAGAAGGCTGTGTTAAGTCTCTCCCCATGTTACAAACAGAACCCCAATTTCATTAGCCTTTGGTCAATGGAAAGACACATCTTCTAAGTGACAGATGGTGGCCGACATTTGCACACAAAGGGCTCTCATCCTCCCAGGATCAGAGGAGAACTGTTGGTACCAGCTCTTCTGTTGGCCGTTAATATTAAACTATGGACACAGATCCACCATGCATGCATACATGCACACATGTGTGTGAGAGGCATGCTATGTGCTGTCCTGACTACTTATGAAACTCAGCGTCTTCTCGTGTGTTGATTGACCATCTAGAACACACATGTGTGAAGGGACACGTGTGTGAAGGGACACGTGTGTGAAGGGACACGTGTGTGAAGGGACACGTGTGCGAAGAGCCTGTTAAGTCTTGCTTCTTTTGCCCACTAATTCTCTGGTCGTTTGGGTTACTTGCTCAAGCATGTCATTCATGTGACGATTGCCTTCCACTGCTCTGTGGCTTGGTTTGGATTTGTTTTAAACTTTGCTCTAACAGAAGTCCCTAACGTTAAGTTAACAACACGTCAGTTCTTCCTTCACAATCGGAGCCTGTGGGTCCTGTCGCAGGAGCGAGACCTAAGCCCACAGTTGTCGGAGTCTGTCTTGCTGCCTACTGGATGCTTCTCTGCTTCACCTGCACACGCAAACACACCTACCTGGTCGTGCAGTGTGACTTGGACAGAGGTTTACTTTCCTACACTGACATTTGCATAAGGCAAGGCCAGTGTTTTAATTTGCCAACCTTTCCCCACGGCTGCTACCCCAACCTTCTTGGGTTCTCCATATTTCCTATCCCTCTGGCTCTACATTGATCCCTGAGGATCCAGCCTCTATGAGAGGAGCACTGTGCAGCCTGCAGTTGGATTTCTCCAGACAACCTTGGCGTTTGCCTCTAGAATGTAGTGGGGACACTCGGACAAAGACTGGGATAACTCCAAAGTGACCTTCTCCCTGCCCTGGGAAATCTAAATCAGTGGTTCTCAATCTGCTTGCATAACCCCTCTGGGGGTCAAACAACCATTTCACAGGGGCTACCTGAGACCATCAGAAAACACAGATATTTACATTAATATTCTTGACATTATCAAAATTAGTTAGGAAGTGGCATCAGGAATAATTTTATGGTTGGGGTCACCATACATGAGGAACTGTATTAAAGGGTCACAGATTTAGGAAGGTTGAGAACCACTGCCCTAAATCAATAGCTACCCAGTTGTAGAGAGCAGGCAAGAGGGGCAAAAGAAAGGAAAATATGTCCCTCAAATCCATGGTGTATACAAAAGTATATGTCTTCAAGGATTTAACTTTTCTCTAAAATCAAAATTATTTGCCAAAGGCTAAAATATCTTTTCCTTAAGTTGAAGTCTACTCACATTTTGAAGCCCTACTGCAGAGCGAGCCTGTAAGAAAACAGCCAGTGTGTCTGCTGAGGAGAACCCAGCAGGAGAGAGAGAACACAGCTAAGGAGGGCCAGTGTGGCCCACCCCAGCAAGCCCTACCAGAGTCTGCCCAACAACCAGCACCAGGAAGCTCTCGCAGGTCACTGACAAGGGAGCCTCCCACACTTCAAGAACCCACTGTGGAAAAGGAGAAGAAAATGGGGAGACCTTTGTATGCAGCATTCAAAACAGTTTAGACCCCAATCCGACAAACTCTATTTCTTAGCATTCTGTATAGACCAGATTAAAAGATCAGCACTCAGAAATAATCCAAAGTAAACTGCAAAAGATTAAAAACCCCTTCTTCCCTCCAACTTCCTCAGTCAGATTAGAGCAGCCAGGAGAGCCCAGCAGCTTTAAAATATTAAAAAGTCTCTGTTATTATTTATATTGTTGGTTGGTCCAAGACAGTCCCACTCCAGGATAATCTTCATTGTCCATTTGATGGGATAGAAAATCACCTAGGAAACATACCTTTGAATGTGTTTGTGAGGGTGTCACCAAAGAGGATCTACCCAGAATGTGAGAAGCAAAGGCTCACAGGCTGGGGTTCTGAGCTGAAGGAAAAGGAAAAAGAGGAGCCAGATGTGCACCACACAGATGTGCACCACACAGATGTGCACCGGCAGATGTGCACCACACAGATGTGCACCAGCAGATGTGCACCACACAGATGTGCACCACACAGATGTGCACCACACCACAGCAGATGTGCACCGGCAGATGTGCACCACACAGATGTGCACCACACAGATGTGCACCGGCAGATGTGCACCGGCAGATGTGCACCGGCAGATGTGCACCACACAGATGTGCACTGACCTTCCCTGCTCTCTGCTTCCTGAGTGGCGCACATGTGAGGCAGCCCAGGCCCACACTCCTGCTAAGCATCCTGCCATCGTGGATAGTACAGTCTCAACCATGAGCTGATCTAACCCTCCTTCCCAGCCTCTCCTTGTCCCCTTGGCTGTGACCAGCAGTTGACTGCTGCCACCTGGGTCCCCTGCGAACCTCACAGGCAGTGTGCTGCTGCAGCATGACATCACCTCCACACAAGCCACAGCGCTTCCCTCAGCTCCTTCCAGCTCCCTCCATGCCCACCGTGTCCACCGTCTACACTGTGGTAGCCCTTGCTTCTCCCTATTCAGGAATAATTTCCCTTACTTACTGGATGTGTTTCCTCTCTCCTCCATCCCTGCCAGGATCCTAGGTGAACTCCTCTTCCAATCCAATACCCACCTTCATTTCTGGTCGAAGCTTTGACTCAGCTCTGGAGGCCAGATGATAAATGGACTTTGGACCCAAGTTCAAATCCCAGCAACCCCAGCATATCTATGGGCCTACCCTGGTTGGTTCTTTACTTCCTAAATCTGTAACTGGGAGACATACTTAGCAACTCTCAAAACCCAGACGCTGACTAACTGACCTGAAATGTAAGAACTACTCTGAGAGGAAAGGGAAAGTGGGAACCTAGAATGTTCCTTGGAGACTTGACCAGCTAACTGGAGCATGACCAGTTACTTAGAGCCTGCAGTGAGTGGGGCCCAGGACCGAGGCAGCACAGTGAGTCACAGCATGAATCTCGGGCCTTTAGAGCAAAGCCAAGCTCCCGTTGGTGGGACTGATGCCTTTTGCAGCCCAAGTTGCCTGCTGTCCTCTAGCAGACTGGGCACACAGTAGTGCATCATTTACGGGGTAGGAATGATCCAGGCTAAGTGCAGAACATCCACCGTGTGTAGAGGAGGTTCAGATCTCCATGCACTGCCAACCCTAACCCTGAATAAAGACTACGGCAGTTGACTGGCAGAGGAAAACAGAGCCTGTCTGAAAGGCAGAGTATGGGCAGACACATCACTCTACTGATCTAATCAAATGCGACTGTTGGGGAACATCATCCAGTGAGCACACCGTCAAACTGGAGTTCGCTGCATCCTGCCTTCCCACTAAGCATGGCTAAAAGCGCAGGGCGCGCTGCCAAGGAGCACTGGAAGGGAGCTCAGTGGATGGGTAGAGCCCACTTGGGGCTTGAGATATTGAGAAGAGGCTCCAGGAAAGAGAGCTGGGGAGACAGCTCAGAGGGCAAAGCACTTGCTGTAGAAGCAAGAAGATCAGAATGCACATCCCAAAGAGAGGCCAAGTGGGTGTGGTGACCCGCCTGTAATTCCAGTCTCAGAAAGCCAAGAAGGGATCCCCAGAGCCAGCTAGCTACAAAGACTAGCCCTGTTTGATGAGTTCTGGTTTTGATTGAGACAATCTGGCTTAAAGAAGAAGGTAGACAAGAGACTGAAATAATTCCCAACCTCAGCCTTGGACATGCACGCATGCACGTATACATTGTTCACACACATATATGTGTACACATGCAGGTACACCCACATCTGCACATGTGCTCAAATGTAAATATGTATTCATACACTCACATCACACATGTGTATACATATGTAATGGTTTATTTAAATGAGAAATGTCACCCATTGCCTCAAGTACTTGGATTCTTTGTCACCACTGGGTGGCACCATTTAGGGAAATTATAGAATGCCTCAGACATGAGGTCTGTCTAGAGGAAAGTCCATCACTGGGGGCAACTTTGAGAGTTCATAGCCTCGTCCCAGGTCCTGTGCTGTTTCTGCACATGGTGTTTTATCACAGCAACAGAAAAGTAACTAATATAATAAAAAAAAGGAAGGTTCTAGAAAAAAAAGAGAGATCTCATGAGAATGTTTCCACAGGATGGCGACACTAACAGAAGAAGATGCTCTCCATAACCACGTGGAGAAAACGCACACTCTGCAAACGTTACCAGAGTGCTTTAACTGCCTTTGTGCTTCCACACAGGCCTGGCTATGACACGGGCACAGAGGCAAGGACAGAGGCTCAGCAAAAGGAGAGTTAGTGAGGGAGCTTCAGGGGTGTTTGCTCTGTAAGCTACTTAGGGTCACTGGAGAAGCACACACCCGTGTAGGTTCCGCCACTGGAAATACCCATCGAGTTCCTAAGACATATCCAAGACTGCCCATGCAAAGGTAGCCTCAGCAGGGCAACAAATACTCCTCCCTCCATCTCCATTTCAGATGTAAGGTGGCGGCGACGGTTTTATCAGTTGCTGTCATCTTTAACTATTGTTTTAATTTTTAGCATGATTGTGTGTAGGTGAATGTGTCACAGCACACACGTGGAAGTGAGGACAACCTTTGAAAGGCGTTCTCTCCATCCACATTTGCAAGGGTTCCAGGGGTTGAGCTCGGTTCTCCACACTTGCATAGCAATCAGTACATACTGCACCATCTCTCCAGCCATTTCTTTAATTATTAATGATGCAGACTATCTATCGGTCATTAGAAATCTCTTTAAAGCAGAGAGATTATTATGTACAATAAAAAAACTATATAAGTTTTGTGAGCATGTAAGGTTTACCTATAACTTCTATTTTATTTTATTCCTGTATATAAGTGTTGTGCCTTTATCTGTGCACCACAGTGTGCAGTACTCATAGAGGCCTGAAGAGGGAGCTGGAGTTACAGATGGTTGTGAGCCACAGTGTGGGTGCTGGGAACTGAACCCCGGTCCTCTGCAAGAGCAGCAGGTGCTTTACCTGTGACTTTTAAGGGACAGAGAAGTTTCCAGATTATATAGAACCAAGTTAAGTATTTGCTTCTGTGCTTTCTCTTCTCCCCCAGATTTAAACATATTTCCTTCCAGCTGTTTTTGGTTTCTTTGGGGTATATAATTCTTTAATCCACCTGGAATTAACGTTTGTATAAGCAGAGAAAATAAAATTTTCCCACACAGTTAACCAATTATCCAGAGTAAATATTTCTTTAAGAAAATCTTCCTTTTAAGATCAAAGCAGTTTTTTTTTCCTTTATTTCACTGATTTCCTTATTAACAGAGATGCCAGGGTGGTGGGGAGAAGCCTGATCCCCACTCATCCCCCAGGACTCTCACACCCGGCTCGCAGCACACCTCACTGTGGACCTGTAGAACCATCCATCCTCTGGAGGAACAGTCCTCCCTAGAGACGCTCAAGGTCCCATTTCACCATTCTTCACATGCAGTGCGAGCACAGAGCCATTTGGAGAAATGGGTGGACATTTGGGGGCTGTCCTGTCCTTTCTGTCAGATGTGAACGGCTCAGTGCCACAGCCAGTCTTCACGGCAGATGGATGGGAGAGCTGACATCACACAAAACGTGCTGCAGTTTAGACCATCAAGGGACAGCAGCGATGACAGAAAGTAGAAAAATACCCACAAAATACCATAAAGGTTATCACAGGCTGGGGCCAGAGATGTCCATCAGGGGCTGACAGGCAACAGGCTGATGTGCTCAGGACTCAGCTGTGGCAGAGTGGCAGGGCCAGGAAAAGCTGGGCACTGCTGCATAGACAGGCAGCACGGCAAGGCAGGGCAGGCTGGGCACTGCTGCATAGACAGGCAGCTGAACAGCCTGGGTTGGGCAGCTTCCTGCTCAGCTTGGCATCTACTGCAGACAGCAACTTACCCTGGGCTGCAAAAGGAGGCAGGACCTCTGTGCTCTGAGAGCAACTTACATCACCAGGCCAGCTTCCCAAGTCTAGGGGGAAAAGTCAATTTGTACTGCCTTGAAGACCCTGCAATCCTTTTAGTCTTTTCTAACGTTTACTTATTTATTTCGTCTGTTTGTTGGGGAGGGGCACTTGGATACACACATGCCACAGCACATGTAGAGGTCAGAGGACAGCTTGCAGGAATCTATTCTCTGACGGCGTGGGCCCAGGTCATCAGACTTGGTGGCCATCCGCTTTACCTGCTGAGTCCCCTCAAACACTCCCCTCTGGATTCTTGTTTGGTTTGCTTTGTTTTTGGTTACAGGAGTGAGACACACAGCACAGCTCCTTCCTGTCCTAGCGCTGGTTTCAGAGAGAAGGATGAGTCTGCACAGGAGAGAAGGCTCGGCAGGGTTCATTTCTCCCATCACAGGCACACAAAAGCTGGACCAGAACCAGGGAAAGATGGGACTTCAAGTCCACCCTTGTGGGCCCCGCCTGTCACAACCTTCAAACTGCATACCTGGGGACTGAGTGTCAGACCCCAGAGCCACTGGGTCACACCACACTCAACTCATCACACTTGGTATAAAGACTGAGTCAGGACCGCTAACCACTCTGTCCCACAGGCCTCTGACACTAATATGGCGTCCTTCATTGACTCCTATTTTTGATGGATGCTACACAGAAACATGAAAAGACATGTGTTCTACCACTGAGGAGTCCTCCTGTACCAAATTATGTTCACAATGAATACAGAACAGAACTAGACCTTCCCTGCCCCCCTTATCTATAAACACCCCCAGGGTCAATCACATGACCTCTCACAGGATCCCGTGCCATCAGTACTCGCTGGCAGGAATGCCCTCTGGACGCCCTGGGCTGTGGAACCTCAACCATTCACAGTGGCTGAATACCAGACATAAATGTGCCAAAACCACAGAGATGGCGTTTACTTTCAGGCAGTTCCCGGCTCCTCCTGAGGGCCACAGCAACTCATTTCCACAGGTGACTGTATATCCTCAGGGGACTGTATTCCCTCTTCTGTTGAGATGGAGAAGCCCCCTCTCCTGAGTTCTCTACCACTGGACATAACAGTAAAATCAATTTAAAATTACAATGAGCCTACTTAACCTGTGAAGGGTGAAGCTGAGGAGGGAGCTGCCTACGGAGTGCCTGAGGAGGACAGTGTGGGAGGGATAAACCGAGTCTCCTGTGTCAGCCCCTGGCTCTCACCCGAGTGCTTCCAAAGCCTCCAGAACAGTCCCAATGAGTCCCAGGACGCCTGCCTTCCTGAGCCCCACGTACAAAGCTGTCTGACAGATCAAAGGGAAGCCACGCACAACCTCCCCTTCCTCCTCCGGAGTTCTGGTGGGCCATGGGTCTTGGCCTTTCACTGCAGAATCCACTCTAGACCCCAGCTGAGAAGTGTGGGCAGCGCCCCTTCCCTCTGCAAGGATGAAGCTGACAACCGTGGCCCAGTTCGCCAGGGCAGGAGGGAGCCAGGAGTCACAGGCTGACCATCCATTTTCTACAGCAAAGCTGGGTCACTTCAGGTTCCCCCAGCCACAGCAGATCCAGTGTCTGACTGGGCGCTATTTACCATTCCCAGTGGTAATGGCCCAGTCCCCACACAAGGGAAATGCCAGAGGTCCAGTGGCCAGCAGCACTCCCCTGCACCCTGGACCTCCTGATGCAGAGTGAAGGAAGACTAAAACCTCCTGGGAAGCAACACCTCCAGAATATCATCAAAGGCCAAAGATCCGGAAGATCACAGCACCACCAAGCTGGACTGAACGGGAGCAAACAGCAGCGTGAGTCCCATGCTGGGAAGAGTTGGCCAGCAGCAGACACCATAAGCATGCTTCTGTGATGGGGCCAGCAAGTAAAGGCAGCCACTACCACACTTGATGACTGGGTCCCATCGTCAGGACTCATAAGTGGAAGGAGGGAATGTGCTGCTAAAAATTGTCCTCTGACCCCGACATGTGTGTTAGGGGCGTGCATGGCCCCACCACTCAAAAAATGTAAGAAAAAATAAAATTTTTAAAAATCACTGAAAATGTTCTTAAATCCAAGGAAAGAATTTAAAGTCTTAAATGAAAAATGTAAAACCTCACTAGGTATTCTTAACAGTGCAGAGGACGAGTTACAGCAGGAGATTTGAGAAGAGGACATTTGAAATTATAAAGCTTAAAGCCCAGAGGGAACAAAAGACTAGATGAAACAGAAGGAGATTCGGTTATAATAGGCAAAGGGAAGTTGAGGCCAAGGGGCTCTAAAGTACGAACAAAAGTCATGGCTGAAAATTGAAATACTCCCCCAAAGAGTATATAAAACTTCTGAATCCTAATGGAAACAAAGTATCTTTAAACAGCAGAGATGGGACACACTGTGCAAGATGGAGTGCTGGCCAACTGAGACAGACGGGAGACCAGGACAGACGGCAGTGGCCAGAGAAGAGGCGGGGATGCAAAGTCATCAACTGCGGGTAACACAGGCAGTAGAAGGAGCTTCAGGAACAGGAAGAGGTCCTGCCCACAGCAAAGGTGACCTCTGTCTTTACCTTGTGTGTGCACACACATCTGTATGATGCCTGTGTGTTTGCCTGTGTGCTTATGCATGTTTCCTTGCCCATGGAAGCCAGAAATCAACTGTGGGTGCTGTTCCTCTGAAACAGTCCACCTCAGTTCTTGAGACCAGGAGCCTCCAGATGTTCTCTGTAGAGTTCAGCAGCTGGGAACCCCATCTCCAGGGACATTTCCCAGCTCTGCCCTCACAGCACCTGGCCCCATTCCTGCCTTTCCAGTGTGGAGTCTGCGTCTTCCTTGTACACGGGGGAGTGCCTCAGCTGCTTCCTCCCTGCAGTGTTGGGGATGTTTCTGTGCCTGTGCTCATATTTCATATGCTGGCTTCTGTACCCAGAGATCTGGCTGCGGTCTCCATCTCCTTCTGATCGGCTAAATAAAAAGCTGACTAGCCTGTAGCTGGCATGGGAGGAGAAGGCGGGGCTTCCAGGTTGGGGGGGGCAGACTCAGGCGGGACCCAGAGAGTCATCATCCATCATCCATCTGGACATTAATGGAGAAGAGGCCAGAGTGGGGCTGGGAAGGAAGCCAGGCCAGCGCTGTTGAGTGGGAATAGCTCAGAAGCTACCCAGCTACACAGTGCCTTTTCTACTCTGGTGTACCACAGAGCCCTAACTGAACATGGCCTTGGACTTTCCAGGAGGTCTGTAATCCCACCTCTTGGGAAGGCTGAAGCCTGAGGACCATGACTTCAAGGCCAGCCTGGGCTACACAGTGAGCTCCAGATGAAATGAAAACTGGACTTTCAGGACCTTCTGGGCCTCAGTGGAGCAGGGCTGAGGCGTTGAAGAAACGCTGGTGAGAGTGAGCTGAGCACCAAGAGAACTCCATGGGCCCATGACAGCACTTCCTGTGACAGGAATGGGTGGGGGCAAGCCCGGTGCGGTGTTTCACACAGAGAACTCCTGGGAACACTAGGCAAGAGGACCAAGGTTCAGGCTAGCCTGGGCTATAAAACCAATCCCTTTCTAAAAACAACAAAATCAAAAATCTTAAAGTGACAGTCATTTAGCCTAAGACTGTTTTAGAAATCCCACCCCCAGTCCCAACGAGTGCGCGCATGCACACACACACACACACACACACACACACACACACATACACTGTTGTTGTCTGTACCTCCCAAGGTTGCTCTACTGGGCCTTCAGCTTCTCACCCTAGAATCTTATAGGCAAACCCAAGAAATCCTGAAAGCCGTAGGTCAATGTCATTATGCAGGTAAAGGCAGGCAAGTAAGGTCAAGGCCATGATTGGACAGTTAAAAAGTAAGCGGGGACAAAGCTTTTGTAAAGGGAGAGAGAAAGAAAAGAGAGGAAGAATCAAGATGGAGACCGGAAAGGATGACCCAGATTCAGGTGGTCTTGAATTGCTAAGGTAGCTGGAATGGATTTCTGTAGGCAAACTTATCTTATCTAGGTGGGTGGTTTATATCCTTATCAATTGGTTGTGAGTTTATTGTGTGGATTTTGTGGATTGAGAATTTAACATATAAATCTGATTGTTGGGTTACAGTTTGTTGAGTCTTGATTTTATTGGGTGGATGAGAGTTTATACTTTAACTACCAGGGGCAGTTGCTGGGAGTGTGGCAGAGTCCATGGTAGGGAGCTGCAATAGCTCAGCCCCTCCTGGACTTCTAGAGCCCTGACTCTACTGGATAGCTGGGACCACAGAGTTGGCGGCTGGCAGAGAGCCACTGGGAGAGACGCTAACCTGAGGTAAATTAGCAGCGCTAGTTCCAATAGCCCCCTGGAGCCGGAACTAGCAAGGGAGCGACACCGCCAGGGTACACACAGGAACCGGTTCCGCCATTTTTTATTTTTACCACACCACAACCCCTGGTCCTCAGAAGGAACAAAGCCTACCATCCTGAAAGCCTTAGAGGGATCCAACCCTGGGCAGGCACCTCGCCTGCCTGTGCTCAGGGTCCTCGGGGGAGACAGATGAAACTCTTGACAAACTTGAAGAAGGGTTTCAACAGGGGATGATAAAGGCCGATTAGTCAATCACACATACAAGCCACCAATCAAACCGGCCCTGACGGGCCCTCTGGGAGGCACCGTACCTGGCTTGGCAGCTGAGTAGCAGCATGTCCCGGTTATGAATGAGGACGTACAGCAGCACCAGGAAGGCTTTGGCTCTGATGGGAGTGGACGGACTGTCAAGTAAGCGGATGACGGTAGAGACAAAGTCCTGTGGAAGACAAGTTGGAAAGTCAACGCAGAGCCTGCAGTGACCACACAGGCCAGGAGGTAAAATCTCATCAGCTACGCTTGTGTCCTCTCTTAAACCTGAAATTACCCAGTGTGTGTTGACAAAAGCATTTGTTTTTTACGCTGTTGATTGTTGGCCTTAATTCCTACACCTGTATCTTTTAGGAGGGCTATGAGAGGGGTTGAGGGAGGGACTAGGAGGAGGAAAGGGAGGAAAAAGTGATATTTTAATTAAAAACATATTTAAATTTTTTAAAGATAATTTTAAAATATTTTTAATATTATTTATTTAATGTATATAAGTACACTGTAGCTGTCTTCAGACATACACTAGAAGAGGACATCAGATCACATTACAGATGCGATGGTTGTGAGCCACCATGTGGTTGCTGGGAATTGAACTCAGGATCTATGGAAGAGCAGTCAGTGCTTTTGACCGCTGAGCCATCTCTCAAGCTCCCAAAGATAAATTTTCAAATGGTGAGTGATTTGCTCAAAATCTGAGCTGAGTTCAAATCCAGCCCAGTTGAAAAATAAAAAGTACTCAAGTATAAACTGGAAATGTAGCAGGAAATACTCGACTACAGACAGGAAGTGTGGCAGGAAGTAGTAACAGGAAGTATAGCAGGAAGTAGATGGATCAGATAGACGCAGGAGGAAGATGCAGGTTTGAGTCTCAGCAGGAGCAAACATGTCTGCACAGCAACAGTTACATGAACTGACAGAAGTCTGTAGAGCTTAATAAACAGAACCTAAGCCACACTGGAAGACAGACATGAATGAAAACCCTCCATCCTCCTGACAACACTGACCAACGGCCAGTGACACTCATCAGATGGAATGAAACCAGGGCAGGTTCACATGCAAACAGGAAAGGCACACACACACGCACACACACACACACACACACGCACACACGCATAGAGTAGAAACTTAAGGGTTCTTTGCATAGTCAGTTGGGCGGTATTTTGCTGGGGCAAACACATGAAGGAGTGTTTTCCTGAAGTGGACACAGGTGAAAGACTAAGGCAGACTCATGAAGGAATGTTTCACTGAAGCAGACAGAGGAGAAAGATGTTCTGCTAAAGCAAGCATGTGAAAGAACATGTGATGGAGGATTCTTCGCTAACAACATGCATGTACTGGTCTGCTTTACGTTGCATAGTTGAGCTGCATTTGTCAGAACTCCATTGAGAGAAACGCGCCAAAAATCTTCCAGTGGTGTGCTGCAGTTTCTAGCCGATTCCTCAGACTAGGGATGATTGGCAGAGTGGTGTCAGCTGAGGCAAGACACATGGAGGACATGTGATGTTTGGAAAGTATAAATCAAACTCAACGGACAGTGATGGGGGCTGAGCTAGGCTTGCTTATAGAGCTAGCTGTGCAAACTTGTGGGTCTCACATCTTTGCTGATCTTTGCTTCCCTGAGAGAGGTACAGCCAAGAACTTTTCCTGGTGTTCCTATTGTCCCTGGTCCCTCCTACTGACCTGGGCCAAGGCTGAGGCCTGGTTGTCTCTGCCAAGTAGTGCCACCGCTACTGATTCCTGTTTGCTCTCCCAACTCTACCAAACCGATTGCTGGTGTATCCATGAAGTGTTTGTGAGTGGATCGAGCTGCTGCTGCTGACCTGTGAACTGAACTGCTGATTTCCAGACAACACGGATGGGAGTTACTCCAAAGAGCCTTTCTAAACAGGTCCACTTCCCCTATATCCTTTCTTTTCCACTACCTCTTGTGGGTGGTGGGCTACAAGGGAGGTTAAAGCACTTAAGAACCATCATTAAAAATAGGCATTGAGGGTTGGGGATTTAGCTCAGTGGTAGAGTGCTTGCCTAGCAAGCACAAGGCCCTGGGTTCGGTCCTCAGCTCTGAAAAAAAAAAAAAAAAGGCATTGAGGGGCTGGAAAGATGGCTCTGTGGTTAAGAGCACTGACTATTCTTCCAGAAGTCCCAAGTTCAAATCCCAGCAACCACATAGTGGCTTACGACCATCTATAGTTAGATCTGATGCCCTCTTCTGGTGTGTCTGAAGGTAACTACAGTGTACTCATATATAATAAATAAATCTTTTTTAAAAAGGCATTTAAAAATTAAAATTAAACACACACACACACACACACACACACACACACTCATACACACTTACACACACTCCAAACACTCAAGTTCCCACCAGCTCTGGGCTGGAACGACAGCTGCATGGCACGGGGATCTTTTCCACAGGGAACATCACTGGGCTGAGCACAGAGCTGGACTCAGTCTGCAGTGGATACAGAACCCATGCCTGTTTCTCCTTTTAAAGTCCCTGGTTTATTTTTAGGGACATTCAGTCACGTAACTGGGATGAAAGAGGCTAACATTTTAAACTGGTCAGAAACTGCAGCACGGTTAAGGACAGACACGTAGAAACTACTGAATGGTGGCCTCCACTAGAACAGGTGCGGGACACACACAGCCTTCTACACCAAGGGCACACTCTACCCTCACGATCATCACAGTAATAGCCAACCTCACTCTCTTCTTCCTGACTCTTCCCCCGTCCCCATGTCCAACTGCACTTCCTGTGTCCCTCCTGAACTCACGCAGGCTCTGACTCCCTCCTGTGGTGGTTTGAGTATGCTTGATCCCTGGGAAGTGGGAGTATTAGGATGTGTGGCCTTCTTGGAGGAAGTGTGTCATAGTGTAGGGGTGGGCTTTGAGGTCTCTATGCTCAAGCTCTGCTCAGTGCAGAAGAGAGCCTCCTCCTCGCTGCCTATGGAAGACAGTCTCCTTGCGGCTGCCTTTGGATCAAGATTCAGAACTCTTGGCTCCTCCAGCACTGTCTGCCTGCACACTGCCATGCTTCCCACCGCGATGATAACCTGCAAGCCAGCCCCAACTAAATGTTGTCCTTTATAAGAGTTGCCTTGATCATGGTGTCTCTTCACAGCAACCCTAAAACCCTAAGTAAGACACATCCTGAGTTCATGTACATTCTGCTTCCCTCCAGTTTCTAAACACCTGCTGTGTAAGCTACAGCCAACAGTGGATATGTGGGTGCCCACCACTAACATCCCTACAGCCACTGCCACCCGGGTGCTGGAGCTGTGTCCCTCAGCTCTTCATCCTGTCACGATGTTTACACACACACACACAGACACACCCACAGAGACACACACACGCGCACACACACACGCACACACACACAGATGCATGCACATACACATGCACACATAGACAGACACACACACACATACACACACATGCGCACACGCAGACACACAAACACACACACATACACATGCACACACAGAGAAACATACACACAGACACACAGAGACACACACACGCACACACACACACACACGCACACACACGACAACCTTCTTCTTCTCCCATGTGGTCCAGGGATCAAGCTCAGGTCCTAATTCTTATCAGCAAGTGCTCTCCGCTGCTGAGCCGTCCTGTCAGCGCCTGCTCTTCTTCTCTGTACCCACTTAGTCACCACATAGAAATAAGGCAAGAAAAGAACCCTGAACCCAGAATGGGTGAAGGAATCCCCTGTGTGACTGCAAGGAGCTGGCTGTGACCGGCTGACGGCCACCTGTCCACACTGTGACTTGTCAGACTCCAGGACAGGTCTCTTCATGGAGAAAGAAAAGCCTGAGAAAATAGCTGACACACATGGATGACACTTGGGACCAAGGGATTTAACAGAGGAAACTACAGTGAGCAGTGGGAGAGCCAGGACTGGCACACCAGGAGAATTAAACCTTGGAGAAATAAACACAAAAGGAAGCCTAGGTGGGGGAGGGGAGGAAGGGGCTGATTTGAATCTCAGAATGAGGAAACACTCATCAGTAATCTATTAAGAGAGAAAGTGTAAGTATAAAGAAGATGCTCAATTCTTGGAAATGAAAATATTCCACCCACCGTACCCTTTATATGGGTAAAGGTGAATTTTCCTGACATAGAAATATCCTATCCATAAAAAAACAAGACCTATAACACTGGGCCCTCGGAACAGTGGAGCCCCTTAGGCTCCTCTACAGAATCCTGTCAGGACTGCATGACTTCAGACATCCCAAAAAGCACAGCATTCAATAGTCCTGATTTGCTTTCTGCTGTGATGATAAACACTGTGATCAAAAGCAACTTGGAGAGCTACAGTTCACAGTCCATTACTGAGGGAAGCTAGACCAGAAACTCAAGCATGGAACCTGGAGGCAGGAACTGAAGTAGAGACTTGAGAGAACACTGTTTACTGGCTGGCTCTCTACCTCAAGATCAGCTACTTTTCCTGTACAGCCCAGGCCCACCTGACTAGGGAATGGCACTGCCCACAGTGGGCTAGGTCCTCACATATCAATCATTAATCAAGAAACTCCCTACTGACATGTCTACAGGCCAATCTGATGGTGGAAATTCTTCAGTTGAGTTCCCTCTTTCCAGAGGTCTCGATTTCCTGTGTCATGATGCAGCTGAAGCTATGACACTCAAGTTGTCATCACTAATGGTCAAAATATAGAGTCAGGGAAAATACTAATCCACTTTCTGAAAAGTGGACCAGCAAAGATGAAGGTGTCCCTGCACTTGTATCCACCTTCAGTATAGCTGACAGCAGGCAAGGGCTCAGCCCTGCCTACAGCTGACAGGAAATGACTGCGTCTCAAAATCCTGCAGGTTTCTTCCAACACAGCTGCTAATCTGAAGGAATTTATCCTCAGATTGAAAAACAAATGAATCCCACATGCACATCCTTGCAGTGGTAACAGCATCACAAATACAATCAGAGCAATCAGATGTAAAGTGGGAAATCTGATAGATAACACAGAACCAAAGCAAACACCCGCTTCCAAGTCACAGATCTTGTTCATGACAGACATCAGGGCAGGCAGAAGGGAAGGGTTTACAGGAGATAGCAGACACTGGTGAAAGCCTAAGACTCACTAGCCGGCCAGTCCGGCCTACTCCCACCCAGCATCACAGTCGACAGCCAATAAGGATGCTTCCACCCACAGCCAACAGCCAATGAGGATGCTTCCATCCAGCACACAGCCAACTATGAGGATACTTCCACCTAGCGTCACAGCCGGCAGCCAATGAGGATACTTCCACCTAGCGTCACAGCCGGCAGCCAATGAGGATGCTTCCACCTAGTGTCACAGCCGGCAGCCAATGAGGATGCTTCCTCCTTCAAGCCGGCAGCCAATGAGGACAGCCTGACCACATTCCCTGGTGTGGTAATATTCTTGAGATCAGCAAGGGCACTCAGGTGATCGTGATGGCATTGCACTCTTGCTTCCTGCTGATAGGAGCAAGAACACAAACTGACCTCACATCATGCCTTAAGGAAGCTCTACCGAGGCATTCTTGGAGAGGACACACGCTGGTTAATGCAGACTGAACATGATGGCAAGATGCAAACTCGTCATCTGATTAGCACTTGGAGATCGTTTCCACTTCATAAATCCTTCATTAGCAACTTCTAAACCAGTACCTCTAGTGTCATTGCAAGAAAAACACTTTGGGGGCTGCCAAGGTGGCTCAGTGATTAAGAGACTGAAAACCTTTCCAGGTGCCTTTGGCCTCTGTCCATCAGATACATACATGGTCACAGACATACATGCGCACACAATGCTCATGCACATCAGATAGATAAATCGTTAAAGGGAAGGAATACACCTGGCATAAGGAAGCTGCCTCACTGTAGGCTCTCCCATTGGCTCCCCCTGGGTTCCCCAAGGGGCTAGACCACACTGCCTGTCACTGCTGGTCAGTCTGCCTGTCACTAGCCTGTCACAGGGTCCCACAAACATGCATGCAGATTCAAAGTCAGTTACGGTAAGAATCCACACTATTTTCGAAGAGGGGCTGGGTTCCTAAAATCTATTTCAGATAGGATTTCAGATAAACTTTAAGATGAAATGGAACAATAGCAAATTTCCATCTTCAAATCCATTTTTAAAAAACAAAAATTGGCCAGTGTGGTGCCACAAGCCTTTAATCCCAGCACTTAGGAAGCAGAGGCAGGTGGATCTCTGTGAATTCCAGGACAGCCTAGTCTGCAAAGCAAGTTCCAGTACAGGCAGGGCTACATAGAAAAATGTCTCAAAAAACCAATAACAAATAAAGTAAAATAAAATAAAATAAAAAACAAAGATCACAAATGGCTCCAAAACTTGATTAATAAGAACTCGAAACTGTTCATAAACTTAGCAAACTTTTAGTAAAGGCAGATTTTTGAAGAGACTCGTCCTCACCCTTAACCCACCAAGAACCATACAAATGGCACCTTTAAGATGTCCTGTGCCACCTCTTACCTCAGGAGGAGAGAACATCACAGCCCCTACCAGTTTTAGTGTCAACTAAACACTGGACCTAAATGCCAGCCTGGTGGCCTTTTCTACCAGTCAGGTCAGCCAGGTGGCCTTTTCTACCAGGCAAATAAGGATCCAGGGCTTGTGGAAAGTCAGCATTAGCTGATTCTCACTACAGAGTCCTGTGGGAAGGGGGTGTCAGGCCACTGGGTGCCCAAGGCATAGATGCCACACAGTTATGGAGAGATTCGAGGAGCAAGGCTCCACACTGTACAAAGTTGTGTCTTCCCACAATGATTACTATTCTTCCAGCCCAGTTTGACTGACCAATCAGGGGCCATTTTCCCTAAGTGGGGCAACTTGGTTCTACTTGGTTCCCTAAGACTTGGTGCTTGAATTGATCCCAGTTGAAAGTGAGGAGAGTAACGTAAACATCCTCCTCACCCTGATGTAGATGGCAGGGAGAGAAGTAGAGTCAGAGGCAGAGAGAGAAAAAATAGAAGTTATATAGATATACAGAGGACAAGCAGACAGACAGGCAGACAGGCAGACACATTTGCAGATATCTTAGCAAGTTAAAGCATGTTTTCCATAAGGAAGCTTTGTGATTGAGGAGGAAACGAGTGTCTTAGTTAGGGTTTCTGTAGCTGTAATAAACACCACCTAAGGCAACACAGGGAGGAGAGGGCTGATTTTATCTTACAGACCACCATGAAGGGAGTCAGGGCAGGAGCTCGAAGCAGGGAGCTGGAGGCCGGAATGGAACCAGAGGCGATGGAGACGCACTGCTTGCTGGCTTGCTCACCATGGCTCACTCAGTCTGCTGCTTATAGCTCTGAGGACCATCTGCCCAGGGTAGCCCTGCCCCCTAGTGAGTGGGGCCCTGTCACAGGCATCATCGACCAAGAAAACACAACACAGACTAGCCCACAGGCCAATCTGATGGAGACATTTTCTCAGTTAAGAGTTCCTTTTCTCAGATATGTCTACATTTGTATCAAGTTGACAGAAAAAAAAAAAAAAACAGTGTGGTGTGGTGTGGGGTGTGGGGTGTGTGTGTATGTGTGTGTGTGTGTGTGCATGTGCGTGTGTGTATATGAGAAAGAGAGAGAGAGAGAGAGAGAGAGAGAGAGAGAGAGAGAGAGAGAGGATGTGTGTGTGAGTGTGTGTGTGAGAAAAATGTTTGCGAGCTGGTTCCCTCATTCCTCTGTGTATCTAGAGATCACTCTCAGGTTAGGTCATGAGTTTGGCAACAAGTGTCTAACCACTGAGCTATCCTGTCCCACAGGTTCCAGGTCATTCTTTTCTTTAACTTACCCATCAATCAAGTTGGGGATGGGGGAAGAGAGAGAGAGAAGGTGCACATACTTACATGCACACATGGAGGCCAGAGGAAGCCTTCAGGTGTCCTGCTTTATCTCTGCCTTTGAGACAATGTCTGTCACATGAACCTGAAGCCAGTGAATCTGACTGCCACCAAGGGCCTCACGGCAATGGGGAGTCACACCCGGCTTTTTATGTGGGTGCTGGGGACGGAGACCCAGGCCCTCACACTTATATAGCAAGTGCATTTACCCACTGAGCCATTTTCCCAGATGACAAACTAATATTCTAAATAATTATAAGATAAATAAGGGGTAGAACTGTAACTCAGTGTTCGAGTGCTTACCCAGCATACACAAAGCCTGGGTCCTATCCCCAGCACCAAATAAAGCTGACAGGATTGTACACAGCTGCAGTCCCAGCTGGAGGGGGCAGGAGAGTCATAAGTTCAAGGCCTTTCTGAGATACACAGGGAGTTTAAGACCAGCCTGGGATACTGAAAAATTCAAATTGAACTACACTGAACTAATATACTTCAAAATCTAAAAAAAAATCAAGTACATACATACCTAAGTGCGTATGGAATTGGCAGTGTCGGAGAGTACAGCATAAGAGAAGAAAGCGCAGGGATTAAACTGCCTGCAAACGCCTACATATCCAAAGCACAAAAACACTAGCAAAAAAATAACAATTGTACTTGAAATCATAACATTAGTGTTACTGTCCTGACCAAACACTATAAAACAGCAAAATTCTATCACATTAGGAACCAAGATTTCCAGCTTAAAAAAAAAGAAAAAAGAAAAAGCCAACTAAGGTAAAACTATAAATGCCACCACAAGCAGGTGACATATTCTTAAATAGATGTTCGCTGGCTCTGTCAATCAAAAAGACTGGAGATGATAAGCAACCAGAGCCCAAGGAGAGCCCCTGCCAGACTCCTTAGAGAGACAGCCAGAGACAAGACATCCAAGCCGGAAACCACTGTCATATCACACAGCAAGATGCAAAGACCACAAGAGTCAAGACGGAGAGGCCCAGGAGGCGACTCGAAGCCTTTGGAAAAGAAGCTGTTCTGGGCTGTGCTGACTCACAGCGCCAAATCAGAAAGTGCGCACGTAAGAATACTCAAAGAGACGGTCTTTGGAGACTGCTAAGCAGCCAACTCATTATTCTGCAGACCAGTAAACAAACGTACAAAGCATTTGCCCTGCCTTTTCTCTGGTAAAATGCGCAGATCGCTCCTAGACGTCTTCCCAACAGAGGGATCCCGAGCAATAAAGATAAATGACAAGATTCTGATGCCAGTAGAGCCCAGCATAGGCAAACCCCACCCAAAGCTGCTGGGGCCTCAGTAAAACTGGATGCTCTGCGTGCCCACCAGAGCTCCGCACATCAGAGGGGAGGCAAGTGAGGGATGCACATTGTCCATTCTCCTGGGAGGAAGCCATTCCCTGGTGGACTTTACCCTCCCCCAAGCCACCAAACTGGGATCTAGTAAACCTGTAAGCACACATTCCAAGAAACACACATCTGTTAAAAGATGCTGTATCAGCCAAATCCAGCGGGGGGGAAAAGTCCAAAGAACTCTGAATTCTCTGCTCAAAAATCCATTTTGAAGCTGGAAAAGGATGCAGAGGGACACCAGTGCTGAGCAGGTGAACAGATCTTCAACCTGAGGTAGAAGGTGTAGTTAGATCCTGGGTCAAATAATCTACCAAAGCCATGGACAAGACAATGAGGAAACTGTGAACCGGACAGGAAATCAAGAACAGGAAGGGCCGGCAAGATAGCAATGGCACCTGCAGCCAACCCTAATGATTTGAGTTCAATCCCCAGGAACCACATGGGAGAAGTAGAGACTGGGCTCCGGCAAGTCGTATCATGGCCTCCACATGCAGTCTCCTATTAGATGTAAGTACAGGCACGCACTACACAAACACATGGTAAAAAGCCTTGCGCTGCTGGCTTTGTGACGTAGTGAAACAGGAAGTAACTAACTGATAACCTGAGTGTCCTTGACGTACTTGAGCCAAATGAAATTAGCTGTGTGTGTGCAACCACTGGTGACAGGTACAGAGAGGCTTCAGTAATTCTGCAAAGTTCACATTTGAAGCTTTTCATTAGACACACAGCCCCCAAGCCTCCATCACTCTGGCTAACTCTCAGTGCTGGTTTTCAGTTCCTCATCACAGCTAGTGCCCAGGGAGTCTTTTTAGAGCATGGTTTTGTTTCTGCAGTCAGGGTGTGTCTCTGTGACAACTGCGGAACACGCCACAGCTCTCTGAAGCTGGATGCTGGATTCTATCTACTGAGCTGTACAGACTTCTGGACCTGTCTCCTCTGGTGCTTAGAGGGTCTAAGTTCCAAGATCAGCCACCATCTGCCTGTGTGCTCATGTCAAAGTGGAGTTTGCAACCTATGTGAGTCCAGAGCAAAGATTCCAGTCAGAGCCACAACTGTCAACAAGTGTGAAACTAACTCCCATGGCTCACTGAAGTTCCAGAGGTGAGAGTATGCAAAGAGAAGAAAAGAGGAATTCACCATGGGACCTGTGTGTCTGGGCTAAGATCTGGAAGATAGAAAAACAGACTGAAGGGAAGAAAGGGGCTTTGACCACAAACTCAGGGCAGCTCTGAGGTGCAGCACTTTCTCCGCACAGAGCATTGGGCCTTTCAGCAGCAGGGCAGCTGCTTCCAACCGCTAAACCACACTATCAAAGGTAAACTACTCAGGAAAGGGCCTTTTAAAACTAAGAGGCACCTGGCAATTTTACTCAAAAGTTTATCACAAGAAAATACTAAGGAGCCAGAGAGACAGCTCTGGGTTAAGCACTGGAGCAAGCACTGGGTCCCCAGCACACAGGCCAAAGCCAGGCCTGGAGTGCACCTGTAACCCCAGTGCTAGGCAGGGAGACAGAGACAGGAGGACTCTGGGAACATGCTGACCAGTCAGGTGACCAAACCAAAACGGCAAACACTATGTTCAGTAAGAGACTCTCTCAAAAAATTACTAAGGTATAAAGCAGTAGAGGCCTTCCTGCCTTTTCCTGGGGAGATGGAAACAAACATCTGCTCATCTCAAATAGGGCAGTGAGGACAGACCAAAGATATGACTCTGTCAAAGCCACACTTGGGGAAGCAATGGGCTTATTACAGTGATGTACAAAAGCATGAGTGAAGAATTACTCACAGGACCAAACTCAAAGTATCACCAAAACACCCACCCAGACTGAGTGTGGGCTTAAAAAAAGTAGTTATTTTTGCAACTCAACAGGCTGGAGGGTCACCTCTCCTCAACTATCCTTACTACTTATATAACCTTGGGAAGAGAGGAACCTTGTAAGTCTAGTCTATTTCAGGGACTTCCTGAGACTTGTAAGTTGTTAGCTTCTGAGTCAGAACCAGCCTATCTCCAGGATGAAAGATTAAAATACCAGGAAATTGCTACAAAATATCCTCACCTGTACATGCACAAGTAAGCACACCAAACACACATGTGCATACAACACATGCACACATACACAAGAAAATAATCAAGCATGTCTATGCAAAGCCACAGGAACAAAGTTAAGTCAGCCACACAGAAAACTACTAAATAAAGACTACTCTGTTTCAGCTAAACACCATGAAAAACACATCCCTGGCCCCATTTGCAAAGGGGCTGTGAGGTCCTAGACTTCATCTGACCATGACATGGCACCCCAACACCATCCCCTGACAGAGCAGTATCAATAAAGACTCATGGAAAGCTGGAGCTTCCATCACAACTCTGCAAAACCAGAAACTCTTCTCCAGCAGGTCCCCTTCCCCAGGTGGATCCCCCTTCCCAGCCTTGCTGTCAGAGAATACCTATGGGGGTCTGCAGTTTGCTCACATGCAGCAGTAGTAACCTTCCCCCCTTTCCCTGTACTTGTCACCAGAAGAGGCAGAGCAGGAAGTCCACATCTTCATCCCCTTCCATCAGTGATGAAAGTACTATTCCCAGACACCAGCAACAGTGTTTAAAGTGTCCAGGGCCCAGCTGCCCACCTGCAATTCAGGTGCCCATCATGGAACGCAAGGTAGAACAGTCAGAACCCCCTATGAACAGTGCCATGGGGGCTCACTCGTCCTTCAACTTCAGTATCAAAGAACTCAACAAGGAACCTGGACACCTGCCCAAACCAGCAGTAGGGAGACAATCCCTCCTTCCTCATGCCAGTGTGGTGACAGCCTACAAAAGTAGGAAATTTAACTATCATCAAGCCTTATGACACACCACTCAAGATGTTGTCTGCATGTTGAGTTACAATTTTCAAGATTAAAGCACCTTGGTTGTGAGTCAGCACCATTGAGGGCGATTGTGACACGCCCCCTCCTCAACTATATACTCAGGATGCATTTCAGCCCTGAGCTGTGCACTCAGGATGCACTTCTGCCAGAGCTGTGCACTCAGGATGCACTTCAGCCCCAAGCTGGGCACTCAGGATGCATTTCTGCATGATGAGAGGGGATGGTTCTGTTGGTAAAGCATTTGCCAGGGAACTTAAGACCTGCAGTTCAGTCACCAGAACCTGCATGAAGGTGAGGATCAGCTACACGAAGCCATGGCACGTGTGCTCACACAATCACATACACTCAGTAATAACATTTAAAGAAAAGAAAGGGCCAGTCCTGCCTTAGCCACAGCACTTTTAACTCATCTGATCTCACAAGCCAAGCAGAGTTGGGCCTGGTGCACACTTAGGTGGGAGAAAGAACCAATATAAATTAAAAGTGAACAAGTATCCCTCTGTTATCTGGAGATGATATGTCTGGAGAGCTCCCCAACCTAGGTACAAAATGGAGGACTCCCTCTCCCAGCTGGGCTCCCTCTACTCTACCTGATCTGGGGAGTCCGGCCCCCCCACTCCCCCTGAGGAATGTCATGTTATCCTTGGTGAAATTCTCTGAGCTACAGGTTCACCTTTCTAGGAGGCCTCTCCATGCAAATGAGGTGTCTGCAGAACCTCTGCATGCAAATGAGGTGTCTGCAAAAAACCTCTGCATGCAAATGAGGTGTCTGCAGAACCTCTCCATGTAAATGAGGTGTCTGCAGAGCCTTAAACCTCAGCCAATGAAACTTCACCCTAAGAAGACCCCTTCCCACTTTCCAAGGTTTATATAGCCCTTCGACGCAATGAAGAGCACAAGCTGTTCTGCTGACTATCATCTAAGACAGCTGTCACACTGAAATCTCCCCAGGAGAACTCCTCCTCCCTGCATTCACTGCCCTACCAGGATCCTGCTGACCCACCCAATCTGGACTCATCTGAGTGCAAACACACTGAGGGAAGGCACTGACTGTGGGACCTGGCCTGTCTCCATCCTTCCCCAATGGAGTACAGCTGCAGGTGGACACAACAAGGGAAGAAACTAGAAACAGAACCACAGTATCTAATGTTTATGACTTTGTAAAATATAATATAAAAATAAAAGTATATCAAAAGTTTAAAAGAATTCTGTCAAAATTCTCCACCTCTCTACCACAACTCACTGAGTAAAGCTTCCTAAGGGTGACTGGTTTTGGTCTTTCTTTAATTCATTCTTTCTTTCTTTCTTTTTAACATTTATTTTTCTCTCATATATTACATCCTGACCACAGTTCATCCTCTCTTCCTCTCGTCCCAATCCCTCCCTCCTCCCTCCCTCCTCCCTCAGATCCTCTCCTCACTTCCCTTCAGCAAAGGGCAGGCCTCCATGGATATCAAGCAAAGCAAGTTGCAGTAAGGCCAGGCACCTCCACTCTTATTAGGGCTAGATGAGCCAACCCAGTAGGAGGAAAAGTATCCCACGTCCCACCAGCAGGCAAAAGAGTCAGAGATGGCCCCACTCCCACTGGAAAAGGTCCCACAAGAAAACCAAGCTGTATAACCGTAAGGGTGACTTTTCTGTACAATGATGGTAGAATTTAATAGCTTGGAAAACTTGATAGTGAATATAGACACACGGATTACTGAACAATCCTTGCTTGCAGCCACAGCCATCTGAGTAACATCACACTGGAGTGAAGACAAAGTGCTGTGCTCGGCATTTAGACTTTCATTTATTTTTTAACTGTTGCCTTGAAAGTCTGGGATTGCCTGGGGGACAGGCCTTTGGGAACATGGGGTGGGGTGGGTTGGTGTAGTTTGGTGGTACATCTGATTGTGGTCACTGAGGTGGCCGGACCTGCCCACTGTGGGTGGCGCCATCCCCCTGGCTAGGATCCTGGTCTGTACAGGTCAAGAAAGGAGCAGAGCAGCCTGTGGTCATGCTTTACAGAACTCTGATTTGAGAGCAGGGGTGCTGCCCAGGTCGGGGGGCGTGCCCAGTGAGAGCACCTGGATCCATTGTTAGTGCAGAGCAGATGACGAATGAAGTGGAGGCTCTGATTTTAAAGTGTGCCTCGCTACCATGGCAGGTGCATAGAGTGCTGCACAGAGAGTTCTCTTGGAAGAGTCCCAGCAGACCAGAAAAGCTGGAAACACATCTAACTTTGATCAAACTATTGTGACCCTTAAGATGTCACTTAAACAGTTTGTGTCATATACAAACTATGTACAAACACTGTCTTTTTCTAAGTGTTGGTGCATCACATAGTGTTAGGCTTCTGAACCATCAGGTTCAAATTGCTCAGCAGAAGCAACATTCACATGTGGGCATTGAAGCAGCAGGGGAGCAGGAGGCCTGAGGGGCGGCATTCCCACTGTGGCCTCAGTCACGGAGGTGGTGGAGGAACATTCTTCAGTGGGGGAAAGAATTAACACTCGGAGAAATGATGACACAGAGACCCAGTCAGAGCCACCGTGCAGACCAGAAACTACCGGGAATCAGATAAAGGCCATCAAGAGCCCAGAGGGACGAAGGAAGAAGATGCAAGAGGTGACAGGAGTTAGACCAGATTTAGGCCAGGGGAGGAATGGACATGAGTCACAGGAACCAGGGAAAGGGAGCCCCTCCTCTGAGGAAGACAAAGCACAGAGGGAAGCAGCCAAGCTACAAAGACGCAGCAGAAGGAAGATCAGCAGGAGAAAGTCTCACAGGCCATACTGCTTCTCCTCACTACACGAGGACAGCAGAAGCCACATGCTGGTGCGCGTCACCAAAGGCCGCTTCTTGCTTCTTCCGGGAAATGTTCTGTGGTACATACAGGATTCTGACAAAGGTCAAAAGGCCTCCTTGGGCCTGCAGAGATGACATTCTATGGAGCATGTACCACTGTAGGGGGAGGAGTCATACCTTCTCTTGGATCAGCCGCTGGAGATGAATCCCACAAGACAGCATGGCTGTGAACAGGGTCAGCATATACTGCTGCACTTTGCAGATGGCTGAGGCCAGGGAGCTGATGACAGCATTGAGACCCACCTTCTCGATGACATTCTGGAAGGCAGTGGGAGACTGCCGTGTGATTCTGCACAGGGCCTGTGGAAACAGGAACACAGATCCTTCATAGACTCTGAGGGTAATGGGAACCCCTAACACCTATACACACCCTACGCCTCTGCTCAACACTCATACACGCCCCACACCTCTGCTCAACACCCACACACGCCCCACGCCTCTGCTCAACACCCACACACGCCCCACACCTCTGCTCAACAGAGAGGGCACAAACCTGCTGCTTTGTCACTTGTTTTAAAGCTATAGACTCAGACGTTTCCAATTAACTTAAGATAAAAATCCAGCTGCTAATATGACTGAGGAAAAGGGACTAGAGAGGTGTCTCAATGCTCCTGCAGAGCGCTCTGGTTTGATTCCCAGCACCCACATGGTGACTCATAACTATAACTCTGGTTTCAGTGATCCAGCCCTGTGGTGGTTTGAATATGCTTGGCCCATGGGAAGTGTCACTATTAGGAGGTGTGGCCTTGTTGGTGGAAGTGTGGCCTTGTTATAAGAAGTGTCTCACTGTGCAGGCAAGGCTTTAAGGTAATATATACGCTAATGTATGAAATGGAGAGTCCCTTCTGGCTGTCTTCGGATGCAGATGAAGGATTCTCAGCTGCTGCAGCACCATGTCTGCCTGGACGCTGCCATGCTTCCTGACAATAGTGGCCTAAACCTCTGAACCTGTAAGCCAGCCCAAATTAAATAATTAGATGTTGTCCTTTCTAAGAGTTCCTTTGGGACATCCACATCAATCATGGTGTCTCTTCACAGCAGTGAAACCCTGACTAAGACAAACACCTCTTTCTGGCCTCCACAGGCACTGCACACACATGGCACACTTACTTACCGGACAAGCAAACAGACACACACATAAAAGTTGAAATACAAAGAATGAACGATGTTTTCAAACACTTGGAGGTACAATAATAATAATTACATTGATGGGCTAACAACTCACAAATTTTTACAGAACAAGCTTATTACTCCAATCTAAGTAACATAAAATACTATCAAGCCCCTTCATGTTGAAAAAGACTTATAGATACTTTAACATTTAATGCTATCAATTGAAAATAAGTCTAATCTTGCCTCTGCTCTACAACCTGGGGCTCGCATGGTCTTCGTTTTAACTAGAGGCAGCTTGCTGAATGCACACACTTTTCAGTGTGCACAGGACACTGTCTCAGGGTATCTGAAAATCACTCAATGCTCTGACAAGCGTTCCTGTCTCATAGATGACAGGCTACAGCCCAGAGCGTTCAGGAAGCTCTCACAGACGTCAGCCCTAGAGCGTGGCTCAGAGATCTCCCTCCACTGATGCACGGCTCATAATTACCGTCACTCAGCTGACTCATACCTGTGACCAATTAATAATGAGACCAAGGAGAAGGCAGGTGAGTCGTCAGACACACACCAAGAGACCGAGGGGTTGGGGGAGACAGTGGGGAGGAGAGCGTCCTGGACATTGCTGAGATTTGGAAATCTCAGCAAAATAAAGTCTTTTCCTTCTCCAAGGGTGAGCGGCTCTTAAGGCTGCTCCTGTTGAAGTGAAAGAAAAACAGGCACCAGCGGGTGTGAAGTGAAGGGAAATGGTGTGAATTAGAGTGAACACCAGCGGTGTGAACTGGAAGAATTTGACTCCCTATAACGTCATTTCCAATCTTTACAAGAACCCAGTGTGTCTTAACCTTGGTTAGGAAGAGAAAGGCAAACAAAACCCCATCGTTAACCGAGGAATGCTCTTGGGAAAGAGAGGCCATGCCAAGCCTCTGACCACTGCCACTCAAATGTGTGGAGTAAATGACACTGTCCTCATTTTCAGTTATATATATATATATAACTGAATATATATATATATAACTGAATATATATATATATAACTGAATATATATATATATAACTGAATATATATATATAACTGAATATATATATATAACTGAATATATATATATAACTGAATATATATATATATAACTGAATATATATATATATATATACATGTATATCCTAGACTGTTTAAGTATATGGAAGTAAACTTTTTTTAGAAAAACGTACCTGAGAAATACTTTGCCATTTCTGCAGCTAATGAATAAGTAAAACTGCCGAGAACGTGAACGTGCCCTTCGACCTGCCACTGCTCAGAGCATTTTATCTTTTCCATTCACTCCCCAGCTCGACTCCCCACAGACAAGATGCTGACTCCCGAGCAGAAGGCCATGATACAACCTCTGCTCCAAGCCCTGCTGGGGCTGGCGTTCTCCAAAAGCCTCAGTGCCCAGGATGCTGGTTCTCAGTGGGGGGCAGTGCTTCCTGGGAAAGCCAAGTGGGCTGGCCAGGAAATACAGGCTAGAAAGGAGGAGCTTATGCCCCAATAGCTCTCCACAGAAGTGGCTTCGTGAAGAGCAGACATGCAGACTGGGGACTTTCTAGAGTGTCGGCATTTGCTTTTTGGAAAATTAATTAAAGATTCCTTAAACCCTGGCTACAAGGATCTAAGAATAAAAGAAACATTCCACTGTCTTAGAGTTTCCATTGCTGTGAAGAGACACCATGACCAAGGCAACGCTTATAAAGGAAAACGTTTAGTTAGGGCTGGCTTACACACCTCCTCCAATAAGGCCACACCTCCTAATAGGGCCACTTTCTATGGACCAAGCATATTCAAACTGCCACAGCTACATTTGGAGAAGTGCAGAGTCAAGCATTTGCGTGAGTTTCCCAAGAAGGAACCAGAAGACTCAGAGGCAAAAGGCTCTAACAGAAGCCGCTCAGCAGCCTCTCTCACTGCGATAACGGTGTAAGGAGAGGTAAGCACAACAGGCAGGGGAGCCAGGCCAGCTGCTGGCGCTGCCTCCATTTTCCTCTTGGCAGCTGAGGACTGAGGGTGACAGGAGATGAGAGGCTTCAGGCTGGAAGGTGAGGTGTGAAGCCAACCCCAAAGGTGGTATGAGAAGTGAGGTGTGAAACCCTCCCAGGATGATGGGAGAAGTAAGGTGTGAAACCCTCTCAGAATGGTGTGAGAAAATGAGGTGTGAAACCCTCCCAGGGTGGTGTGAGAAGTAAGGTGTGAAACCCTCCCAGGGTGGTGTGAGAGGAACTAAGAAACACAGTGTGAGCACCCTACAACCAGGAATATAGAGACAATGACAGGAGGAAGCGTCCCATTTGTCCAACAGACTAATGACACGCCTTCACACACCATTGACCTTTATACCCAGCCATGATAACCATGCATGAAAAGTAGCAGGCTGCCCATCAGCACCAAGTGAGCCACAGACCTACAGAGGCCTGAACGTTAAAGTGGCTTCATCTCACATAGGATGCAACCATTTAGCACAGAGTGTGAATGCCCGGACTAATAAGATATACTCTCTGCCTGAAGGTCCAGGCCTGGGAGCTCAGGGGTCAGGAAGCTGAGGCAGGAGTTCAGATACTAAAGATCTGTGTGGGTTACAGGAGCTCAGGACCAGCCTGGACAACGTAGCCTAACAGAAAAAGGAAGGAAGGAAGGAAGGAAGGAAGGAAGGAAGGAAGGAAGGAAGGGGAGGGAGGAGGGAGGGAGGGAGGGAGGGGGAGGGAGGGAGGAGGAAGGACAGACAAACAACCTTCCTGAAGGGAAAAGGGGGCTGTGGATACTGCTCAGTGGTAGAACACTTCCTGGCATGTGAGGCCCTGGGCTCTCCCCCAGTGGCAGAGAGGAGAGAAGGGGATGTCAAGATGGCACCACAGGCTTTAGGGCAGTGGCTGCCAAGCTGATAACCTGGGTTTGACCCCTGACCCCTGGGATGCAGGTGGTGGAAGGAGAGAAGGGACTCCTCCAGGTTGCCCTCTGACCTCTACCACACGCTGTGATCTTGTGAGTACGCATTCCCCAGGACCCACCGGCTGTGAACACTCACACTCAGCTCCACATAGTTTTAGTCAGTGATGAATGCCGCATCCCACACAGTTCCTCACTCTCCCAGGCCCATTTCGGAACTCTGCTGTGGTACAGCTCCTGAGATATCCCTCCCACGGACATCTCTATCCTTTCCATTAAACCGACCCTCATTCAGGGGCACTTCCTCAAACACAGTGCTCAAGTCCCTGGCTCCTTCCTCCCGAGATTTAACACTCACCGAGATCGCGGTTATCCGCAGGGCATCCACAGTGGAGTGTCTGAAGAGGTGCCACAGGACAGGTCCAATCTCCCCAGTTGTGAAGCCCTGCGCCTGGGCAGAAAATGTTGTGCAAACGTTCTCAATAATCTTCGCAGCCATGTGATTGACAACCCGTTCCTCCTGGAGAACGAACAAAACGCAGGGAGATTCAAAAGGTGCCGCTTCCCCAAGCCAAGGCTCCTCCGTGTGAGGAACATGTGTGTGTGGTCTCTTCGTAGCCACTGGGGATAATGTTCTGGCTGTTATGGGGCTGCTACAAAGGGCCAGCAGTCTCTTCACCAGCGAGCAGGGAAAACACAATCCTCTGTACTAAACAGGAAGCAGAGCACAACTTCACCTGTTTTAAATAAAATCAAAATGGGAAAATGATCCAGAAAGTAACTAACATAAGCAACATGCGCACAGCGTGAAACCAGACATAACTTTTAAACTATGGAGAGCTATCAGAGCGACCCCAGCTCAGCCTGGCTAAGGATGATCTGGGCAGCAACAGCTGCAACACAGAGCCACTCAAACACAGGACCGAGACTCCCAGAAAGACAGGGCCTCAGGGGAGCAAGCACAAATGTTCTTGAGGAGGGCTGGGGGACGGCTCAGTGGTAAGGGTGCTTTCTGCCGATCCCAAAGGCCTGTTTGGTCCCCAGGACCCACATGATAGAAGGGGAGAACCACAAATTGTCTTCTGGCCTCTAAGTGCACACCATAGCGCATGTGTGCCCATATGTGCATGTGCACGTGCGTGCATGCATATGTGTGCGTGTACCCACACACACACACACAGTGAGTGAATGAATGCAAAGCTTCAAGTGCTTAAATGCTACGCAAACTTTCAGCAGTGGATGATACAGAAAGTTCATTGTCTCTGACGCCTCATCAACCATTCTCTGGCAGACAGGAGAGCACAGCTCTACAGCGGAAAACTCAAGGCTGGGGAAGGAACCTGGTGAGGTGCTTGTCTTGCAAGGAAGAGGACTGAGCTTGATGCTCAGAACCCACATAAGAAGACTCAGGCAGGTAGCGGAGGCTTAGTAATCGCACTGCTGGGGAGGCAGAATAGGTGGATCCCCGAGGCCAGCTCTCCAGCCATGACGCCTATGAGGCAAGTTTCAGGCTCGAAAAGTGTGTGTGTGTGTGTGTGTGTGTGTGTCTGTCTGTCTGTCTGTCTGTCCCCAGGAAAGACAGCTAAGGTTGTCCTTTAGCCTACACACACACTTGAAAGTAATTTTAAAAAATTAAAAACCAATATGGCCACAAAGATTATGAGACTATGTTCTAGTCATCTTTAATTCTGCTGAAAAAGTGAACAATACAATAGCTAGGAAAGGCCTTTGTGAGTGATGCATTAGTGAGGACACCAGCATCACACTGAAGCGAAGCCCCATGGGTCCAGTATCTTGGAGGATCTTTCATTGAGAGTTTGTATCCCATTCAATATAAAGAAAAACTGATGCAACAGAGATGCAACTGTGGCAGTGATAAAGTAAACATATCTGTCAGAATTATTCACCCCTTACTTAAAATACGAATAGACTCAAAATAGCATAAAACCCTCAGGATGTAACAAATGTGGAAGGTCTCCAGCTGGGACTCATAACATGAAACATTCATACAAGAGAATATGGCAGGCAGCAGGTGGGAAGTGTCTCCCCTGGAGTTCTCCCCTTTTAGGACTACTGAGAACTCACACTGGAAATAAATTTGAAATACACTGCATGTGGGACATGCTGCCACTAGCACACCCATGTTAGGGACCCCATGGGAAGGCATGCTGGGACTCCATGTTAGGGACCCCATGGGAAGGTATGCTGGGACTCCATGTTAGGGACCACAGGCGAAGGCACGCTGGGACTCCATGTTAGGGACCACAGGGGAAGGCATGCTGGGACTCCATGTTAGGGACCCCATGGGAAGGCATGCTGGGACTCCATGTTAGGGATCACAGGGGAAGGCATGCTGGGACTCCATGTTAGGGACCACAGGCAAAGGCACGCTGGGACTCCATGTTAGGGACCACAGGGGAAGGCATGCTGGGACTCCATGTTAGGGACTCCATGGGAAGGCCTCCATGTTAGGGACCACAGGGGAAGGCATGGGACTCCATGTTAGGGATCACAGGGGAAGGCATGCTGGGACTCCATGTTAGGGACCACAGGGAAGGCACGCTGGGACTCCATGTTAGGGGACCACAGGGGAAGGCATGCTGGGACTCCATGTTAGGGGACCACAGGGGAAGGCATGGGGACTCCATGTTAGGGGACCACAGGGGAAGGCACGCTGGGACTCCATGTTAGGGATCACAGGGGAAGGCATGCTGGGACTCCATGTTAGGGACCACAGGGGAAGGCACGCTGGGACTCCATGTTAGGGACCACAGGGGAAGGCATGCTGGGACTCCATGTTAGGGACCACAGGGGAAGGCATGCTGGGACTCCATGTTAGGGACCACAGGGGAAGGCACGCTGGGACTCCATGTTAGGGACCACAGGGGAAGGCATGCTGGAACTCCATGTTAGGGACCACAGGGGAAGGCATGCTGGGACTCCATGTTAGGGACCCCATGGGAAGGCATGCTGGGACTCCATGTTAGGGACCACAGGGGAAGGCATGCTGGGACTCCATGTTAGGGACCACAGGGGAAGGCACGCTGGGACTCCATGTTAGGGACCACAGGGGAAGGCACGCTGGGACTCCATGTTAGGGACCACAGGGGAAGGCACGCTGGGACTCCATGTTAGGGACCACAGGGGAAGGCACGCTGGGACTCCATGTTAGGGACCACAGGGGAAGGCACGCTGGGACTCCATGTTAGGGACCACAGGGGAAGGCACGCTGGGACTCCATGTTAGGGACAGGCATGCTGCTGGGACTCCATGTTAGGGACCACAGGGGAAGGCACGCTGGGACTCCATGTTAGGGACCACAGGGGAAGGCATGCTGGGACTCCATGTTAGGGACCACAGGGGAAGGCATGCTGGGACTCCATGTTAGGGACCACAGGGGAAGGCATGCTGGGACTCCATGTTAGGGACTCACAGGGGAAGGCATGCTGGGACTCCATGTTAGGGACCACAGGGGAAGGCATGCTGGGACTCCATGTTAGGGACCACAGGGGAAGGCATGCTGGGACTCCATGTTAGGGACCACAGGGGAAGGCACGCTGGGACTCCATGTTAGGGACCACAGGGGAAGGCATGCTGGGACTCCATGTTAGGGACCACAGGGGAAGGCATGCTGGGACTCCATGTTAGGGACCCCATGGGAAGGCATGCTGCGACTCCATGTTAGGGATCACAGGGGAAGGCATGCTAGAGAGAAACCCTTTAAAAACAACAAATAGGAAAAGGTTTTTAGGGTAATTCAACCCTAAGTACAGTTAATTTTCACTATCAGCTTAACTGATTAGAGTCACCTAGGGGACACTCCCTTGAGCAAGTCTGTGAGGACATTTCCAGAGACAATTAGGTAAGGAGAGAAGTCCAACTGTGAATGATCTGAGATCTTAGGATGAATAAAAACACTGGAGAGAGGAAAAGCTCACCACTCTCCATCGTCTGCTTCCTGGGCACTGAGATGTGAGGAATCAAGGAACCCCAGCCACTGAGCTGCAGCCACCGCGCCTTCCCTGCTTTGGTAGACTGTGCACCTGCACACCAGGAGCAAAATAAGCCCGTCCTCCCTCAGGACGCACCAGCCAGGGATTCTGTGACAGCTACAAAGGCGAGTAACATGGCACGGCACGGCACGGCACGGCACGGTACGGCAGAGAACTCACACTGGAATAAAACCAATCGATACACTGAATGTGGGGAACCCTTGGCATGCTCCCCCTTACTGTATTTCTGAGATTGAACACACGAGAGCCCTTCAAAGGCTGGTGTATGCAGAGTACTCAGCGAATGCTCAGTCCTCACTAAGCATGGAGTCACTTTGAAATTAATGTCGGTTAACATAGTAAATATGGAAAACTCCAGAACCAGAGTGCTCAGCTATTCCAGCAACAAAGAATGTTTTAATAAGATTATGAATTAAATAAATGTAGGTGATCCTTTGGTTCACCCTGTTGCTGTCACCCTGTTGCTTTTCAGAGGGCCACAGTGGTGAGAAGCTTGCAAATGTAATCCCTGCAGCTCCTAACTTTTCACATCACAACTTTCTCAACATCACACGTGATCCACTGTAGCTCTCAACATCACACGTGATCCACTGTAGCTCTCAACATCACACGTGATCTGATATAGCTTTCAATGTATACAGAAGAACTCAGAACTGGAGACTAAAATCCATAGAGGTGTCATGAACATGGGACAGCATTGAAAGAGAGTTCTTCTAGAGAGACCACAGGGGCAGGAAAACCCTATAAATGTAATCACTGTGGGGCCTTTCTGTAAGAATTCTCCCCAGTCATCCGTTGGCGGCTGCACAGTGGAAGACTGCGCAGGCCCCGACTGTGTAAGTGCTTGGCTCCATCTTCAGCACCAGGAAAATCGTAAGAAAAACCAAATTCGATTTGTTTAGAGATTCTTGTCTTGTATATTTGGCAACACTCAAAACAAAGCTATAAAGAGATCAGTAAAACTTTTGTTAAGATAAAATCTTCCTTTAGGAGAAATCTTACTAATGAGGAAGGGGGAAACCCACAGAGACAGAGAGAGAGAATGCCACTCTGACTCCCATGGTCCACGGCGGCTCCTCCATGAGGAGTGAGGCAGCTTTCACCAAGGACAGTGACCAATGCCTGTGCTGTCCTGCAGAGGAAGTCTTGTGCCCACAATGCCATTCTGACCAGAAATATACCTCTTTTATCTAGATGGAGTGTTGGACAGATGTCAGAACACAGTCCAAGAACGGAGTCACGTGAGGGAGATTCTGAGTGCAAGAGTCTTGTGACCTCAACACTGAACTGTTCTTGAAATGTGCTTCCACATCTGTACCTTCCCAGATGCATGTACAGGAGCAAGTTTATGTTAGAGGGTTGATTACAACTGGCTATTGTTATTTGTTCCTCTGGATAACGTGTTTTTACCTCTCGCAGCCTGTTCTTGTGATTGTACACTTTACTCACGTGATTCCTCCTATCCCCCAGCATAAATGTCGGATGCTCTGAATAAGGTTGGCCACTGCCTGAGACTTGATTCCCAGGTCTTCTCTCCTAGGTAGCACCCAGTTAGAATGGTGAACAGATAGAAGGGTTTGCAAGAGGCTTCTGCAGAATTACTCAAAAAAACTAGTCAACTTTACAATCACCAGGGGAAACCTAGTTGCCCTTTAAGGCACAGATCATGGACTACTAATTCTGAGTGAAGAAAGAAAAATGTACAGAATGATTAGGGTGTTTGCTGATGATGGAAATTAACCAAGGACTGGGAGCAGCTGGTGTGGGAATCTAAGGGCAAGAGCCTTCCTTGGGAGCCCCTGCTCCGGTCAGAGCCAAGGAGCTCACTCACTGGACACCAAAAAAGACACAACAGTTCCCTCACGTTTTCTCACTGTTGATCACTGTCTCTCAAAGAGAGAACTGACAGTAAAATTCAGAGAAATCTGTAATGCAAACATGGGAATAAATTTAACCAAAGAAGTATAAGATCAAAGACTTGAAACTGTAAAATGATGAGGAAAGAATCTGAGATGGTTTGGATGACGATAAGATGTCCGGGTTCACCAGCTGGAGGGATTAACATGGCCAAAAAATTCAATGGCTTAGCTAACAAAGTCCCAACACTGCTATTACAGGAACAGGAGGAAAGTCTAACATTCATTTGGGAGTCCACAAAGGACCCCAAACAAAAATATCAGGACTCAGATGTGCAGACAAGACTGTGAAACAGCACCTGGAGAACAGAGACTGAGGAATAGGGGGACTGGGAAGACCGGGAGTTTAAGGCCAGCCTAGGCTACACACTACATGAAACCATCTCTAAAACTGAACAAAAAAGCATACAAGTATGAACAGATAAGAGAGAAAGTCCGTAGTGAACACATGAACGTATCTGCATTAGCTACAGGGACTTACGTCTTACGTTTATTTACCGAGCTGTGTACACATCCCACAGTACATGTGTGGAGGTGAGAGGACAACCTGCAGAATCAAACGCAGAAGTTCCCATGACGTGGTTCAGCTGTTAAGAGCACATGTGTCCCCACGCTGGGTGGCAGACATGTCTGTATGTCCAGCTTTGACGCCCTCTTCCAGTCATAGTGGGCACCTGTACGCACGTGTGTGCACGCACGCACGCGCACACACACACACACACACACACACACACGCAGAGTTAAAAATAATCTTTTTTAAACACGTGCAACATATAATCGCTGGAGACAAATATGGATTTCTTTGGGCAGAGCGGCACTGCATGTGCAGTTTTCCCAGTGATTCAGAAAATAAAGGCACAAATGCATGGTTTTTAAGAAAAGGCACAAATGCATGGTTTCTAAACTCAGCTCCTAAGGTAGATGGGGTGGAATGGTGGCAGCTGCTCAGTGGAGGGGAGGGGAGGGTCCCTCTGTGATTTTCCCCTTTACTGATGGCTGGAGTAGTTCCTAGCAATGGGTCTCAGCAGTACAGCTCCCTACAAAGCAAAAGGTAAATTGTATTTAAGGTAAGACAAGCATTCCTGAGACCAAGGCGGGCGGATGACAGGAAAGGCTGACCATCTTCCCAAGCTGTCAGATGATCTGCACACTGCCTACGACTGACACAACACCCGATATCAAGTGTGAGATGTGGGCTCCCCACACCCTGCTGGTGGGGGAAATCTACAGGCAGGCAGCACATTCTCCGGGCTGAGAGGAGCTGTGGTTTAGACAGCATTCACCAGCCCCAGCCTAGCTGTAAACGACAGAATTGCTGAGCTGGGCGTGCAGCTCAGAGGCTGTGCGTGTCCTCAACATGCACATGTCCTGGATTAGGGTCCTTCCTTCAGAGTGTCAGGAGAAACACAGTGCCCTCCCTTCTAGAGGTCAGCACTGGGGAACCTTGTGCTTGGCTGTGCACTCAAAGATGGAAACTTGACCAGAGTCACAGGGGTTCTTATTCCACAAAAGAGGCCCAGTGAGAGGGCTCAGCAGGCAAAGGACATGGGGGAAGGGGAGAAATTACTCCCCCAAGTTCTCTGACTTGTGCCATTACATACGTAAATAAATATTTCAAATAAAGAAGATGTAATCCCAGAGGGGAAGAGATTCCTAGTTGGAACCCCCACCCACGAGGGGTATATGGGTTCAACATCAGATTCACAACAGATTCACAAAGTTTTCCACCTTTTCCTAAGAAAACAAACTGCATCAGAAACACGCTACACCACGCAGGAGATAGACTCACATTATACACCACGCAGGGAATAGACTCACATCACCACACCACACAGGGGATAGACTCACACGCTACACCACGCAGGAGATAGACTCACACGCCACACACGCTACACCACGCAGGAGATAGACTCACATGCTACACCACGCAGGGGACAGACTCACATGCCACACCACGCAGGAGATAGACTCACACGCCACACCACGCAGGGGATAGACTCACATTATATACCACGCAGGTAATAGGCTCACAGTATACACCACACAGGGAATAGACTCACATTATACACCACGCAGGTAATAGGCTCACACACTACACCACACAGGGGATAGACTCACACGCTATACCACACAGGGAATAGACTCACATTAAACACCACACAGAGGATAGACTCACATTATACACCACGCAGGTAATAGGCTCACACGCTACACCACACAGGGGATAGACTCACACACTACACCATGCAGGGGATAGACTCACACGCTACACCATGCATGTTCTGCAATTCGGTGGTGGTGAGCACTGCCGAGACCATGCTCAATTGCTTCTCCAACTCAGAGAATCTTCATAAATTATAACAAAACTTCAACCTTCCCCTTTATGAAAACATAATTCAACAAGTACATGCATGTACCCAAATGGGCACACATGCACACATATATAACTCAAATACACATGTGTACACCTATGTCCATACATGCACACACTATATATAATTCATGGTATAAAAAGCAAGCATGTTACTAATACTTAAAACTATATCAATTTTAAAATGGTAATAATGTAGTGATCAAATGTTATTCTCCATGTTGTGTCATCTGCAAAGCTCGCCCACAGACAAGAGGTAAAAATAAGAATCAGAGTACTCATGCTCTCACAGACAGATGGATGGACAGACAGAGCCCAATCCAGGACCTGCAGTGCCCGCCTGATCCAGGACCTGCAGTGCCCACCATGGCGAGCCTGACCAGCTCCTGAAGCCTCCACCCCAACGGCTGGTCTCTAGACCAGTGGCCACACTAACACTTACCCCCTGAAGACAGTGAGTACCACCTTGTGTCTGTCAAGTCTCACTCTACACACCCAGGACACTTCTCTAAACTTTCCCAGAAAATCCCCATCGCCCCAGGGGTGGATAGCTCATTAATATCCATCTTCTCCCTCCACCCACCTTCGGTCCACTGTATCTATTGTTCACTAAAGCATTTGTATCTTGTTTGCTTTGTGAACACTTAAATCCCTGCCACCCTAGCCTTGGGTCCATTGCTCCGACTCAGCAGTAAAGCAGTGAGGAAAGACTGGAGAGAAACCTCAGCTCAGGAAAGAAGGAGAGGAAGCCCAAGGCCTGCCGGCTCCAGGCCTGCTTGTTGCCAGCAGAGGACCCTGGTGCTTCAGGTCTCACACCTGCCCTCTGGCCCTGCCTTCCAAAAGGCCAGGACAGCGTGTCCACAGGGTTGTCATCTCCACCTGTGCTCCCAGTGTCCACCAACTGTCCTGGCTAAGCCTTGAGTGAGGAGCCTGAGCATGGGTCCTGGCTACAGCTGAGGACATACTCTCAACTTACTAATAAATGTGATACATCACACCCCCGTCATACCCTATGCCATACCCAATGTCACACCCCATGTCACAACCCCTGTCACACCCCATGTCATACTCCATGTCACATCCCATGTCACACCCCCTGTCACAACCTATCATACCCCATGTCACATCCTCTGTCACAGCCATGTCATATCCCATGTCATACCCCCATCACAACCCCTGTCACACCTCATGTCACATCCCCTGTCACACCCCATGTCATACTCCATGTCACATCCCACATCACAACCCATGTAACATCTCCTATCACACCTCATGCCATAGCTCATGTCATAACCCATATCATAGCCCATGTCACCCCATGTGACATCCATTGTCATACCCCGTCACATCCCATGTCATACCCCATGTCACATCCCATGTCACACCCCCTGTCACAACCTATCATACCCCATGTCACATCCCATGTCACACCCCATGTCACATCCCCTGTCACAACCTATCATACCCCACATCCCATGTCACATCCCATGTCACACCCATGTCAGACCCCATGTCACATGCACCATCATGAAAACGGACCTACAAGCTAAGGCATGCTCAGACTTTACTTACACACTGTGGTGGTTTGCATGGCCCCAAAAGCTCATAGATCTGAATACTTGGTCACCAGGGAGTGGCCCTATTAGGAGGTATGGCCTTGAAGGAAATGTGTCACTGGGAGGTGAGCTTTGGGGTTTCAAATGCTCAAGCCAGGCCCAGGGTCACTCTCTCTTCCCGTTGCCTACAGATCATGATGCAGAACTCTCAGCTCCTCCAGCAACATGTCTGCCTGAGAGCTGTCCTGCTTCCTGCTGTGACAACAACGCACTAAACCTCTGCACTGTAGGCCAGTCCCAGTTACGTTTTCCTTCATAAGAGTCGCTGTGGTCATGGTGTCTCTTCGCAGCCATGGGACATTGGCCAAGACTGCTTGCTGCCTTCACTTCAGTCTTTTTCACTCTTGCAGTAACTAATGTGCTTAGCCTGTGGCTTTTCCTTGGGTGGAACCCTGTCATACAACACCAAGAAAACAGCGACCACTACCCCGCAAGGCCAGTTACTAGCACTCTGCGTGGTATCATGGACACTCCATGACAAGGGGTCACAGGACAGGCATCTGCATGGAGCGCAGAACAGCAGCTACAAGCTCATCAGGGGCAGACAGGCTCAGGGAGGCTCTGCACACACCCTGCCTGCTGGGCTGCCATAGCAAACTCTTGGACAGAGGCGGGATAATTAACAGCATTGCACAGAAGATGGCCAGGCTTCACTGTTCACATTTCCCGTCATCTTTTAAACCAGGCGCTTAAATGAATGAGGGTACCAGCTTGCCCGGATTATTTAAATTCAGGAGCAACACTCGGCTGACAAGCAGCCTGCACTGCTTCAGGCTACGCTCCTAGCCTGGAGGGCTACTGCAGTTACTGGGCCTTCAGAGGACAACAAAGGTACCTTACCCCTTCCCGGAGGCACCTCATAAGCACAGTGTATGCAGCCAGGGGGACAGACCAACATTCCCTGGAGTGCTGGTTTTTTTCTTCCTAAAAAAATGAAGGTGGAGAAAGACGGTGAAGGCAGTGCCACAAAAGGTCATCATCATTTGAGAAAAAACTTTCATGCATATACATCTGAAGCATTCCAGGTCCCGTTGAAAGCACCATGGGCACCTGATGTTCTGATCTGACCCAGGGTCTCTTACTGCCATGTGCACACACAGTATCTGCATAGCGTGCTGAGCAGGCCCTCTCACCGCAGGCCCTCACACGGCTGGCTGTGCCCTCAGCCCACTGAGCTGCATCACTTATCTGGAGTGAGGGGAAGATGCAGAATGTTCAACTCTTACCACGGCAAAAGCCCAGGCTCTGGCAGCCTCACACTAGGGTGGACCACTCTCCCTTAAACAGACAAGAAGCAGAGGGAGGAAAAACGTACCTGCAAGATGAAGACAGAGGCCCTGGGGACCCCAGTGTATCTGCCCCCAGCCCTCCCTCCTCCTTCCCCAGAGCCCCTGCCCCAGCCACTTGGATCACTTGGCCTAAAATTCTCCACTCCATCAAAAGCTTGAAATACTTTTCCCTTCTGGCCATAGTTTTGCCCTTGCTGGGAAGCCTAAGGCTTTCTCCAAGCCTGAGGTCAAACAACAGGGTCCCTGGAGAAGGGGATGCCACAGGTCACAAGTTGCAGGTCACGGGTCACAGAGGCATGAGTGGGGTACTGTCACCTCCAGTCTCTGGCTGTTCTGCTTCTCTGACCAACTATCTCTATTTCTCTATCTCTAACCTGTGACCCTCCCACCGCTTGGTAAACTCTCCCCTTCTTGGAGAATCTGTGAGAAAGAAATAACCAAGGCCACTATGCACCTGCCACACACGGTGGAAGTCATCACTCTTCCTGATGCCGTCTCCTGACAGGACAGCACCCCACTCCTTCCCTTAGGCTTCATTCCCATCCTGCCTTCTCCTGGCCCACGGGTAACAAACAACCCATTCTCTGTGGCTCCTGGACACAGTATGTCTTCTCTCCACTAAGTCTTGTCTCCACCTCAGTGGGCTCGCTGTCTCCCTCTGCAGAGGATCCAGCCTGGGCTACAGCGGGCACGTGTCCCGCTCCCTCATCCCTTATACAACCACCTCCTACTGGCTTCTGAGTCTCCTCAGCCTACTCTGCCTGACTCTGCATCCCCACTCCAAGTAAAACTGTGCAAGCCAGGTAGTGCTGAGGCACAGCTACTGCTGTGTGAGTGTAGAGTGTGTGGTGTGTGTGTGTTCACATCCACTCAGGTGTGTGTGACAGCAGAGGGTGATGCCGCCATCTTTCTTGTCTGCATCTTCTGCATTGACAATGAGTCTCTCACTGGAACCCAGAGCTCACAGAGCCAGCTGGCCTCGCTAGCCAGCTTGCCCACCTTTATGGCTTCTGAGGATGGACATTCTGGTCCTCACTTTTCATGGCAGTTCTTGGCCCACTGAGCCACTTCTCCATCTCCCAACCCCAGATCACCAGTAACTTTGATGTCACCACCCAATGTGTTCTCCTTCATCGTGTGCCTTAGACCTTCAGCTTCGCTTGGCCCCAGTGATGCTCCCTCTCCTCAGAGACCCACAGCTGTGCCCTCAGTTTGTCCCTGGCTTATCCTCATGAACCTGGGGAATCCCTGTTCTCCATCTAGTCCCTTCACTTAAACCAGAGTGGACCAAGTGTCCATCTTGCACCTTAGGGACTTCTCCTTGCTCCTTAGGATCAAGACATGTCTGGGTCGAGGGGCGTTTCACCCCGTGTCTCTCTAGCCTCCTCACTCCTTCCCTGCTCACCGCAGGGGCCTGCATACACGATCTGCATTCCTTTATTGTAGACTCACTGGCTTATTTATTCACTCATTTCTGGTCCTGTGGGTTGAGCCCTGGGTCTCAGATGTGCTATGCACCCAACCCCCAACAGGACACTTAACTAACATGTGCTTTGATCCGAAACTTCTAAACAACAGTCATGTGGCGGAGACACTGCTAAATAAAGAACAGAGAGAAACATATACTAAAGGAAATAAACGAATCAAATGGAGTTGGGTGCTACAAAGGAAATCCAGGGGGGAGAGGTGTGGAACCACAGACCAGATGCCTCACCACAGGCCACACAGGAGCCAAGAAAGGCTGTATAAGTCCATTTGTGAGAGAAAAGCAGGTGTCATGGGAGAAAACGGCACAAACAGAAGAAGAAAGTGTGGGCAAAGGTGCAGGAAATGCAGTGCACAGGTGCCAGGGAGTGCAGTGCACAGGTTGGGGGGGACGTGCAGTGCACAGGTGCCAGGGGGTGCAGTGCACAGGTTGGGGGGGGACGTGCAGTGCACAGGTGCCGGGGAGTGCAGTGCAAAGGTACAAGGGTACAGCAGGGCAAGGTGGGCTAGATATGGAGGGAAGTTGAAGAGACAAAAACTTTAAAAATACAGAGAAAGAATGTTGCCTTTTGAAACCTGTCAGAATATGTAAATCTCACAAGAGTAAGATATGACTATCCCATAATCTATCAATGTCCACTTAGTACTAGTCTTTTAAACACACTAGTTACCCACGGCTAACTCCAAATGCCCTTCGCCATCTGCTATCAAAAGATCCCACAGTCACGTTTATATCTGCACGAGGTAGTGTCTCATTTAAACCAGGTGGAGTTCTTACAGCGGGAGACCAGCATCTTCCCCTGCTTGAAGGACTTAAACCACAACAACCCACCAAGGGCTTTAAGGACGTTAGTCCCTTCATTTTAAAACATGGCTGATTGGGGTTGGGGATTTAGCTCAGTGGTAGAGCGCTTGCCTAGGAAGCGCAAGGCCCTGGGTTCGGTCCCCAGCTCTGAAAAAAAGAACCAAAAAAAAAAAAAAAAAAAAAAATGGCTGATACTCTGCTAAACCAAAGGAACAAACGCTCTGGGAGGAAGAGGTTCCTATGCCAAAGGAGCACGTGAACATGGAGAGCCACAAAAAGATTGCCCAAGCTCTCTGCTCAGGAGTGGACAGTATCCTAAGGCCCTAAATTATACGAAGGGAAGAAGTGAGGTGAGATTTGTGGGAGGTTATCAGGGCTCAGTAGGGAGTGTCAGAGTTCTTCCAACAGCACAAGGTTCATCAACAGCCTCACCTGGGTAGCTACAAGGTAGAGAAGCTGCCCGAGGGTGGGCAGGAGGCATTGCTTCAGCTTGCCACTCCTGAAGTTCTCCCGGATTAATTCAGTTAAGAGTGTGATCGCCTGCAACAAGAGAAAATATGTTATGTCACTTCAGGGTGCTGGAAGTGGTTCATCTGTATTCTGGGAACACTGGCTAACAAGACACCTTTAAACAGCTACCCTCAAATGATAACTGATGAACAATAAACTGTGTTCGTATTTCTATTTCATCAGTGTGAAGTACTTGTGCAGGCACACACATCCCACGGCTCATGAAGAAGGCAGCTTTCGGGAACTGATTCTCCTCTTCCACTGTGGGTTCTGGGATATAAGTCAAGTTCATCAGGCTTGGTGGCAAGCTCCTTTACCTGCTGGGCCAAATCGCTGGCCCCTGTGGTGTCTGCAATGAGATACATTTGCAATGTATGTACATCTGAGCAATCCTCAGTCCCCAGTGTTTCTTTGACAGTCCTTTGGTTGTCCCATGCAATGGTCTTCTCTTTGCCACTAGTCTGTGGTCATAGTTTCTAAAGTCTCTGTACATATGGCCATATCCTGTGTGGTTTATTTTCTGGTCTCTTGTATTCTTATAGTTGAGATTTGCCTGTGTTATTATACATATTGATGGTCCATTTTTTCCTGCTCACATATAATACTCTGTTACCAGGGTGTGCCATGATGTGTAATCTATATCTGAAGTGCTTGTTAAAGGGAATCAGACGGCTGTGGTGCTTGCCCCAGCAGGAAGTCCTTCATCGTCACCAATGAATGTGGCCATGAAGTGCCACATTCAATCCTCTGAAACTGGCAGTGCTCAGAAGTTTATTATCTACAAAGTTAGCAGGTTGATCTCTAACAATTATACTTTAAAATGGTGAGAGTACAAAATTCTAAAGGGAAAGCAAAGGGTGAAATAAGGCAGTTTGCAATATAGGGAGGAAAGCAAGAGAAAGGGGGAAAAACAGAGGTGAAGCAAATGGACTTTCCTTCTCTTATACCTTATGAATTATGTTTGATTTTAAGGCAAAAACTAGAAAAGTACAACTTGGCTCTGATATATTTAGAAAACATGTTTTAGATAATTACATAAAAGACACAGTTTTAAAAGGGAGGAATTTTCTACACCTCACTTGAACTAGTAAAATGACACTAACTATGATATGTTGAAATAAAAACCTAAGAGCAACTATTAAAAACAAAATCTACACAAGAGAAGAATTCAGTAACACCAAAGGGAAAAAAATGAAAATGGAGTTGCATGTTCAGCAAACTCCAAGAAGGTAGTAAAAGGAAACAAAAATAAAATAAAGTCAATAAGTAAGACAAACAAAAAACAAAAGCCAATTGTCAGACATAGGATCACATGTTTTAATAATTACTTCAAGTGTAAATGGCATAAATACAGTAATTAAAACACAGAGACTGGAACAGTAGAATTAAAACAAAGCATGACCCAACTATAAGCTGCCTACAAGAAACTCACATAAAAGTTTGATGAAACTGGTGGTTAGCTGTGAAAGATGAGAAACTATGTAGCCAAAGATGAGAAACTATGTAGCAGCAGGGATGAACGGAAAGCAATGATGGCTGCATTGACAACAGAGACTTCAGAACAAAACAAAGTCAGCTGGAGACCAAGGGACACTTCTACATGATAGTAAAGAAGTCTATTCATCAAATACATATATATACATACATATTGTTTACATACATATAGACATACATAAATATGCCATATATATACACAGACCTGGATATACATACGTGTTTATATATATGCATATATAAACATGTATATACATAAATGTTCACACATATACACATATATGTATATGTACCGATCACACACACATATATACACACCAATCCTAAATGTGAATCCCCAGTAAGAGAACTGTAAACAATGCAAAACCCTTTCTCAAGACAAACAAACAAACAAATATAAAGGCAAATCCACAGTCACAGTTCTGGACTTCAAGGCCCACTTTAGACACAGAAGACAAAACGCACCATGGTCTCACTTTGATGTGAGGCTGCTGAGACGCAGACTAGCATGGGGGTTAACAGAGGCTGGGTTTGGCACCCCATGACCTTAAGAGACAGAAAGAGAGCTCACTGTGGGAGAGCAGATGTTCACATGAGGATGGAGGGAGAATATGCCTGACCAACGCGACAAACTCACGTGGTGACCCAGTGTCATACAGTCAGCCTGTGAGACAAGACAGCTACCAGCTACCAGGAAACACAGGTGAACCTCATCCTTAGTCCAACACCCTGAACAAACAGGTAGCTCAAATGGACCATGGGCTTAAACATAAACTACAACCCACCCAGGGAGCGGACATGACATGGACCTTCACCATCCAGGGCTAAGAAAGGCTAATCTAACGCTAAAGGCATACAGATGACGCACAGAAGAGGACAGACAGTCGGCAAATTCAGCACCACAGAAATCAGGGAAATGCAAATTAACCCCAAATGAGGTCCCCCCACGCCTCTCAGAACTAAAACCCAGAGGGAGCATGAAAAGCCCTGGGTGGTGAGAAGCCATGTCATCCACACTGTGACAGTGAGGTGTGAACGGGGTAGCCATGTGGCAAACCAGCTCAGCTCCTTTAAGATAAAGAGTGTACTGCAGCACACACGTAGGGGCAGAAGCAGGACTTTCATGAGTTCAAGGCCAGTCAAAAGCCAAGGGCTGGGATGTAGCTCAGTGGAAGGCCATTTGCCCGGCATGCAAAGGTGACAGGTGACCCCCAGCACTGCAAAAATAAACAGAAATTTCACAACGTGGTGATTGTTGTCCTGGGCATTGACCCTAAAGAGGGGGTTTACAAAGAGCTATTTGTACAAGAAGAAACAAGCCTGATTCTAGCAGTTTTACTTGTAATTCTTAAAACTGGAAAAGACCCAGATATCGGTCAAAAGGCTAACGGTTAAATACACTCTGCACAAAGTGCATGGAAACTGCTTCATAACGCAGAACGGGGAGACAGAGCACAGAGTATTATGCTGCGGGAAAGAAACCAAAGGCTACCATATGCTCTCCATGCAGTTCTCTCAAAAGGACCAAGCAGAGAGATGGGGACAAGCCTGGTGGCCATGGCATTCGAGAACGCATGGGAAGACAGACATGGCCACAAGGATCTGGGGACCCTTGAGTCTGCTTTCCTTAGTGGTCATAGGTTGACATCCCAAGGTTCTACCACTGGGGGATGCCAGACGGAGTGTGTCCAATGTTTGTAGAACATCTACATGAAAGTCAACAACAACCTCGAATTAAAAGACTCATTTTCATAAAAATCAAAGGTATCCTACATTCAAAAAGCAGGTTAGGTTTTCTGGTCCCAAAGCTTGCTGCTGGAACCTACAGAATTTCTCCTTCCCAATCCCCTCGGGTTTGTGGTGGTGAGCGAGACCAGAGACTGAGACCATTTTAATGCTGTGAGCCTTTAAAGCCATAAACTACAGTCAGCAGACACACAGCTGATGGGTTACCCAGGCAACCTCGCATGCCACCTACAAAAAGTTAACATGGATTTAATTTAACAACATCTCTGCAATATCAAGTTATTGGTTTTCCATTTATCTTTAAATTTTAGAAAAATATCAATATTGAAAAGGGAAGAAAGGGGACTGGGGAGGTGACTCAGTGGTTTAAAGCACTGGCTGCTCTTCCAGAGGACAGGAATTCAATTCCCAGCACCCACATAGCCCCTTAAAACTGTCAGTAGGAGCAGCTCCAGGGAGATCTGGCGCCCTCTTCTGTGCTCCTCATGCACTGCATGCACATGGTGTCCGTGCATACAGCAAAACACCCCTCCATATAAAACACTGGGTCCTTTTTTAAAAGTAACGAAGAGGAAAGCATGTTCCTGTTGACTGAGGTAAATCAGAAAGCAGAGTGGGAAGGTGAGACGGGTTAGCTGCTCTCACGCCTGCCTACCTGAGCTCGACCACTGGCCATGCTCATGCCACATGGGCTCACACACATACAGGAAAGGCAAGGCCAGAGCCCAGCTGCTGCCCTGGCTGCAGCCCTTCCCCTCACAGACAGCACAGGCTCCCATTGAGACACTGCCCATCAGCCCCTAGCTAAAAGGACTTCCTGGTTCCAGGATCTCTCACCTGGGGAGGTGAGCAGACACCGAGGGGGCGCTGGTGGCCACATGTCCTGCCTCCAACCTCCCTTTCCTGCCTTCTGCCTGGAAATCCAAGAACCCCAGCAGCATCAGGCTTGTGTTGTCAAACCTCCCCCATCCTCAGAACCAGGTGGGAAGAAACCCTGCTTCTGTCGTGAATCCTAATTCCTCTCCTCCAAGCCACTGCTATGTCTCTGGTGCTGGGGCCTCAATTGTCCTCAGAGCGCCAGCACACTGCTGCCTGTCTATCTGTCCCCGGCACTAATAAACTAATAAACTCCAAACCCCCAGCAGTCCATCTCGGGGTCCTCCTGAATCCACATCTGAGACCACACAGCAAAACAGATAATAAAAATGCCTTCTAAACACTGTGAACCTTGTCCTGTAAACGAACAGGCTGTGTCAAAATCCCTGTGCCCACTTCCAGGGAATGGCAGCAAAATAACTTAAGCGTCCTCTTACTGAGATCATTTTAGGTTAGATAAATCTGATAGACTCGTGACAGAGCTGGCAAAAAAAAAAAAAAGAAGAAGAAAGGAAGGAAGAAAAGAAAAAACAACCAAGAAACTTCAAAGACCAGGATGGGAGGACAGACAGAGAGAAAATAGAACCGGGAAGGTTGGTGCACACAGGATGCTTTAACTTGGGAGGATGGTGGTGAATCTTGGTGACTTTGAAATGACTTTTGAAAGGGAACTAGAGACAAACCCCAGGGCTTGTCCTTAGTGCGTTATCAAACAGACCATCCACATCAAGATGGGACCCCAAGGCTGTATGAATAAGAAATGGGCCATCGTGTAAGAGAGGGCACTAAGAGACAAGGGCTCTTTGGTGTTAAAGGAAGCAGTGAGGGAAATGTCCATCTGTCTGCCGTCTGTCATCATTCCTGCCTACCCACCCGCACCTCGAAGAATCTAACCAAACAGGAGTCAAATGCACATCCACTCGTAGAACCTCTCCCTCCATGACAGGGACTGAGCCAGGGACAAGGGGCAGTGAGGCCATCTGATTCCTGGGCTCAGAGGTTCAGATCTCCAGAGCCTCCCTCAACCCACACAGGAGTCACTGGGAATTCACAAACCCACAGCCTGTCTTAAGGCCCGATAATGTGCACTGCAGCCAGCTGTCCGGTGACCCCAGGTTCCGGGGACACTGTGTTGGGGCTCATTTGTCTGTCCTAGCTAGTCTGGGAACGTCCTTGGCAGAGTTGTTCTGAGTACCCAAAAAAGTGGAGAAACACTGGCCTGGAAGTTGAAACAGCTGGAAATGCTGGGCTACTCCTGAGTGCAGCGGTCCATACCACCCTGCAGAAGTGGGCCTGGGGGGCACCAGCCAGAAGGACTCTGAGGGACCCAGCCTTTTCAGGCTAGAAGTGAACTGGGAGACACTGACAGTGAACTTCATTGTTTCCTCCCTGTCAGGTCTCCTGCTGTGTCCACCCAGGAGGACCCTGGATCATCTGGTCACACACAGGACACCAATCCATCCCATTGTGTTGGTGACACTCTGCTAGCTGCACCTGGTGAGCTGGACTCTGTGTCACATGGCAGACAGTGAGAGACAGACCTTGAAAAGGCTCTCGTGGTGTGTGGCATTGGCAGTGACCTCAAGAGACCCACAGTATGGAGCACACAAGAATCACCCTTTTGGAATTGGCTGGAGAGCTGCCTCAGTGGTTACAAACACTTGGAGCTCTTGCAGAGGACCCAGGTGTGGTCCTCAGCACCCACATCAGGTGGCTCGGGCCACCTGTAACTCCAGTCCCATGGAATGTGATGCCCTCTTCTGGCCTAAGCAGGCACTGCATGCAGGTGATCCACATACAAACAGGGGGCCAGCACAAATAAAACTAAGGAACAGAAAGTTTACAGTAAGAGACGTTACTGCACCATGCACTGCCTACAGTGATTAGGAGGTCCAGCCCTTTGGGTTTTGGAGACACCCTCCATCCTCCCGATCACTGGTGAACCTGCCAGGTTTGAGAGAACTCTGCAGCGGCCCCAGCTGCAGCACATACAGGCTGCTCTGCCAGTTGGGTGCCGAGATGCCCACACCATGCTACTAGAACTGACTACTGACCACGGAGACACTGCATATGGCCTGTGGAGAGCTCTAATGCCAGGACCCAGACAGGCTTTGTCAATCGTCCTTCCACAGCCCTTCTCCATGTGGCATGCCAGAGGCATGGTTGACACTGGGATAAAACGGAACGCAGCCATGCGCTGGCCGTTACTATTACATAACATGGGGCAGGGTGAGACAGTGACCTCAGTATGGCTGGAATGGGGTAAGAGTCCAGGACACAGCCCGCAAGCATGCCCCTTGCCTCGAGGGCACAGGAACTGGGTTGATCCATGCACCAACTACAAATCTTGTTTTTCAAAAATAATGTATTCCTAAGACCAAGTCAAGCAGAGTACCTCGCTGCCTGTGCGTGGCTGACATTCTCATGGTATCTGTTGCCACTGCTTGCATGGCTACCTCTTCTCTCCACAGCCCCACAGAGGAACAGGACTGGTCACAGGGAGACATCGGTGATCAGAAGGCTGCATCTCTGCAAACCTCCCACAAGGGGGCCCAAAAGGATTGTGGGGAGAGGAAACCCTGAGACCCGCAACTTTGGATTAACACCTCTATGAGACAGAAATGGACTGTGGGATAGAGCAGAGCCAGTGGGTCGGAAGCTTACAGCATCCTGCGTTTGAATATATTTAAACAGACATCAAATGGAAGCAGTGTGGAGGGAGCTCTTCAGTGAGAGCACGTGGCACAGACTCTAGTGCTTCCCCTGAGTGGCCACCAGAGGGCAGCAGACGTGGTCGTCGGGAGCCTGGGGCTGCCTCTGTGAGATGGGAAACAAGTCCGTGCTCAGCAGCACTGGCCTCTGCTCATGCTCCCTGGCAACTGCCTCTGTTGAATGTCTAACGGACTAAGAACAGAGGCCTCCCGGAACCTTTGTGGCTCCAGCAGGGAGCAGGCTAATGGCACCAGGGCCCTATGATGGTGGAGGGGACAGAATGATCAGACATTCGTGCTGGTAGAGCTTAGGCCAGTCCTGTCATCCAGATGGCCACCTCCTCTATGCTACTCATTCTGGGTTCCCACCCCAACGCTACCACCATGGACCATGAGTAATGGTGATGGGCCTCCACGCGCCCCGGGCAGCCCTCAGGGCACTGCCCTGGAAGGTCAGCCCTGTGTATTCACCTTGGCTGCAGAGTCTCATTCCCACCTCACCGTGAGCAGGAGGCTCTGACTGACATGGTCCCCTGCAGGAACGTTTGCTTTCTGGCTTTTCTCCCTTATCAGTCCCTGAGACCCACAGAAAGGGTAGTGTCCACCAGAGCCTGCATCCAGCCTTTCTTGCTAGGAACACTTGCTCTGTGCACTTCACCTGAGAACAGGTTCCTTTGCTTTGAATAACTGAGGTTTTTTGCAACTTCCCAAAGTACTAGCTTTTCCATTTTAACTTCAGTTACTTCTACTCAAGACTGGCAAGATGGCGCAGTGGCCACCAGGTTGATGAGCTGCACTCGATCCCCAGGATAGCAGTGGTAGAGAGAACCCCAGCAAGCTTTCCTCTGACCTCCAACCTGTGAACCCACATACACACATCCATGTGTGCGTGTGCATGTGTGTGTGCATGTGTGTGCGTGTGTGTGCGTGTGCGTGCATGTGCGTGTGCGTGTGTGTGTGTGCGTGCATGTGTGTGTGCATGTGTGCGTGTGCGTGTGTGTGTGCGTGTGCGTGTGTGCGTGTGTGTGTGTGTCCCCAAGGACAATGTATCCATGTGCCACGTCCACATTGCAGGACTGGCCTCTGGTCTTCTCTTCCTGACCACGCATGGAGCCTCACACCTTGCAGAGGCCATCCCAGCAGGAAGCCATTTTCTCAGCATCATTAGCTGCTTTATACCAGGACAGGACCCTGTGGTCAGGACTCTTCACAGCTATACCCAAGAAAGACACTGAACCTTCTGCCTTTCCTGCCCTCCTCTCACCCACACACAGAGAGCCTGAAGAGGGTAGGGGGAAATCTATTCCTCTCCCAGATTCCAGGCTGCACAGTGATGTGGAGAGCTCCACAGAGGTATGGGTTATACATTTATTTACTATTTATCGGGGTGCCCGCGCCACAGTGTACATGCAGAGGCCGGAGGACAACTCTCAGGAACCAGCCCTCTCCTTCCATTACATGGGTCCTGGGGATTAAACTGGGGTTGACGGTTTTGGCAGCAACATCTCTGCCTGCTGAGCCATCGTTCCTACCCCAGCGACACATTGGGAACGGCACACACCGGCTCACCCAAGAAATGTTTTTCAATGAAGCCCAGTTTCCCTTGTCATGTTATTAAAACTGGGTCTCTTGGATGTTACAATCATCTAAAGATTACAGGACAAAGACCCTCACTCACATCAAGACTGCAGCTCTGAGTCTGTAATGTGGGGAGCAAGGGAGCCTGCACCACCCACTCGTCATCATATTCTTAGAGGCTGGACTTCAACTCTTCCTCAAACAGTGGGACTACAAAAGAGGCTTGTTTTAAATTGCATTTTTTTTTCTGCTTCAGAGATCTGTTTTTACAGTGTCTGGGCAGATCCTTCAACCTCCGAGTCACTCTCCATCTACTAGAGCATCAAATGCAATGGCTGGTGAGGCTCTGGGGACCCTGCATTCAGACTCCCATGCCTTCAGATGCTGCTCTGAGAACACAACCCAGGAGCCCTACTGCCCGGGCGACTGTGGTCAGCAGAGTCAGGCAGAGCCACAAACCCAAGAGTGAAACTCACAGTCCACATGAGAAATTAAGAAGTGCACACTGTAAGAATTACCTCCTGTTGGACATGTAATGCAAAAGTGACCCTGGATGTGGCAGTCCCCCAGTGACAAGATCACTGGGGCTCAGAACACACAGAGACTAAGAACGTTTGCAAAACTGTAGTGATTCGACGCTCGCTTTATCTTTTCCCAGAAAACCCAAAGAGAAGTGGAAAGAGGTCAGAAGTCTCACTGGTACTGGAATGAACATATATCACAAGTGCAGAAGAGACTGACTGGGCCCTTTCACCTGATAGAGCATCTGCTCACCAGGACAGGCTGATGGCCCCTGCTTTTGCTTGCCCATCAGAGCCTGTGGCCGAAGACACCACGCACAGGTCACAGGACATGAAGAAATCAAATCGGTGCTGACTGGGAAGCTTCCTCCTGCCATGTCGCACTCATGGTACTGAGAAGTACTGTGCGGGCTGTGGGAACATGGGGTTGTCACAGCCTCACCCAGCTGTGAACACTTGGACTGTAATAACAGCTGGCATGGGGAGCTACGCCCGAGGGTGCAATGGTAGCGTGAATGTTAGGGGACAGCCAACCACTTTTTTACTGGCTTTGAAGCCGGATCCACACACACAGGAAATACATACCTCCCTCTGCACATCTGGACAAGAACCCATGGTGGAGAGCTCACAGGCCCTGGGAGTGAACCTACTACTATTAGTTTGCTAAAGGATACTGACTCAAAAGGCCTCCTAAACACTTAACTTTGTAGCCTCGCTTTAGTGCAGCTCCTGCCTTCACCAGAGAAGCTTCTCTGTCGCAGTGGACACCGCACTTAATTCCAAGGCTTGTGGCAAAGTGGAGAAAGACAGGACAGGGAGTTTGTAAGAGTCAGGGAAGGCCAAGGAAAGCAGTATGTTCTGGACAGGACAGAACTGGATGGAACGGGATGGGACAGGACACCGCTCTCAGGGACTCACACCTTGTCCTGTCTGCACAGGGTCAAGCCTGTCAGCATTCTGGCTTAGAGTGGGAGGGGCTCACCAGCCCCCACCCCACTACTCAGAAGCTATGGACAAATGGTGGACTTGGGGACTGGAAGAGTTGCTGTTCTTTATGGGTGTGGCCCCTGGGTAGGCTGACCACACTGCAGGGCGTGGCCCCACACCCATTAGTCCATGGACTGCCCAAAATGGACGTTATGGGACTTGAGAGAGAAGGGGAGACAAAGCTGAGGCTGGAAGCTAGGAATGTATGACATTCTCAAAGAACTAATGAAATACATTATTGTCTGTTTAGTTCATGCTTTTTCTGGTCTTCAATATCTTCATGTCCTGTCCCTACCAGATTCACTGGAGTATAATTAACTAATTGTACACGTTTTCAACAGAAAATAATCAGGCGTGTTGACTAGAAAACTCCAAGGACAAGCTCACTGAATCAGCCACATCAGGCTGTACCCATCACACCCAGCTCAGGCTCTGAGCCTGGCCTGCCCCAGCCCCTTCAGGCCCACATGTCAGGTCCACTGTGACTTTTGAGAATTTCCTTCCCTTTCTTGTGCACGTTTAGTCTTTTTGTCACATTTAGCCTATACTTCCAAATGTCATTTCTTGGTTTTACTATAGGGAGATGTTGGGAGATTTGTATGGCTATACTTCCATAATTAGAGAAGTACATTATAACCAGAATGTAATAAGAATATGATAATAAGTGCTACACAGAAAACCTGTGGAGGAAACCAAGTTCACATGTGTATGAAGTGCAGTATCCCCAAAGTGTGACACCGCTCAGGCCCCACAGAAGTGTGAGGCAGGAAATTAGGGGGACCTGTGCAAAGCGCAGGGGGTGCCCAAGCATGGGCTGGGAGATGGCTCCGCCCTTGAACACACCCGCTGCTCTGGCAGAAGCTTCAGGTTTGGCTCCCAGTACCCACACCAAGTGGCTCACAACCACCCCGATGCCAGCCCCAGGAGATCCAAAGCCCCCTTCTGACCTCTAACGACATCTCTACTCAGACACAGGTACACAAATACACACAAATAAAAATAAAATTACCAAAATCATAACTATGAGTAAACTGATATTATTTCTTTAAAATACCCCAGCAAGAAAGAAAGAGAAAACAAAGAAAGAGAGAAGGAGCAGCCAGGAGGCAGAGGAGAAGCAGCATCAGGAAGACAGAGAAGTAGCAGCAAGGAGGGCTGGAGAGATGGCTCAGAGGTTAAGAGCACTGACTGCTCTTCCAGAGGACCTGAGTTCAATTCCCAGCAACCACATGGTGGCTCACAACCATCTGTAATGAGATCTGATGCCCTCTTCTGGTGTGTCTGAAGATAGTTACAGAGTACTCATATACATAAAATAAATAATTCTGGAAAAGAAGAGGAAATAGTTTTTTAAAAAAAAGAAGGGGTTAGGGATTTGGCTCAGTGGTAGAGCGCTTGCCTAGCAAGCGCAAGGCCCTGGGTTCGGTCCCCAGCTCCGAAAAAAAATAGAAAAAAAAAAAAAAAAAAAAAAAAAAAAAAAAAAAAAAAAAAATAAAAAAAAAAAAAAAAAAAAAAAAAAAAAAAAAAAAATTAAAAAAAAAAAAAAAAAATAAAAAAAAAATAAAAAAAAAAAAAAAAAGAAGAAGAGAGAGGAGGGGGAAGGAGCAGCAGGGACACAGAGGAGCAGCAGCAGTGGGACACAGGAATGAAGAACTGACATTAGTGATTAGTGACTAGTGAACCGCCTCAGCCTTCACACTTGACTTTTCTGTCTTGTCATTCTCCAGTGTAAGAAAACGTCAGTGAAAGGGCTAACCTGGGCCTTTGGGTTAGAGGCTCACAGTCACATGTTCAGCATCCTTCAGCATCTACTGCCTCCCTGGGACTAAATGGTACCCAGGGCTCGTCCTGAGAGCTGCTGCACACAAGACCCACAAGGACTTGACTGGTCAGCACGTTAAATAGCTGTATTCTTCTGAGGACATTAGATTAAAAAGTCAAAGAAGAATGCTCAAACACTCACAGTGGAAGCTTGGTCAGCGCTGTTCTGACAGCCATTGCTGGTAAGAGGTAAGAGGAAGCCAGATAGGTCAGAATGAGTTTCAAAGACCTGACCTCAAGAGTTCTAAACCTGAGGCCCTGCGGCAACATCCCCACAAATCACGCAGGCAGCTGAGTCTGCCCTCCTCTGGAAAGGCTGCCAGGAATTAACCTTCAAATGGAAACTGTGGCCGATGCCACTGCCAGATGATACTAAGGAGAAAGTCCTAGACACTGCGAGAAGACGAGACCCATTCCTGTGCCTGCTAAGCTGTAGAGCCAGAGGCCTCCAGGTTGAAGAGAGACTGTCAAATTTACCAGGTTTTTCTTCGGTGTTTTTCTGCCCCCTAGTGGCTACTGAAATTGATACAGGCAATTGCTTACAACAAAAGTATTTTAAAGTACGTAATAGAAATAAAATTTAAAATGTGCACAGAGCCGGGCATAACGGCACACATCTATAATCCCTGTGCTTGGAAGGACGAGGCAGGCAGATCTCTGAGTTCGAGGCCAGCCTGGGCTCCAGGTGAGCCAGGGCTACACAGAGAGAACCTGTCTTTTTTTAAAGTACACACACACACCACGGTACCAATAAGGTATATCTAGAGCTATTTCAACATACAGATAAACCCCCCATTACTCAACAAAGTTGAGTTCGCTCCAAGTGTGCTTACTTCAAAACAGTCTCTACCCTACAGCTACATACACACTCCTTCTGTCGAGTTCAGGACTATACTCAGACAGCCACAATCTGCCTCTCCCTAGAAAGGGCTGCTCTGCAGGGCACGTGGCAGGTCAGGAAGCCTGAGTTTGGTGACCAGCTAATGGCTGGCACCTGAAGTTTCCCAGTGTAGGTTGTCCCTGACAACTGGGGACAGCTGTGTCACAGTGACCAGGCATGGAGAGTGCTTACCTCTAACACATTTGAACTGCATACGGTATTTCCAACTGTTGTCAATACTCTATTAAGTTGTAAAATATGGGGGCTGGAGAGGTGGCTCAGTGAGAAAACTATCTGCTACACAAACGTGTGGTCCTGACTTCAGATCTACAGCACCCACATAAAAGGTAAACACAGTCAAACATTTCTGTGTACTGGAGGTACAAAGACAGGCTTGGGTACTACCTTAGTTAGGGTTTCCACTATTGTGGAGAGACACCATGACCAAGGCAACTCTTATAAAGGAAAACATTTCATTGGGGCTGGCTTGCAGTTTCTGATGTTCAGTCCATTATCATCATGGCAGGAAGCATGGCAGCGTCCAGGCAGACATGGGGCTGGAGGAATGGAGAAGTCTACATTTTGATCCTAAGGCAGCCAGGAGGAGGCTCTCTTCCACTCTGGGTGGAGTTTGAGCATAGGAGGCCTCAAAGCCCTCCTACACAGTGCCGCACTTCCTCCAACAAGGCCACACCTCCTAATAATGCCACTCCCTATGGCCAAGCATTCAAACACATGAATCTATGGAACCAAACCTATTCAAACCACCACAGGTATAAATCCCCAAGCTAATGGCCAACCGGTCCAGACAGTCAGGTGAGAGACCCCGTCTGCAAAGGCAAGGTGGGAGGGACAGTGGAAGAATCATGACATCAACCTCTGGCCCTTCCACACACATGTGCACCTAACATGTACATGTACAAACACATACACTACACACAAAAATAAAGTCATGATGGAAAGTTGTAAAACAGGGAGTGAGAAAAACTGTTTCCCAGGCCCCTGCATCTCATCCTAACAAACACAGAAAAGCAGAGCTGCAACTGAAGGCAGAGGAGCCTGGGGGCATGGCCTCTCCGGGGCGTGGCCTGAGCCTAGCTACAGTAAGGCCCAGGAACTGAAGGCCATGAGCTTCTCTTGAGCACTGGCAAGAACAAGCACTGAGAGGACCAGCCAACAGGTGTGGAGCAGGAGTGAGGCAAGTCTGTCACCAGGGGTGATGATAGGCAGGTCCCAGGTGACTCAAGATGTCCCCTGCACAGACCCCAGGGAATTCCTTCAGTGGGGAACTTCTGATAGCCAATAACACAGAGAGTCCCTAGCAGGAGATCCCATGGGAACAAAGGAAGCTTCCTATCGTCCCCCAGTCATTCCTGTGACATCTACCTGCAGACATCTCGGAGGGGAACTGAGATGAGCCTGCCTGGACTGTACATCACAGAGGCAGCCACATGGTGGTAACATTCACTGCACAAGCCGAGAGTCCCCTTTCTTTTCCCCATTTTCAGTTCTTTGAGTCAGGGTCTCACTATGTAGCCTTGGCTGGCCTGGAGCTCCTGTGGAGGCCAGGTCTGCCTCTGCTGGGATGAAAGACATGCGCCACCACACCCAGCAAACCCTTCTAATACCAGTGTGTGCCTAGCACGTGGGAGCCCTCAGTGAGACTCCCAGCACCAAAATAAGGCAGGGAAGAAGGACGATGATTCTGGAAAATGTCTGCAGCATACAGAGAACCTTCAGGCACAGGGCTCACCTGTCAGGGAGCTGCTGTCCCAGGACAAAGGGGAAGATATTAAACTCAGCATGAAAACCCAGAAGGGTCTGATTTAAGTATGAGCCATGCTTTGAGCAGTCTGGTGCCTCCCTCCGCTGCCTCCAACAAGAGGCCGAACTCCACATGAAGCTGAACTACCAGTTAGAGCCCAAGGAGGGTCCCAAGGTCCGTGTCTTACAACTGCACAATTCCCTCAAATCTCAATTAAGTGGAGGCCAATGAAAGCTGCGTGTGCTACGTTATAAAATCAAAAGCACTCTTTCTGGACATGCATAACACATCAGTAATGAAGAAATCACCTCGATAACAGGCACGCTTTCCTGAAGTTCTGCTGTGTGCAAGGCCAGCATGCCGACCACCCGAGCAACCTTGGACCGTCTAGAGAGAAGAAACAAACCGGCATCAGTCACCACTACCAGCCACTACGCATGATGACCTGAGTCAGCTGTAAGATGGTGACGTGGGGCTGGCAAGAGGGCTCAGTGGGTAAAGGAGCTTGCCACCAAGTCTGAAAACTTGATTTCAATCCTGGAACCCACATGATGGAAGAAGAGAGCTGACTCCTGAAGGCTTTTCTCTGACTTCCACATGTACACTGAAGTGTGCACATGCACACTCACATACAAAAACTATGAAACTCCCCCTCTCGTGCATACAGAACATGAATCACAGTGTCAGAGTTTAGATGGTTTGTGGTTTTTAAAAACCTGGAGAATAGGGCTGAGGAGATGGCTCAGGGGTTAAGAACAATGACAGCTCTTCCAGAGGTCCTGAGTTCAATTCCCAGCAACCACATGGTGGCTCACAACCATCTATAATGGGATCTGATGCCCTCTTCTGGTGTCTGAAGATAGAGACAGTGTACTTACATACATAAAATAAATAAATAAATCTTTAAAGGAAAAAACTTGGAGAATAGAAAACCTTACAATGACAAGTTTTATGAAAGCTTTTTTATTTTGCTTAGTTTTTTTCCTTTATTTTATATTTATGTGTTTTGCCTGCATGTAGGCACGTGCACCCTGTGCATGCAATGCTCAGGGAGAGCAGGAGACTCGCTGGAATGGAGCTACAGATGTAGTCCTCAGAGAGCAGCCGGTGCTTGGTAACCACTGAGCCATCTCTCCAGCCTCTGTTCTTCAATCTCAATAAACACTAGTTTTAATGAGGTGGCTTTGATAGCCTCATTGGATGTTGAAAAACTACTAAGCAATGCGTCAGAGTGATTTGAAGAAAGTAATATAGAAAAGTCACATTGATAAAACTTTCATTGGAAAAAGACAAAAAAGTAGGATGGAAAATGAGGGATTGGAGTAAGTGGGGGGAGAGTGAGAAAGGGGGAGGGGGGGACAATGAGGGGATGTAACCAAAGTGCATTACACATCTATGAAATTGTGAAATAATAAATAATTTTTAAAACTTTTTTCTCATTGAAAACTAACATGGTGAGGAGCTCGGATCTGAACTCTCACTGTTCTTGGAAAAACCTTTATGGGATTCATATGAGGAAACAAGTCAGACTTAGAAGTGTGTCCAGGAATGTGTGTCCTACCTCCTGAAACAGAGCCAGGCCTGACAGGCCTCAAGCCTCTCTGGTTCTTTGAGATGGGAATCTCATGACATGGCTCCCAGGCTGGCCTTGAACTCCTGACTCTCCTGCCTCAGCTTCCTGAGGATTGCAGGTGAGTGTTGCCATGCCTGGCTACTTCTGTGTGTCTTACACATCAAATAAGAAAAAAATCTAAACCACGATCAGGTAAGTCCCACAAAAGGAAACACACAAGAAATCCCTCTCCTTGATGAGAGCTGACTAAACACAGACCCTCCAGAGTCTACTGACATGAGAGATTTGTTGACCTGCAAGATAACTAGAAACCAAAAGAAAGAAAGAAAGAAAGAGAGAGAGAGAGAGAGAGAGAGAGAGAGAGAGAGAGAGAGAGAGAGAGAGAGAGAAAGAGAGAGAGAGAAAGCAAGCAAGCTGGAAGTGGAACAGAAACCCCATGTGACCCAGAGAGATGAAGCTGACAGAGCGGGGTGGAAAATTGCCCTCCTGAGAGCCACTGGGAAGAGGCCTTCCCTGAAGGCTGAGACACCCCACAGCGAGTGATCCATACTGAGGAGGACACAGACATGTGAGGGAGCCAAGGCTGTGATTTCCTACACTAGGGCTGGGGAGGGCCTGTGGTGGTCAGGATGACAATGGCTCCCTTAGGCTCATATGTGTGAATACTTTGTCCCTAGTTGGTGGAACTGTTTGGGAAGGATTGGGAGGTATGGCCTTAGTGGAGGCAGTGTGCCACAGGGGTGGGTTTTGAGGTTTTAAAAACCCACACCAGGGGGGTTGGGGATTTGGCTCAGTGGTAGAGTGCTTGCCTAGGAAGCAAAAGGCCCTGGGTTCGGTCCCCAGCTCCGAAAAAAAAAAAAAAAAAAAAAAACCCCGGGCCCCCCCCTTTTTAAAAAAAAAAAAAAAAAATACCCCCGAAAAAGTTGCCCCCCTCGCCCCAAATTTTTTTATAGGGCCCCTGGGATATTTTAAACCCAGAGAGGGGGAAAGAAAAAAAAAAAAAAAAAAAAAAAAAAACCCACACCAGACCCAGTTAGCATTCTCTGCCTCCGACCTGCAGATGAAGACGTGAGCTCTCAGCCGGTCTTGCCACATGCCTGCTGGCTTGACGCCATGATGCGAGTAGGTTCTAACCCTGTGCTGGTGTAAGTCCCAAATAAACTCTCTTTCTCTATGTTGCCTGATCCTGGTGCCTTAGCACAGCAATGGGAAAGTAAGTAAGACCAAAGAGAGACACCAACTCCAGAGGGAAGCCCAACCAAGCCACTGGAGCCAAGCTCCAGCACCCATGTAAAAGACAGACATGGTGATGTGTGCACCTTGTACCCCAATGATGTGGCAGGCAGGGACAGGAGTGTGGGAAATGGCCTCGAGTTGTCAATAACACTAAGACCATGTGTGTTGTTGCCCCAGCCTAGGGAACAGCACCAGGCCATGGGTGTGTGCGACTCCCTTCATGGGTGCTGCACCATGGCCATGGGTGTATGCGACTCCCTTCATGGGTGCTGCCAGAGCGGCCCCAACGTCAGGAACAGGCTTCAGGAGCGAGGAGGCACAAGCTTGCTAAGGTCTTTCCCAGTCACCCGGCTTCAAAGCTGCTGACACTGTTCAGAACTCTTCCCTGAGGAGACACGGCTCGGTGACTCCGAGGAGGGTGCGGACCACCTGACAAGCGCAGTCGCTGTGTGTGGAGCTTCAGCCGCTGGGCAGGTGTGCCCATGGCCAGTGCTCCAGACGCTTCTGACCACACTTCCAACCGTGAGTCAGAACCTTGCTAAGGGCTCAGAGCCTGGCGTGAGCCGAAGCGTGAGCCATCAACACAACAACGCTCAGGTAAAATGATTTAACAGTTGGCTTCGAAGCTGACTGGCTCTGGGGAATAAGGGCAAGTTCCCTTCTCATGACCTGCCTACACCGAAGTCTACCAGAGTTCATGTGTATGTTGAGTAGATCCCTTGTTTTCCGGTGGAAAGTATTTTGGGTGAGATTTTCATTTTATAAATACATCGAGTTATCAAAATATCGTGGGTTTCATTTGTTCTTAAGACGTGCAATTCAGTGTAGAGAGAGTATTACTTCGGTAAAAACCCCCAGTGATCAATTTTTATAAGATTGAAAAGGAGTACGAAAGACAGTTAAGTAATGCACATTTTAAAGGCGAATACATTTTACTATAAGTCATAAAATTGGAAGATGGTTGTGAAAACTGAGCGTTAAAATCTTACAGGCCAAAAAAAAAAAAAAAAAAAAAAAAAAAAAGAACAGAAGCACTTTCAGGTCAGCAGGGGGCGCTGCAGACCAGGAAATGACACCCAACAAACAGCAGCGCTTTCCAGGCTATCCTGCAGTCCTGTTCCCTTTGCAGAAAGAAGATACAAGGAAAACTTCCCTCCAAAGCCTTTCACAAACTCTGTGGTTGCCCTCGTATCTCACCAGCATGGAGAAGAAACTGCTGTCACACCTATACCAGCCTCATCAGCTACGAGTTCCATCATAAATCTCCAAGGTGACAGTGACCTTCCCCATGGTACACCAGACTGTCTCCTGGCCCCACAATCTGCCAAGGATCTACTGAGTAGGTGAGGACACAGCCCCACTCTACAGATGAGAGCACTGAGGCTCAGTGAATGTAATTTGCCTGGCGGGGCTGATCTGGGGTCCCAACCCTACACTTCTGCCTCCCACATAGACGCCTCCTAGAAAATGGTTCCACCACGTGACCAAGCTCCACCAGCAGCCCCCATACATGAGCTCTCTGCATGACAGTCCCCATAATAGTGTGGGAAGCTCCTGCCACAGCAGGAAGACAGAGGAGACAGAAACAGGGACAAAACCCCAAAGGCAGGTCCATCTCACAATGGACACTCAGAAAAGCGATGGTCTTCCATGTTGGGACAACAGGCAGTGGCTACTTCACATCTCTATGCTCAACTATGTCTCATAGTTACCTCAGGTTCACTGTGGACGACTTAGGAACTGTGATGAGGTGTCTGGCAATAACTATAAAATCACAAAGAATGCACCTTAAAATATGAATGTTACTTACATATCCCAGTTAGGAGCTATTCGCAGATGCTGGATTAGCAACTGGAACTAGAATTTAAAAAAGAAAAACATCAAAATGTAAGATTTATTCAGAACAACATCCAAAGCACGTGAATTAACAGGGAACTTTACACACTGGCATGAGAATCCCACCAGGAAGGTGACCACTGACAGACATAACCTCAGCCAGTGAGCGTGCCAGCAAGATGAACATAAGTAAGAAGCAAGAAGCGGGCACTGGAGGGACGGCTTAGCAGTTACAAGTGGGTGCCGCTTTTGCAGACGACCCAGGTTCAATCTCCAGCACCCACAATGAAGCTTACAACCGCCAATCATCTGTAACTTCAGCTCCAGGGCATCTGACACCTTCTCCTGGCCTCCAAGAACACCTGCTGTACACGTGTGCATGCACGCGCGCACACACACACACACACACACAGACATACACACACACACACACACACACACACACACACACATACACAGACACACACACACACACACACACACACACACACATACACATACACATACACATACATGCACACACACACACACACATACACACACATACACACACACAGACATACACACACACACATACACACACACAGACACACACACACAGAGACACACACACATACACACAGACATACACACACACACACACACACACACACACACACACACACACACACACACACACACACACACAGACACACACACACACACACACACACACATATACACACACACACATACACACACACACACACACAGACACACACACACAGACATACACACACACACACACACACACTGAATCTTTAAAAAATTAATAAGATGATCGATTTCTCCTACTAAATACTGTCTAATTTTTGACTCCCCACCCCCGACAGACACCCACAAGCAACCTTCATGACGACTCAGGACCAAAGTGAACTGAACCTTCTTCATGCTGACTTCAGGGGCTCAATAGAAAGTCACTGCTGCAACTTCCAGAGGCTTGAGGAACCCTACCAACCCTGGCAGCACCAGTGAGACACGCCAAGGAAGAATTCTCTCAGGAGAACAGAAAGCGGTAGCTGTGAGGCTCTGTGTCCTTTACTACATCAGAAACCTTGGCATGGGCCACCTGAGCTCACAGCAGCACAGAGTCCCGCCTCCTTACAGACAGGTACCATGGCTGCCGGTCAACACTTAACAACTGTCCACAGTTCAAAATCACTATGCACACAACTGATTCAAGGAAAGAATTGAAGATGATTTTCTAGAATTTTTATGAATATAGTTTTCATTTTTTAAAAAAATCACTTTTTTCTTTGCAATGAAGCCACATTACAGTTGTAACCAACTGGACCTGGTGGCACAGGCCTATGATCCTGGCAACTTGAGAAGTTGAGGCAGGAGGATTATATGTTCAAGATCTGACTAAGCTACAGAACATGTTCAAAGCAGCGGCTCAAAGTAAGAACTAGGGTCAGGAATGTGGTTCAGTGGTAGAGCGCTGGCCTAGCCTGGGTAAGGCCCTGGGGTCCCCCACTCCACCACAAAAACCAAAAGGCTTGGTCCTTGTCTTGTTTTTATTGCCAGGCTGAGGAGCCACCCTACTCCTGAGCCTCGCCTCGCTCAGCCCCGAGCCCTTGCTCATGTGTCTTTGAAATGCAGAGGCTGCCACAGTGGTGGGGTCCCTGGGATGCTCGTCCACCCTGCAGCACCTACCAGCGGGGAGTGAAGCAGCCTGGTGGCCACCTCCTTGTGGGTGGCCACCACACACAGGTAGCACAGGAGGTTCAGCTTGGCCCGCAGGGCCCCTGTGCTCTTCTCGCTGGAGTCGACGTGGGAGCACAGCTGCTGCAGGAAGTCACTCCAGTCCTGGTCCTTGAGGGCCAGCAGCTTCTCCGCTGTGGAGAGAAGGAGGCAGAGGGAGCAGAGGGAGTGTGTGCGTGAGGCGGGAAGGACTGAGCAGACATCCAGTGAGAAGCAGAACAACACAGAACTCAGGGCCAGGATGAGGACAAGACATGGCAGTATCAGCATGAAAGGCACCCACCCCGCCCTGAGGAGACGCACTCCTCTGTCCAAGGAGACTTAGCCATGTCAGTGAACTACAGCTAAGACAATGGCAATGCTGCCCATAACAATGACAGTAATGCTGTCCGTAACAATGACAGCAATGCTGTCCGTAACAGTGACAGTAATGCTGTCCGTAACAATGACAGCAATGCTGTCCGTAACACTAGTCTTTCAAGTCAGAGAGCTGGGAGAGCTTGCCTCGCAAGCATGAGGACACGAGTTTGATGTCCAGAGTCTACATAAAAAGTTATACTTGCAGTCCTGGCACTCGGGAGGTGGGGGCAGGAGGCTTCCTGGGGCTCCCTGGCCAGCCAGTCTAGTCTAGTCAGTGAGCTGAGACCAAGGGACCCTCCTCAGAAGAGGTAGACTGTATGTCTAAGGATAACACTGGGGGCCATCCTCTGGCAAACGTGCTCACACTTATATGTGCACCCACCCACCCACGCGTGCAGTTATAACCACACGCATCTACACACATTTTTAACAAGTCTGGTAAAATGACTGCTAAACACATCCAGGTCAGGAGGGTGGCTGGCCAAACCTGGGACTGCAGCCTCCGGCTTCCCACACAAACCAGACACACACCAGAAATGGCATCTACATGTAGAGGTTACAGCTTATCTGTCTACAGACAGACTCGATTATAAATGCTCCCTAGTTCTGCTCCCTCCGCTTGCGGGAAGACTCTTGGTGCTGGCCACACTGTGACTCTGCCTCCCTGTCCCTCAGAAACATCCCTCCTTGGCTTTGTCTTAGTTTGAATCCACGTGTGAGCTTGACTTGCACACTTTTAAGTTGGTGTCTTCTTAACTGTGTGTCCGTTTTGTTATTGTGAATTTAGTCCCAATCACAGAGCCACAGCGGAGAACTGGCCCCCTAAAGAGATCAACCCGGGCTGGAGAGATGGCTCAGAAGTTAAGAGCACTGACTGCTCTTCCAGAGGGCCTGAGTTCAATCCCCAGCAACCACATGGTGGCTCACAACCATCTGTAATGAGATCTGATGCCCTCTTCTGGTGTGTCTGAAGATGGCTACAGTATAATATATATAATAAATAAAATAAATCTTAAAAAACAAATCAACCTGAAGTCCATCAAAATCCCTGGGGTTCACTCCAGGAAAGGCTTTCACGGGCTGAAAGGCAGCGATCAGCAGAAACCATCCCCACAGGGATGAGCCACCCAACTTTCTCTCCCTGTCCTGGTCCTTCTAACACAATCCCAAATCTTCACCAATGGCACTCACAGCAGCAACATGCAGGACAGACATCTCACTGTCCTTCCCAGGGAAGGACAGAGACTCGCCATCCACTTAGCAAGAAAATGGGCCCAACACCCCAGAAGCTTCCCCACCCACAGACGGCCACCAGCCCAGGCGAAAACCAACAGCTGGCAAAGAGACGCATCAGCAGTTGACTCCTGGTGTGCAGGACGTGGCCTGAAAACATTGCCAAGAAAACAGGTCATTAGTTATCCCTCTCACAGATGCTCCTCCTGCAAGTACAGAAGGATCATACGTACATCCGTGCATGAAGGCCAGTGGTTCCATGAGCCTATGACTTACCAGAATATGCCGGGAGGTGCAAGATTTTTGGGTCAAACTTGATTGCAGGTTGCTTCATTATCTGTGGTAGGAAAAACACTTGTGAGAAACCCTTTACACCCAATAGCTGCCCCTGTATCCAAACACAGATCAGCAAGGCCTCTGTGGTAAAGAACAATCTGACACCTAACTGTCATCAGAAGGATTCAGTGGGTGTGGGGCAGACCCCAAGGCCCCAGCCTGGGGAGGTACAGGCAGGAGTGCTAAGGTTCACGTAGCTACAGAGCGAGACCCTATCTCAAAGCACCAGCGAACAAGAATAATCCAGCAGCGACTGGTGACATGAAAAGGTGTAATACAGATCGTTTCTTTTGAAAATCCTTTCCCACCAATGTCTTCAGTCAGGCAGAGCCTCCCAGAGGGCTCAGGTCCCACCTCAGCAAGCCACTGAGCCAAGGAGGAGCAAAGTCACTAAACACGTGACTCTATGGTCAGATGGTCATATGTGATTGGGGAAACAGGGCAAATATCTCGTAAGCACTAAAACCTTTAGTATTTAACAATTAGAAACAGGCAGGACAAAATTATAGACAGATACTTCACAGAGAAACTTCTAAAAAGTAGTAAAGAAGCAAGTTGTTAGACGGCCATGGCGTGGCATGGCGTGGCGTGGACAGGGTCAGTGCAGGTGGAAGGCAGGCTGAGGTCTTGATGTGGTGTGCACAGTGAAGGCTGGGTAGGCCTTGATGGCTGGCTCTGAGAAGGGAAGAGCCATTCCAGAGGACACTAACACACACATACTTTATCACACACTTGCACTTCATCTGAGAAATCCTGTGATGGAGAAACCAATGGCTGGTCTAGGAGTTTAGACCATGGCCCCTGTGCCTAATGTCTGCAGAATTGTGTGTTGCTGTCTTTAGCCCTCACAGACAGACAGCATTCTTGACAGAAATGACAAAATGAGTCTTACCTGAATCTGATGCTCTAAATCATGCTATTTCAACCACGAGAAGTCCTTGCAAAAATCTTAACTAAAGTCACTCCACAAAATACCTGACCATCATTCAGTAAAGGGTTTTAATTATGAAGTGTTGCAGGCCATGACAGACAGGGACAGACTACTACAGTAGACAGACAGATGGAGGGGGCTCACGTGTAATGTGGGCCTTGAGCAGACAAAAGGCATCAGAGGGTCAACGGGTAGAATTGTGGAGACTGGAGTCATTAAGCCCTGGGCCTGCCAACCTGAGCCTATGGTGACCCACCTCAGGCCAGGCAGAGCAAAGGCAAGCAAGGCCTTCTCTAACCACGAACCTTTTCCCTGAATCTAAAACTTGTTTTAAAAATATAGCATACAGTTGTTTAGATAAAAATAGTTTAAAAAACAAAATTCTGTTCACTAAAGTTTCCCAGAAACCTTACATAAGGAAACAAGGGAAGAGACAGCCAATGGAATCCCAGGCTACTCTACAAAGCCCACTGGGACAGCACCACATTACCCATGAAGCCTTGCAGAATTCAGTCTCTCTGCCAGATTCTGACTCATGGGAAGACTCAGTCCTTTAAGGGAGATGGTCATGTAAGGCAAGGGCTGGCTGTCTAGGAAATCAGCACACTCCCAGACAAGAGCAGGGGAAATTGCCACAAATGAATGTGAAAAAGATTTTCAAAAAACAAAGCTGGAAGAATAAAACATGGTGTGGGGCAGGGGCTGGAGAGATGGCTCAGTGGTTAGGAGCACTGACTGCTCTTCCAGAGGTCCTGAGTTCAATTCTCAGCAACCACATGGTGGCTCACAACCATCTGTCATGGGGTCTGATGCCCTCTTCTGGTGTGTCTGAAGACAGCGACAGTGTACTCACATACATAAAATAAATAAATAAATCTTTTTTTAGAAAAAAAGAATAAAACAGAGCTGAGGCAGAGGGTGACTGTGTGGGGCTGGAAATCACAGCAAACATGGAGACAGAGACAATGCTTCGCAGTGAGCCCTGGTCACCTTCAGCAACACACTGCTCTTACAGAAGCAAAGAGTACACCAGGCACTGAGACCCAGGGCCACGCTGGCCCCCACAACCTCATCAGTACGGACATCGTGCAAGAGACTGGGTCTGTGTGGCCGGCATCCCTGAGCCCTGCTCTATGTAAACACAGCTGGAGACAGGGTGGGGCTGGGAGCTGAGATCTGGGGTCTGGAGGTTGGTGGACCTCCTCGAATGCACAGCACGCAGCAAGTGTGATCAAGCAGGATAAAGCGCCCCCCTGCAGAGACACGCAAGTGAAGGGAGAGCAGAGGGCCACTTTGGCACACAGGACAGGCAGCCCAGGAGAGACAATGAGAGGAGAGTGCTCTGACCCCCACACACACTCTACTTCACAGCACCGCCACAGTGGGTGTCCCCCTGCACCTTCGGATTGTCTATAATTGGGGTGATCACAAGGTCTGAGTCTGTGTAGATCAGCTCTCTCATCTGGGATTCCAGTGCCCCCTGGCTCAGGTGCCCGCTTGTCATCTGGAACAAGAGCAAAAGCCACATTTGTAAGGAGAGTGACAGGCCAGCCGTTCAGGACGCCTGTGTCTTCGAGTGCTATGAAAACACCATCAGTCCTGAACGGTGTGTGCTGTGCCATTTTACACACAAGAAGTGTCAGAAAGCAACTACTTAGTCACACCACCGTCCTGATGGCAAACTGGTCACACCAACAGTTCTCACCCCCTGGCCAGTCAGGATCTCACTACAGTCCTCCTCCAGCATGGGGCAAAGGTGACGGCACTGCCCAGGGTTTGTCTCGCTTTTGTTTCTTGCTTTAAATTTTTCTTTTTTTTTTTTTTTTTTTCCGGAGCTGGGGACCAACCTAGGGCCTTGCGCCCTAGGCAAGCGCTCTACCACTGAGCTAAATCCCCAACCCTAGCTTTTGTTTCTTTTTTTTTTTTTTTTTTTTTTTTTTTCTTTTTTTTCCGGAGCTGGGGACTGAACCCAGGGCCTTGCGCTTCCTAGGCAAGCACTCTACCACTGAGCTAAATCCCCAACCCCGCTTTTGTTTCTTAAGATGAGCCGTGCCCCACCCTTCATCCACAAAACAAGCAACCACTTCCGTCTTCCTGAGTACTCTTGAAATCAAATTCTAGGATTTTAAAAGTGCAGCCTTGCCTCTAAAGAATTAAAACACACACACATTGCATTGTGTCAGTGGGGGTGCACACACACACACACACACACACACATTGCATTGTGTCAGTAGGGTGCACACACACACACACACACATATTGCATTGTGTCAGTGGGGGTGCATGCACACACGCACACATATATTACATTGTGTCAGTGGGGGTGCACGCACACACACACGCACACATATATTACATTGTGTCAGTGGGGGTGCACATACACACACACACACATATTGCATTGTGTCAGTGGGGTGCACATACACACACACACACACACATATTGCATTGTGTCAGTGGGGGTGTACGTATGTACACACATGCACTGTAATAAAATAATGAATGACTGTATATTCTGTAATTCCATTTACATGAAATGTGCACAACAGGCTGTCTAGGAAGACCCATGGACTAGGGTGGGAGCCGTGGAGGAGGCTGAGAGTGACAGCAGTTACAGGGTTTCTTTGAAGGATAATGAAAGCAGCTCTCTGATTGGCTGGGATAAGTCACACAGCCTGTGAATCCAGAACAAGCCCATGAAACATCTACTTTAAGTGGGTAAATGGTATTTCATGTCCTACTCCTCAATACAATCACCACCACTTACATCAAAGCAACAACCAGGGTGTTGTGCTTGCTAGGAAAACCAGCATCCATCAGGGTTCACACCACAGTCAACCCTGCACAGCAGGGTTCATACATCAACTGAAAATTATCTCCACAGGTGTCTATAACGTGACATAAGTCCCATGGCTGCTCACCTTGGATAAAGGAGAGGTCTTCTGAGGTGAGCTGGGGTCCTCACCCTCTCCAGGATTTAATTCCACCATGGCGCTAGTCCTTGGAGTGGGCCGTGAACTGGAAAACACAGACAACTTAACGTCAATAGGCTGTGGAAGTGACCCCTCCCACTCCCTGTCTCCTAGCAGAGAATGGTGGGAAGCCGGAAGGCCTCCATGCCTCTTGCACATACCTGAGGAGAAATATGGACTCATTCAGCTGGCCTCCCATGATACTCTTGGGCCTCAGCTCAGTCGGGTTTTCTGTGGTCAAACAGTAACATGTTACCCAGAAGGAACTGAAACCACCGTGAGCAGAATGAAACACAGGGAGACGTGAAAAGAAAGCAGACATGCGGTTAGGGGGCTCCTCTAAATGGGCCGCAGCCCACAAACTACTCAAACCCAGCCTTACCTAGCCTGAAAGACTGGCTGAGCCGATGAGCTCCCTTCTGCCCTTTGGCTTGTCCATTCTTAGGGCTCTGCAAAAGCTCTCTGGAATCATGTGGTCCAGAACATTCCATGACGTTTCTGCTGCTTAACAGGAGAGATAACTGGGAGCCTCACCTCAGACTCCCTCCCCCGGGTTTTGCAAATAGCATAAAAGGTGTCAGAGCATAACTGCACTGTGTCTACACTGAGCCCTTTCTAGATGCCAGGCATCCATCTACACCAGAGGTCTAAAAACCCTTTCTCTGACAAATGGCCAGAAGCAGACAGACAAGCAGATACCAGAAACAGAGTGCCACAAAAACCAGCAGTAAGTTTCTCTCCCTGTTACGTGGCCTGGGGTCCATGAAAACTAACTGTAAAGGCCACGGTCTGTTGCTGTCCCAAATAACAGGAATGAGCGGTCTCTACAGCTGAGAGGGCAGAGGAATTCTCTAGTGAGCGGATTTCTTTCGTCCCTGATCATCCTGCTGCCAGGTAACCCTGACACCACCCGACTTCTCCAAGACTTGAGTCTAAATGATGCTCACTCAGTGCTGGTTAGAAACACCCAGAAGGGGAAAGCGCCAGCCCAGCTCTGAAGCCCCACTGACAGGAGGACATAATGAGAACCCGGCTATGGCACAGATGCTCACAATTAACACACTTCGACTTCTCTACGCAACACACCGCACTTGACAAGATTAAAAACAGAAGCAGTCATTTGCCAAGGAGCAAATGGGGAAAGTTAGCAATACCACCACTGTGCCTAGTGTCCAAGACTGAGAAAATAACAATAAAATGTCTGAGCAGGACACACTAGATGAGTCTATGCTCACACATGACCGCCATGTCCGCAGAGCTTTGACCTCCTAACTTTGGAGTTGCTTGTTCACACATGGAAGGCCAGGAGGAATGCCAAGTTCATCACAGACCCTCTACACTTAGGCTGACAGCAACTCCATGATGATACTTCCCTTCCCACCACATGATCTTTAGGGGAATAAAGGCTGGCGAGTCAGACACTGGTCCTATGGTTCCCACACCAGTAGCCCATGTCAATTCCATCCACTTTGTGACCACACCTAACTGAACAGGGGCTGATGCATTCTGCCTTGTGCTGAGAAGGCAGGCGCCCAGCTGTGCCCAGCAAACCAGTCTGTGGCTTCCACACTGAACCCTGACTGGAGGAGGGAGAAAAAAACCCTGAACAAGATGAGAACCAGAACATCAAGACTAAACCTGTCCTGAGGAACCTCGAAGTGGCCCCAAAGGCTAGACCCACACTGGGCCTGGGTGGCACAGAGGCTGGGGCACACTACCTGAAGGTGGAGTCCTCGGAGACCGAGTCTGAGTCTTCTCTCCGCAGGGCATCCTTCCAGAAGGGGTGCTGCAGAACTCCCTCCCAGGATAATCTTTAGGAAACACGGGGGCACAGCTGGTTAAGGAAATCCCAACCTGACCCACACTCATGGCATCAGATCCCACCATCCGTGAGTGTCAACTTCACAGCTCATTTACATATCACTCTTCCTTAGCAAACATCAAAAATCAGAAGCCGGAACAGCTAAAAACTCTGAACTTTCAAGTTCACAATCCAACAAGTCTAATGAAAATATTCACCCTTTATCTTACAAAACGGGCATGACTGTTTTGGTTGGTTATGTGGTTCTGATATGAGCTGACACCTCAAGTATACGTGTGTGCACTCATTCTGTACTGGTGGTTGTTGAGGGAGGTTGTGCAGCCTTTAGTAAAAGGGCACTGGCTGGAAGGAAGTGCATAATGGGAGGTGGGAACAGAGGAGACATTTCACAACCTTGCCCCACTCCTTGTCTGTTCTCTGCTTCCTGACTGGGGATACACTGTGACCAACTACCTCACACTCTGGGTGCTTCCTGACTGGGGATACAATGTGACCAGCTGCCTCATGCTCTGGGTGCTTTCCCCCACCCGCCATGAGGGCCTCTGTCCCTTTCTCAACTGTGAGCTAAAATCAACCTTCCTCCTTTACTTGCTCTGGCCGGCTTCTGTTACTGTGGCAGGAAGCAACCCATGCAGCTGAGCCCCATTAGTATCTAGGTGTGCACACTGCACCGAAGGGAGCTGAATCCCATTACTGTCTAGGTGTGCACACTGCACTGAAAGGAACTGAGCTCAGTGAAAACACACTTCCAATATCCAAAGGCTGAAGGAAGGAGAAAGAAGAACCTGAGGAAAAGATGAAAGGAACAGGAGGTGAAAGGAGAGAGAGGGGGATGCAGAGGTGGTATTGATCTGTAATCACAGTGCAGGAAGCTGAGGAGGGATTGACCCGAGCCATACAGTGAAGTCCTCATCTAGAGGAAGGAAGGAAGGAAGGAAGGAAGGAAGGGGAGGAAAGAGAATATCTTTGTACCCCCATGACAGGAAAGCGGTCTCCACTCCTCATCCTCAAGACCTGACCGTACCTTTTCTGAGGATCCTTCTGCAGCAATCCATCCAGCAAGTTAATGAAATCTGAGGATGCTTTGGGGAATGAAGAGTCTGTGAACAAAGATTTTCCCAATGGAGACGGGGTAAGAGGAGCCTATAAACATGGACTTGGTGTTACTGTCTGTCAGCAGCACCTAAAGCAACAGCATTTATGCATTCAAGTTGTTTTAACAGGCAGCACTGAACCCATTAACTATGTTACAGCATGCACTGGGCAGGACCAGTGTGCAGAACAGACACACAAACCTTTAACATGTGTGCATCCTTGTGACTCAGTCTTAGCTGCCCTGGAACATTCCTTTCCCTGAAATAACCACAGGAGGGTCTGGAGCCCCAGCCACTCACACCTGGTCTTCAGTGCTAGCTGACCATCCTCTCTGAAGCAGCCCTAATTTTCCCATCTTTGCCCTATAATACACTATAATTCGGATCCGGGCAGCCCCGCCTTTCTTCAGAAAGATTTCAACAGAGAACTAACAATACTGAGCGTGACTACGATAGAGCCGCCCCATCCTTCAGACCTCCAGCACTTAGAAGGGTAAGTACGCACGGTGGCCATGGCCAGTCTGTGGCTGGAAGTGGCCTGGACAATAGTGACCTAGGAAACAGCTGAGCACCGTTTCCTTGGGCACTGACGCACAGAATGCTGGGCACCGTGATGTAAAAGCGTCTTTTATTCGCCTGATGTAACTGTCTTCTTGGAAGCTTTTGCCTCTATCTGTGAACCTAGGCCTTGTTCTGGAAATTTCCCACCTCTGTACAATCTTATCTGGGCCTAGAATGTCTTTAGCTTCTGAGACTTGCTGCTGAGTGAACTTTCTAGTTCTTTCTACTCTCTGGCTGGCTGATTCAACTGCTCCAGCTCAAACTCCTCTCCAAGCTGACTGTTTCAATCTGGCTTCTCTCAGCCGCTTTTTGCTCTCGTTGGCCCCAAACTAACTCTGACGATCTGTCCTAATCTTCTGGCTCCTTTTCTCTGGCTCATTCTCTCTTCACTTGTGCCTAGCTTGTTCTCTCTCCAAAACCTGTCTCTGTACAACTGTCTCGGCAAAACTGCCCCCCCCCATGCTCATGAGAGTTGGCATATCCTGTCAAATCTTCCTCTGAATCATCACTTTGTCTGCCCCTCAATTAGATGCCACTTTCAAACATGGGTGCTTCCTTCTACAAACTAACTTTACTTTCATTGTTTGGGACTAAAGGTGTGTACTAAGGGCGTGTGTGTGTGTGTGTGTGTGTGTGTGTGTGTGTGTGTGTGTGTGTTCCAGCCAGAGGGATTAAAGGTGTGTTCGAAGGCTGAGCTACATCACAACTAGAAACAGGTTTTTCCAGTAAACACCACAATCTCGGGGCTCACAGTGTGATCAAATATCCTGCACCACCACAGCCACAGTCTGAGGACAAGCTCTTTGCCATGAGCCACCAGCGGCACGGAAGTCTTTGCTTCACCAATAGAACTGAGAAATACAGCACTTCTTCCTGAGAAGCAACTCTGAAACAAACACATGGGACTGAAACACACACACACACACACACACACACACACACACACACACACGTGTGAATCTTTACAACAGACTTCTTGTGGTAATTCATTGTTTTAAATGAGGGAAGCTGTTGGTATGGCTTGGTTTTCTCTTTCAGCGTTGAAAATAGGAGGGAAGTGTCCTGATTTGAAGCTGCTGTCACACGTAGCTTTGGCAGCTGTGAAGAACCTGCTGTAATGGTGGGCCTTCGAAAGCTCAGGTAAGATGCTTAACTGCGCTCACCTACCTTTTGGGATCGGTGGCAACGGGTCTTCATACAGAATCTTCTCAACTAATTCTGACATCGTTTCTGAGAAGAACGGGGGTCTCCCTGAAATCACATGAACTTGCAGAATCAGTTTGCATCCCCACTAATCCCAAACTACAGGTATTCCAGAGGAATTACACAATCATAAATACAAGATTTACACACGTTCTAGGGAAAAGGCTGTTACTAACTACCGCATGCCTGGCAAGTGTCCAGGCTACACACTTCCATCCTTCTCAAATGCAGAGTTAATTTTCAAATCAATATTCAAGTTCACACAGGGTCAGCCTTCAGTGCCTCCAAGTCACTCGCCCACAGGCCGCAGGAGACCTTCTACATATTCTCCAGCGGTCAGATGCATTTCAGCATTGTAGATAGTTATGAAAATCTACATGTCAGATGCTCCAAGAGCATCCACAGCCTAAGAACAAAGTGTAGTCTGGTGTGCACAGAAATGTTTTAGAACTGATTTTGTGACACCTGCTAGATCAGGCACTTGCAGACACTAAACACACAGTTTGCTCCTGTTTTAAGCATGGTTTGGTTTTATAATGAACCAAAAACCAATCACCTGAAAACATTTCATAAAGTAGACAGCCCAAGGACCAGAGGTCACTGGTAACAGAGAATTCAGTCCCCGTCACGATTTCCGGAGCTGCATATATCAGAGCCTGAAAACCAAAGCCTGAAAACCAAAGCCTGAGAAGAGAAATGTCTGGGTTAGGCATGTGAACTATTCCAGCACAGGAGCTCCTGAGACGAAGACACAGGAATTGTAGCATGTACCAGGGCAGACTTGCTAGAGTCAGTGAGATGGCTCAGTAGAGCAGAGCTGCTTGCCACCAAGGCTGACGGCCTGCAGTCAATCCCCTAGACCCATGCAAGAGAACAGACTCCCTCAAGCTGCCCTCTGACCCCCACTCACCATGGTACAGACATGCCCACATATCCACATGCCTACATCCATTGTGTGTGTTTGGTGTACACCAAATGCAGGGAGAAGCTAGGGTTGATGTGACACTGGATGAGTCCTCTATAGATCTCCACCTTTATTTTTGAGACAGGGCTCCTCACTGAACCTGGAACTTGCTAGTTTGACTAGACTGTCCATGCTGCAAGCCCCAGGGATCTTCCTGTCTCTGCTCCCCTGTGCCCCAGTAACTATGCACACAGCCATACCTGGCTCTTTTTACATCGACTTTAGAGGATCAAATCCAGGTCCCCCTGACCATGCAGCAAGCATTTACTCACTGAGCTACCCCCATCCCTGAGTACGGTAACCCCGATACTGCTGGCTGCACCTCACTGCCAAACCCACCTGCCAAGAACATGCCCTGAGAGTGGACTGCAAAGACCAGCCTCGCCACAGGGCTGAGCACAGTGGAGAAGAACTGGTGTGTGCCAGGCCCATTCTGAAAGCTGAGTGAGCCAGCCCTGCTCGGGTGGGTGATGGGAAGATGCCCACAGTGTCTGAGACATCTTGTGCTGACACCTTAGAGCTGCAGGGACACTTCAAGCCCAGGATCAGCTACGCGTGTACAGGACCCTCTGTCATGTTTCTCCACACACGTGTGGGTAGTGAAGCAGAGGCCCACGCTGTCTCCTCAGCACGGTCTCCCGCCTACCTCTGACTCGGGTCTTCATGCTCTTCCTCAGTGTGTTCTCCCCACTGTCACCACCTCCTTCTTCTGCTGCCACCAAAGCGAAGAACTCCTCCAGGCTTTCCCCTTCCACCTTTGCCAGGCAGAAATTGCTGAACTTCAGTGTTCCGGGCCCTTCCAAGAGTATCTGCAAAGATGGAGAGAGCGTCGGAGGCTCCTGAGGCTCCAGCGGAGGCTCCAGAGCCCAATTCAGGCTTCACAGGGACCCCGGAAACTGTGCCCAGGGCTTTGCAGCCTCCTTGCCCTGTCACGGCTCAGAAAAATGTGACACTGCACTTTTAAAAGGAAGCCAATGAACTACAGCAGTGGTCTTGAAAGATGTGGTATAAATAAAACTGGGGGGAAGCTTCACCCTCCAAACAGCCAGCATGGCACTCTAGTAACAGGAGAATCCAAGCTGTCACAGTCTCAGACACCACAGAGCCACCAGGGAGCTTGGGCATTATGAAGATAAAGAATAAAGATAAAAGTGGCAGGGCCTCTGTATCCTTGAACGCTACACCCACAAAGTCTGTGGGTCAAAATTATTAGGGGGAAGATTTCCTGATGTGCACAGGTTACCACACCATTCACTATGTGGGCCTGGAGCATTGTGGGATGTGGGTATTTGACAGGGCTCAAGGCCAAGCCCCAAGAACACACAGAGGTGACTGAGGGTTTAAAGACCCACCTGCTTGTGTGCCATTTATTAAAAAAAAGGATGTGTAGTGTGGGGTTTTGAACTGAGGGGCCATAACTAGTGCTGAACATAGACTTGGGCCTAAGTCACCTCCTACCTACTGCCTGACCTTGGCAGCCCGTGGAGTCCTGCTTCTCACACGTGCAGCAGGAAGGGTAAGATCCCTTTTCAGCTCTGTGGAGATTCATGGAAGTCTCACAGACAAAGGGCTGGGACTGACTCAAGTTGGCCAACGCCCTGTGTGATCAGAAGTTGGCTGTACACTGCTGAACCAGCCCAGGAAAGCTGCATCATTCCAGCCACGTCACTGAAAATGCTAGACAACAGTAACAGGGCTGGTGACCTTCTGTTGAGAGCAGGTTAAAGTCAGCCTAACTCAGACACTGACACTCACTCACCACAGTGGCCTGCAATGTCCCCATCAGCATCCCCTGGAGGCCTGCTCAAACACAGACTGGCGTCCAGCATGTCCTAACTCCACAGCACCATGCTATCCCAAACAACAGCCACTGGTGACACAGGCCACAGGTGGGGCAGTATTCCATAAAGCCTTATTGACAGAACAGGGACCCTACCCAGCTCTTCCCAATACTACTTTTCTAAAGCAGTTTACATCACAGACCCTCCTGGAAAGCCTTGCAGTACGCCTCATTAAATGTCCCACACAAGGCTAAGCAAACTATAGCTCGGACCCAGAGGCCACATCCTCAGCTGTGAACTAAAAGGTTTTTACATTTTTACACTGTTTTCAAGAATAAGAACAGTATGTTTGGTGGGGGTTACTTCAGGTTTGGGTTGTTTGAGACAGTCTCACTCTGCCATCCAGGCTGTTCTGGAACTCACTATGTACCCCAGGCTATCCTTGAACTTACGGCAGTCCTCCTGCCTCAGCCCTCAAGTGATAGGACATAGGCACAAGTCATCATGCCCACTCTGAATGGTATTTCCTGATATGTGGAAATCTATAAAATTCAAATTTCAAAGTCTATAGATGACACCTACATGTTTGCATATTGTCCTTGCTGCTTTTTGCACTACCGTGACAGCTGAGTGTCTGAAGACCTGGGTTAGGTTTATGACTGCTTCAAGCAAGAGCTACTGTGTCATCTGTAAGACCTCCACAGTCTCTGTCTTCCTTGTGTGACCCCACCCCTCCCCTCATGGTTTCATCTTCACATACCGATCGCTGACAGAGCAAACCACAAACAACGCTCCGCTCTCACTCCACGGCATAAAGGACACGAGGAGCTCGGACTAGCGATGCCGCCGTTCCTAAGTGTGTGGCTGGGATGTGTGTCCGGGATGCTTTGAACGCACCTCGAATACCACAGCGAGGGAAGCCTCAAGGGAGTTTGTGACTCAAGCCAGGTCACATGGCTTCCGAATCAGCCTGGGGGAACCGGGAAGCTGAGCAGACCCATGACGCTTGGATAGAAGAGAGCGGCATCTCCATGTTGCCAGCAGGGTAATGAAAACAAGGTGCTGTCTGTGCCATCAGGAAAAGGACACGGTCAGGAACGCCACTGTCAAACAGGGCGTGGCCGTGCTCCAGCACCGAGAGAGGACGGCACTGGATCATCACTCACAGCACAGGACACAGGAACTGAAAACTCAGAGACCCCTGCAGTGAGGAAGGACTCTGTCCCAAAAGCAACTTAAACAGACCGCGTACATAGATGACAGATTTCCTCTTATTAAAAACAAAACAAAACAAAACAAAACCCTGAGAAAGCCCTTGGAGTTGAGACGTGAGGTACCAGAAGTCAGAGCTCTCAAGTTACCTTCCCAGGAGAAAGGTCACAAAAGAGAATGCCAAGCCTGTGGAGATGGTGCAGCCCTGTGACCAGGTCCACCCCAAACTCTCTCACGACATCTTCCGGGAGGTTCTGGTCCTGAGCAATCACTGTTTCTAGAGAACCACCTACGAGAATTGAGCCTGGATCAGCCACCACCACCACCCACCACCCCACCACCCACCACCACCCCACCCACCACCACCACCACCACCACCACCCCACCACCCACCCCACACCATCACCACACCCACCACCACCACCACCACCACCACCCCCACCACCCCCCACAACACCACCACCACCCACCACCCCCACCCCCCCCACCCCCCACACCCACCCCCACCACCCCCACCCCCCCCACAACCACCACCAACAACACCACCACCACCACCCCCACCACCCACCACCCACCACCACCACCACCCACCACCACCACCACCACCCACCACCACCCACCACCACCCACCACCCATACTACCCACCACCACCACCCACCACCACCACCCACCACCACCCACCACCCATACTACCCACCACCACCACCCACCACCCACCACCCATACTACCCCACCACCACCACCAACCACCCACCACCCACCATCCACCACCACCACCACTGCCCTCCAGTCAGCACTGTGTCTGCATGCACACATTCACAGCCCTACCTGTGCAAAGCTCCACCACCAACCAGAGATGATTGCTGGTCTCGTACCACTCGTGAAAAGTTACGATGTTCTTGTGTTTTATCTCGTGGGTGAGTCGGACCTACGAAAACACATTTACAACTGAGAAAACAGAAAAACCATGGGGTTCATTTACAACTGTCAGAGGTGCAGGTTCTCAAGGACTGTCACCAGGAAAGGCTATCATGCAACTTTGACAAACATCATGAGTGTGTGAGTGTGCCAGTATGTGATCATGTGAGTGTTGTGAGCGTGCGAGTGAGCGTGCAACTGCTAACAGCAAAGAAAACTACTTATGGTCAATGATGAAAGTAACATCAGGATGGCCACTGCCGTGACCGAGGAACTGGGATGTTCTGTGGAGCTGTAACGGCGGTAAGTGCCAACATATCTGATGGAGGGTGAGAGGCACTGGGTGTGTGCACATCACCCACAAACGTGGCTCAGCCTCACCAGCCTGAGCACTCGGGCACAGGGCCCACTCTGCAGTCAACTAACTGTCTCAGGGCTCACATGCACAAACAGATGTTCTGTATACCTGATGGAACAGAAAAGAGCCAAACGCAAAGTCCAAAATGTGCACTGGGTACCCCCACACCACCCCTACCCCACCCCCTGTCATGGGACTGCACGCCTGAGAGCTGTGGGTCTTGCCTCTGCCTGGCCACCCAGGACGGACTGCCTGCCTCAGCTATCAGCACTCCCCACCCATCTCTACTGTCTCTCCCTATTGAGCTGCTCCTGAGTCTCTGCCGAAAGGCACCTGGTGGCAGACCACTTCATCTAGGCTCTCAGTAAGAGAAGCCAGATGAGCTAAGGCAGCCTTGTGCCCAGCCAGAAAACATTTCCACACCCTCTGTGGATATGAGCAATGTTACTGGACGTCACTAGCAGACATTTCGCAGGGGTTTCAGTCAAGACATCAGTTCACCCCAGCAGACCTCTTCCTCCTCCTCTCTTCGTAAACTGCCAGGGCAGGTGAAGCTGGAGAGGCTCCAAAAGGGCCTGGAGCACAGAGCCAAGCAGTGAGGACAGGGAGCTGACAGCAGCAGGGAGCAGGTTACACAGGCTTGGCCCTCACAGGAGAAAACAACTCCGCCTCAGGCAATGTTATTTCAAGTTTCCATCCTAACCTCAGATGCTGATGAAGCCACCACCCTCCTGTTCCCTCCTCACACAGCAGAAAGCACCAGACCCAGCTACCTTCTCCTTCCATCTTGAACACTCCAGCTCCAGTTTTTTCTCCACTGAAGCCTCGCCTTGGAGGCCACTGTCAGTCACCTCTCCTTCCCTAAGTCCTCAGCCTTTACTCCTCAGCTGCACAGCACAGATGAGCTCTCTCTGCCCTGTATCTATCTTTCTCTGACAGCCCCTGCCCCAACTCTGTCACAGCCCTCAGCTCTAGGTAGCTGCTTCTGCCTTCTCAGTCACTGTGGATGCCTTGGGCCTGACTCCCTCCTCGGGGGGTGTTGGCAGGCCAGGAGCAGAGTCTCCTCCCAGCCAATGTAGTTAACAGAAGCAAAATAGAACAAGGTATACCAGCTCAAAGAGTCCAGCGGCTACAGTCAGTGGCCCCCTGCCTGTCTCACTGGTCTCAGAGGGGTGGGGAAGCCACTGTCAATGTGGCTAGCTCACTCCCTCTCCAGTCTGCTGCTTGTGCTGTCTTCTGCTCTGCTCTGCTGGCTGTCCGTCCATCACTTTATACACTTCATGCTGTAATGGAGGAAGCTAGGCCTCTTCCACCTTCCCTCACTGTGACCTAACATTGATAAATACAACAGTGCTCCCAATTCCCATCTCTGTCCCGAATGTGCTTCTAAAGCGCACTCAGACGTCCAAAGCCTTCCTGACAGTCCACTGGATAGACAATGGGCTCCCTGAAATCAAAGTCAGACCTGCCCACCTCTGGGCTGCCTCCCCTCTCAGTAACTGGCAAAGCCATTCATCTGGCCGGACGCCCAACAAAACCACAGCTCCTCCTCCAATCCATGTGTCCTATGAGTGTGCGAAACTCCAGCACGGCTTCGCAGAGGGGTCCAGGCTCTCTTTACACAGCACTCAAAACCCAGGAGGAGTTTTGTCTGTGGAGGAGGGGGTGTCTGTGGACCAGGAAGGAAAGGGCCTGGAGTACAGCCTATGTCACCTGCATGGACACCAGTGAGCAGAACTAACCTACATCACTGACAGTCAGAGCAGTGTGTGTGTGAGCAGCCCACTTTGTCATGCTGGGCACAGACCCAGGAGCTGGGAGTGTAATCTGTGCTGTATCCATACAGCCGGCAATCTGGGAAGTCACAGCAAGTGTTTCCAAGCCCTTGTTTGTCCTGGTCAGGTGGCCTCATCTGCTGTCATTGTCCCCCTACCCTGTGTCTGTCTGCAGAAGACACACTCCACAGCTGGCAGCTCCTTCTCAGTCTCCAGGCTCACAGTTACCGCAGAACAACTGTGGGCACCGAGAGTGCATGCCTCCCTACAGAATGGAGTGTAAATGTGTTCCTATAGTGTGATGCATGCTGGGCCAGCAAATTAGCTTGACGGGCAAAGGTGCTCACCGCCAAGCCTGATAATGAGTCCAATCACCAGGAGCCAAAACCCAGAAGTTGTTCTCTGGCCTCTGCCGGAATTGCATGCTGGAGTGTGTGCACGTGTGCGTGCATGCGTGTGTGGTAGGTCAGGGAACAGCTTTTATGAGCTGCTTGTTTCCTTCCCCTGTGTGGGTTCCAGGGATAGAACTCAGGTTTGTCAGCCGTGGTGGCAGGTACTTCCCCACCAAGCCGTCTGGCCAACCTCATACACCAACTCTTAAAACAAATGTCTATTATCAATCCCCTTGTGCCAAAACCACAAGCGCTGAGCACCGCCTAGGCAAGCTCATTACTCAAGGCTGACAGCAACAGACAAGAAGAGATGAGGCTGTTGTTCCAGGGCAAAAACCTTGACTGTGGGTATAGCATGCCTAATGGCTTCTGTTACCTTGCTACCTATTTATTTGAGGACGGAATGCTGGGCCTTGCACACAGTAGGCAAGCATTCTACACCATCCTCTGTAGCCCAGGCTGGCCTTGACCTGTCCATCTTCCCACCTGCACCCAGACTCTCGGGATTATGTTCACGAGTCACGTGGCACCCTGTAGCCTCCAGGAGGGTAGAACCCCCCAAGACTTACCCAGTTGGTTATTTCAGGCCGTTTGCACTTCTCGGTACAAAGGATGGCCACAAAGTTGATGGTCCCTTTCCTACGCCCCTTATATACGACGGTCCTGCTTCCTCTGCCAATCTCCTCATACAAGACGAAGTTTTCCATGTCTGGCTCAACTGCTCATATACGGTAAAACAGCATGTCCAGCTCCTGGGAAGCAAACAGAAAAGAGGGAGACAGATGCAAGCCAGCGAGCAGCTCCAGGAGTCAGCCTAGGATTCATAAACAATACCACAAATCTGGCTCTACCATGGCAACACAGCAAGATGAGTTCGTTTGTATTTTATGCATATGGGTGTTCTGCCTGCATTTATGTCTGTGCACCATGTGTGCCTGGTGTCCAGCAAGGACTGACGAGGGCATTGTATCCCCTCTAACTGGATCACTGTGAGCCACTATGTAGGTGCTGGGGACCAAACATGGGTCCTCTGCAAGAGCAGCCAGTGCTCTTAACCACTGAACCACATCTCCAGTCTCTCTCCCACTCTTTTTTTTTTTTTTTAAACAGGGCATCTTGCTATGTAGCCCCATGTCTCAGTTAGGGTCACAATTGCTCTGATGAACACCATGACCAAAAGCAAGTTGAGGAGGAAAGGGTTGATTTGGCTTACACTTCCACATCACTGTTCATCATGGAAGGAAGTCAGGGGAGGAACCTGAAGGCAGGAGCTGATGTAGAAGCCATGGAGGGGGTGCTGCTTATTGGCTTGCTTTGCTCCCCACGACTTGCTTAGCCTGATGTCTTATAGAAGCCAAACCACAAGCCCAGAGATGGAACTACCCGCAATGCAATGGACTGGGTCCTCTCCCATCAATCACTAATTAAGAAAATGCCCTAAAGGCTGGCCTACAGCCTAATCCTATGGAGGCATTTTCTCAACTGAGGTCCCTCCTCTCCAGTGACACTAGTTTGTGTCAACTGGACATAAAACCAGCCACCACAGCCGCCTCCTGGCCTAGAACACACCACACTCACCTACTAGCCTAGAACCCACCACAGCCACTTGCTAGCCTAGAACCCACTACACCCATACTAGTCTAGAACCCACCCACCACACCCACCTACTGGCCTAGAACCCACCACACCCACCTACTGGCCTAGAACCCACCACACCTACTAGCCTACCCACCACACCCACCTAGTCTAGAACCCGCCACACCCACCTACTAGCCTAGAACCGCCACACCCACCTACTAGCCTAGAACCCGCCACACCCACCTACTAGCCTAGAACCCGCCACACCCACCTACTAGCCTAGAACCCGCCACACCCACCTACTAGCCTAGAACCCGCCACACCCACCTACTAGCCTAGAACCCACCAGTTGCCTGCTGACCTAGAACTTACCACACCCACCTACTAGCCTAGAACCCACCAGTCACCTGATGGCCTACAACCCACCACAGTCACCTACCACAGCCTACCACAGCCGCCTGCTGGCCTAGAACTCCCAGTGCCAGGATTTGGCTGTTCTCCCCATCACAGTGGAAAGAGCCTGGCCTGAGAGAGTAACATGCGAGCCCCTAACTTCACAAGAAAAGGAAGCAAAGAAACAGCCTGCGAATGCAGTAATGACAGTGTAGGTCCGGTCAACTGCTCCACATTGTATAGGACGGTGGCTCAGGCCACACCTTGCCAGAAGTGACTCCATAATTAAAAACAGAAGTGTGCTCCATTTGAGTAACGCTGCTGCACCGGGATGACTTGACATCTGCCCAGTCTAAGCCATGGCAGACAGACTGATGAGTCACTTATTTAAGCAAATAAAATATTATGACCTGAAAACTCACTGAATTAAGTCAAGAAAGCATGGACACCTGAGACCAAAGCTAAGTAACACACACACACACACACACACACACACACACACACACAGAGGAGGGGGTAAACAGAAGATAAATGACAGAGACAGAGAGGAGGAGAGGGAAACAGATTGAGAGACAGAGGTAGGGAGAAGGAGAGACAGAGAGGGACAGAGAAAGAGGGAGAGAGAGACGACATACAGACCAATTTTATTGATATAGACTCACAAATTTTAAATAAAATACAAACTGAATGCAGGAATACATTAAAACCATGACCAAGCTGGCTGCAGTCTAGAGGTGCAAGATGTGTTGAACATTCACAAGACAGGCCTGAAGACATGGCTCTGAGCTTAAAAACACAAATAGTTCTTCCAGAGGACTACACTGGGTAACTCCTGATCTTACAGAGGCATTTTCCTCTCCAACAACGCTAGCTTGTGTCAGGTTGACATGAAACTAGCCAGCACACACATGGGTCTTTACTTTTCATCCCTGTACAAACAGGTGAAAAGTTTAACCCCAAAACAGATCAAAGACATTACTATGTGACCTGGAGGAGCAACTGCTAGGAAAGTGCAGGGAGGGCATTCTAAGCTAAAGACAGAGGCAGTGCTTCCCGGAAAGAACTCAACAGCTCAGGGTATAACCTTGTGAGCTAACAAATGATGTCAGTTGAAACCTTCCTCACAGCAAAGAAACCAGTCAGAGTGAAGGCATCGACTCATCTACCAGAAGATTAACGTTACACACACACACACACACACTCAAAAAAGCACCAAGAATATAAACTACCAGCCAACAAATGAGAAAAAGAACAGAACAGATAGTTCTCAAAAGCAGAAAGACAGACGGCTTATAAATGAGCGAGAACATGTTCCCATCATCAGCCATCGGAGAAATGCAAACTCAAAACACTGGGATTCATCCCGGTCTGAACAGCTGCCATCAAGGAAGCACTGGTGAGAACGTGCACAAAGAGGGAGACTTGTGCAGAGAAGGTAGTGTAAGAAACACACTCCGTCCTGACAGTGGAGAGCACACCTGTAATCCCGGCACTCAGGAGGCAGAGGCAGGCAAACCTCTGCATTCGAAGCCAGCCTGGTCTATGGAGCGAGTTCCAGAATAGCCATGGCTACACTGAGAAGTCTTGTCTCAAAAAAACCAAGCAGGAGGAGGAGGAGAAAGAAGAGGAGAAGGTGGGAAGGGAGAGGTAGAATGAAATGACATCGTTTTCAGGAAGAGGAATAGATTCAAAGTCATTGTGGTGATTCAGATGAGGTAAGCCAGAGCCAGGAAGACAAACACTGCACTCACTCTGGCGGAATCGAGTGGGAACCGAACAGTATATACCCTAGATTTAAACATATGCCATACATGGGGCATGGGAGTAGACAGAGGACTATGGGCAAGAAAAATCAGCCTAAAGGGAAGAGAGACAGAAACAAAGGGTCATGAGAGGCAGGAAAGACACAACACCATGTTTCCTCTCGCGCAAAATCAAGACACAAATGTAAGTCCTGTGAAGGCACAAGATGACTACGCAAGGATGAGAAAGAGGAGAAGCAGAAGGGGTAAGAGAAGTAGGAGAGGACAGTGAGGGGCGGGCATAATCAAAACACAGTGACAGACATGGGAAAATGTCATAGTAAAGCCCTGAACTGTACGACTGCTTAAAATGTCATTTTTACAAAGGAACACAGGGTGCTGAGAAGATGGTTCACCTGGTTAAGGGCTTACTCTGCAGGCTTGTGAGGACTTGAGTTCAAATCCTCAACACACACACATAGAAACCCAGTAATCCCAGCTTTGAAGCTCCTACATGGGAGGACCCAGAGAGCTCACTGACAGGCTAGACCTTGTCTGGAGACAGCACCAGAGGAAGACACCTGCCACCCTGCTCTGCCTGCACTCACAGGTGCATGCACCAGCACACTCACATACATGCACACACACTCTCTCACACATGTTCAAGAAGCTTTGTCAACACTGTATCAATGGACTGGAGAGATGGCTCAACCATTAAGAATACATACTGCTCTTGAAGAGGGCCTGAGTTCTGTTCCCAGCACCCACACTGGGTGGCTCACAACTACCTGTAACTCCAGCTCCAAGGAATCCAACACCATCTTCTGGCTTCCGCAAGCGCTCAACATGTGCACACGCACATAAATAAACATTTTTTTTTTAAAGTAAGACTTTAGATAAGTTGCTGTCCTGGTGGAAGTGGCCACGCCTCTGATGAGAATGAAGCGGGTTCGGAGATGTAACCAGAAACGGAGCCGCAGCTGCCCACCCACCTGCACGATGGTGGGGGACCGGAGTTGCACGCGCTTTGCCTTGCCACGGTGAGGCCGCAGCCTGGACAGAGGAAACCGAGGCACCCGAAGACCTGGCCAACTCCCCTGGACGCGTGGGTGAGCCCTCTGCGTCACCATGACAACCTGCGAGACGCGGGAAAAGGAGCGGGACCTTGATTGGCTGATCACTACCCAGGAACCCGGAAGTGACCGAGTTTACGCGCCCATCCAGCGACACTAAGGACCTCGCACTACTTCTGAAATGAAATGATCTCGCTGGCCTAAGGGAAGACTAGAAGCTAAAAAGAGTCGGGACTCGTGAGCAGTTCCCAGGTGTGCTGGCGAGCATCCCTCAGTATTTGGACGCCGCCATCCCATCTCCATGGCAACAAGCAGAGGGCCAGAAGAGAACCGGATGCTGACTGGCAGAGCGCTTCCGGCTCTATGGGCTGAGGCCGGAAGTGAGAATTCTTGGGCACACCTTCTCCCAACCCTAAGGCCAGTGAATCCTTTCTAGAAAGATCCCAAGGCTGAGGTGGGAGAAATGGCAAGATTCACACAGCACCATGGCAAGACCGTTTGGCTTTACACGCCCTCGGGTCTCCATGACAGCAAGTAGGATGCCGGCGATGCATGGCGCTGATTGGCTGACCTTAGGAGGCGTGGGCCGGAAGTGGCCGGAGATTGGCGTAGGTAGAGCGGTTCTCTTCAAGGTCTGCCCACTGTTGTCTCCAGGGGCGCGGGGCTCTGAGCCTCTTCAGGAAACTTCCCGGCCTGGAGCCAATTGTTCGCTGCAGACTCAGCGGACCGAAGTTAGGACCGATCGTCCCCTCTAGTCAGGGTGCGCAGTGGTGATCAGATCCCACCAGGAAGGCAGCGTAACCGCACGGCTCCAGCCTCCCAAGCTGCGGGCACCGCAGATCTTGGTGGAACTTAGTCTTTCATGTCTGCCTGATCCCAGAGCGTCACAGCTTTAGCCGTTTTGCTGTGTTTGCTCTTTAAACAGGGTTTTACTGTGTAGCCCAGGGTGGCCCCCAACAGGAGTGATCCAATTTCCGTTCCGATGTGAGAGTAGGTTGGCAGTATCTGTGGAAGGAACAAAGCCCAACTCAGTTGATGCAGAATTCTACTGCCAGGATCGAGGTGGAGGTGGGGCTAAAGTTCCTTTTCTGGGTTGGGGTGTGGTGGTGGGGCGATAGGACTCTAAGTTTCTAAGGATAAACCAAAGTATAATTCCACCACAGCTCATGCTCGGGAACCAGCGAATTTGTTAGGCTTAGGTACAGAGCCCGGATGAGGGGTTACAGACCGGAGCACGGCGAGTCCAAAGCACTGGAAAGTCTTCGCCCGGCATGGAAGATGGCTTCCCCATAGCCACATGAGATGGCACTCCCTCCCCACCCCTGCTTCTTCAGCCTGTATATCTAGGACCTCTCCAATACACCCTGCTCCACACGTAATTAGGAGAAAATATATATGACTGGGATGAGTGGTCGGGAGCTCAGGTGAAAGTCCAAAGACCCTCCTGTCCTCTCTTAGGACGGAATGCCAATAGTCAACTAGGCCTGCTGTGATGATCCTGGGCCGATTCAGTAGTCGGAGATGGCAGTTGTCTGACCTAGAAGACAGTTGCGTTTGTGAGAGCGTGTGAATGGACGCCAGAGGTCAGTGTTGGGTGCTCTCCTCTGGAGCTGTTCTTTAGTTTTATTTTTGACACAAGGTCTCTCACTGGCGCCTGGGAATGGCTGGTTAAGGTTGGCTGACTGACCAGCAAGCCCCAGGGATCCACCAGTCCCCACCACCCCAGCCCTAGAATTATGAGCATGCACCATCACGCTCAGGTTTTATGTGGTTGCTAGGGATTGAACTCAGGTCCTCAAGCCTGTGTGGCAAGCACTTTACCGACTGAGCCGGCTAACCAAAGGAACAGGATTGCACACCACACTTGGCGAACATCTCTGTTTCTGTTTCTGTGTCTGAGGATAAATTCCCACGTGGTAGGTGACATCAGCGTTTTTCCTCACCTCTATGTTACAGAGTAGGATAAAAAGTGTCCCCTTAGACTCATGTCGAAGGCTTTCTCTCCAGCTGGTGTTCCTCCTCAATTTGGTATTTAACCACATGTACGAGGACAGTTGTTCTAGCTTTGAGAAGTAGTTATGAAAGTGGGGACTGGCTAAAGTTAGTGAGTCTTTGGAGGCAGGCCTATGAGGTATCTTGTCCTGTATACTCTCTCAGCTTTCTGGCTACCATGAAGTAAACAGCCCTGTACCAACAGCCCCTCCTGCTGTTCTACCTGGCTGGGAGCCAGAAGCCGCAGGTCCACAGACTGAAACTGTGCGTTGTAATGAATCAATCTCCCTCCCTCTCTCAAGATTGATTGATTGATCTTGTGTCTGAGTGTTCTATCTGCATATACACCTGCATGCCAAAAGAGGGCATCAGATCCCCTTATAGGTGGTTGTGGTTGCTAGGACTTGAACTCAGGACCTCTGGATAAACAGCCAGTGCTCTCAATTGCTGAGCCATCTCTCCAGCCCTGAATTTCTCTCTTTAAATTATTTCTTTCATGAATCTGTCACAATGGCAATAAAAACCAACATACCTTATTTTAAAAATTGTTTTCAAGGGGCTGGAGAGATGGCTCAGCGGTTAAGAGCACCCGACTGCTCTTCCAGAGGTCATGAGTTCAATTCCCAGCAACCACATGGTGGCTCACAACCATCTGTAAAGAGATCTGATGCCCTCTTCTGGTGTGTCTGAAGACAGCTACAGTGTACTTACATATAATAAATGAATAAATCTTTAAAAAAAATTGTTTTCAAGCTTAAAGGATTCATTCTTACAAGTAGATTTGTATCTTTCTCTTATTATTGTTTCCTTTCTATATTAGATTACTTAATCCACCTAGGAATTAGTTGGCAAACACAGGGATTTAAAATATAACTTTATTACTCCTAAGAATAATTAGGCAATTATACTAGCAGTAAGATTCTCCCTCTCTTTAGGAATTTTTGATATTCCCCCTCATTATAGCTCTAAATTTTAATATATGCATTAAATTCTATTTCCAAGTTATCACTCTTTCTCCCTTAGGCTATTTTTGTACTTATAGGAGAAAGTCCATAATTTTAGTTTTAAATATTTATAATAAAAAAGGAAGAAAATTATCTGCACTGATACCCTTATATTTGGGAAGCTAAGAGACAAGTATTGATTGAGCCCACGAGTTAGATCCAGCCTAAGCAACATAAGACCTTGTCTCATTTTTTTTAATTATCTGCAGAGAAAGACTTTTTGAGAGTTATTAATACCACAGACAGCGTGGAGGAAGTCTGGGGAGAGAAAAGCCTTCAGTTCCCACAGACAAAGTGGGTTTCTGCTCCTCTTCTCCTGCCTTGCATCCCAGGGGGCTGGGATTATGTTATGTTCTAAGCCACGGAGACCTGACAACTCACTCTATTGGATGTGTTTCCTGCTAAATGTCATTTTCCAAAATTTAGTGAGAAAATCTGATAAAGGTGACTTGTTTTAGCAAAAGGCAAACTAACCATATAGCCTTGAAAAAGAAATTATGAAATCAACGACCAAAGAAGAAATGATTTGTGAACACTTACCAGGTCGTGGTGACTCCTCTCAATCCAGACCATGATAATAGCATGTCCATAAAGGACTTACTAAGTCCAGAGACACCAAAATGCTATGAATGAACTGATGTCTGCAGTTAGAATGGGCTGGAGCAAAGCTGCACAGGGTGGGGGAGGGGACTGTTAAGATAGACTGCATCCAACGGAATGATACGGAATTGAGTGTGATACAAGAGGAGTCACACATACACACACATACACACATACACACACACACACACACAAATATATATGAAATCTGTCACAATAAAATATATTTTTTAAACTATCAAAAATGTAGGGATGTAACCCAGAGGTAGAGTGCTTGTCTAACATATATTAGGCCATAGGTTTAGTCTACAGGACTGCAAATCCATAAAACAAATGCTGAATATGGTAATGTTAATTAATCTCAGGACACCAAAGGGCAAGCCACATTCCCTAGACAGACCATACTAGGGTTGTCCCTCTTCCCACAGGGAGAGCTGGGAAAGTGTTGGGGAGGAAAGTAGAGAAAGAATTCCATTTGAAAAGTATTTTCTGTGTATCGAACCCTTCCTCCCCCACTCCCATCTCCGTGAACACCCTAAGATTCGTGAAAGTTCTTGGAGTTTTCTTGAACTAAAACAGTTTCTATCTGATTTATCCAAGGACCCACAGAGTCCTGGCTACTATAACAAAGAGGGTGATTAGCCTCCCCCTAGCCACAGATCAGCATCCTCACAGTTGTTACTGAGCCTTCTGGTCCTGAGGTGCTCAGAGCCTGTCAATTGCTGGGACAGAAATGGCCCTTGGTTTATAAGACTATATGCTATATTTTGCTTGCTGACCAAGACCAGTTGTTTAGGTATCTAGACATCACCCTAAGCTCTGCATGATCTGCATCTGTCCTCGATTTTACATCATGGTTTTACCATTGATTTTTAAATGTCTGACATCCAAAGAGGCCAGAAAAGGGAACTGGACCCCTTGAAGGAGAGTTACAGACAGCTGTGAGCTGCTGTGCGAGGGCAGGGAGTTGAACACGGGGCCTCTTGATCAATCGCTGAACCAACTCTCCAGCTGCGTTATCAGTTTTAGCGATCCTGGGAAAGCATAGCCTCATTCCGGCATTTCACAGGTATTTGTCTTAAATGTTTTTATGTTTTTATTCCCTCTGGATTGGCATCTGAGTGGAGCCGCCTCAGATCCATTGCACTGGGGATGAGAGACATATCAACACCACGTCTTTCCATGGCTACCCTGGCTAGCATCCCGTTGCCTTCCTTGGTCTTAATCAACTCTAACTAGCCTGGACAGCCTCCTGTCAGCCGGGCTGGGACAGACAATCAGAGAGCACAGCGTGGAAGACCAATGGGCCAGAGGCACACCTGTGTTGTTGGAGGTCCAGCCCAGGAGACAGAAAGGGAAAGGGAAAGAAAGCATTTCTGCAAGACACTGGTGATTCCTGAGATTCTTCATTTTACTGGAAAAGGGAAAAGAGAACACGTGCCAAGGGAAGACACATGAGGCACAGTGGGGTTGCTTTCATTTCATGTGTGTGGGAGTGTGTGTGTGTGCATGTGTGCACGTGTGTGAGCGTGTGTGCATGTGTGTGTGCATGTGGGGATGTGAGGGGGCGTGAATATGTAGACATGTGTGCATATGTGTGAGTGTATGCGTGAGTGAGAGAAAGAGACTTTACTGCATACTCTTTTTTTAGTTTTTTTATTTTATTGTAGAGAATATGTATATGTATGGGTATTTTGCCTACATGTATATCCATGAACCATATGAGTGCCTAATGCCCAAGGATACCAAGAAAGGGTGCTGGTATTGGATGGAGTTACAGATAGTTGTGAGTCGCCATGTGGGTACTCTGTGTGTGTGTGTGTGTGTGTGTGTGTGTGTGTGTGTGTGTGTGTGTGTGGTGTGTCTGTACATGTACTCGTGCACACCACATGTGAGTACAGTGCCTGTGGAGGCCAGATCCACTGGAGCTGGAGCTACAGGCAATTATGAGTTGCCATATATGGACTCTGGCAAGGAGTCCTCTGCAAGAGCAACAAGCACCCTCAGCCTCTGAACATCTCTCCCACCCCGGGAGTCTTCTAATATACTGCTTAGACTTTTGTTTTCTGTAACTGTGGAAGCAGGATTGGCCTCGTCACATTTCTGGATCTGCTCTGACTTTGTCCTGCTTTGTTGATTGGATCTCTTGCAGCTACTTCTTTTAGATTTCTCTAATGATTTGGATGTGATGTGTTCCACCAGCTCACATGTAAAATCTCAGCCACCAGCAGTGCCATTGTTTTTGGAGCTTGTAGAACTTGTGAGAGGTGGCACTAGCCTGGAGGAAGCTGAACAATGTGGAATGCCCTTGAGGCTTATAGTCTGGCCTCACTTTCTGTCCCATATCTGCTTCCTAACCTGCCCAGATGTTAGCCACCCTTGCCCCCCTGACCATGAGTTGCTTCTCCCATGGTGCCTTCTCCACCATGATGGATGGCACCATTGAAACATGAGCCCAGATGGACCCTTTCTCCCTTCAGTTGGTTTTGGTGTATGTTTAGTTGCAGCAGAGAGACATCACTTCTTGTGCACTTCCCACAGTTAACAACATGTATTTCCCCAGACAGAGAGTCAGACCTACCTTCTCTCTCCACCCACATCTCCTAAACTTTTCCAGAGTTTTGAAAAGCAGCATACTTTCTTTTCTTTTTCTTTCTTTTTTTTTTTGGTTCTTTTTTTTTCGGAGCTGGGGACCAAACCCAGGGCCTTGCGCTTCCTAGGCAAGCGCTCTACCACTGAGCTAAATCCCCAACCCCCATACTTTCTTTTCTAAACATTATTATTTTCATATTTAAACAATGATTTACTAATAAGTCCTGTATGCTTCTATTTTTTAAAGCCTATTTTAATTAGTATACTTCAGTATTTTACCTCCCTTCTAGCCCATCACCCACCAGAGGTAGTAGAAAGAAAGGTTAATCCAACGAGAGAGGACTTATACCTGTTTAGAAATAGTTTTATTTTAATTTTTATTTATTTATTTAATGTATGAGTGCTCTGTCTGCATGTACACCTGGAAGCCAGAAGAGGGCATCAGAACTCAATACAGGTGGTTGTGAGCCACCATGTGGGTGTGGGAATTGAACTCCGGACCTCTGAAAGAGCAGTCAGTGCTCTTAACCATTGAGCCATCTCTCCAGCCCTAGAAATAGTTTTTTTGGGGGGCAAATCCAATCCATGTTGTCAGGATTTGAGCACTTTAGCTTACATGAATCAGCAGCCATAGTTCAGTCCACTCACAAACACTGCTCCTGAGTCAGCAATGGCAGACGACCTAAAACAGGAGGTTCTCCCAACTGGCTCATCCGTGGAAGCGACAGGAAAGACGAGAAGCCACTAGAACACCACCAAAAGTGTTTTGGTGCATCTCTCTCTACAAAGTCCTGACAGACAATGACCAGTCAAGAGCAGCAAAGTGAACCGATATCACACAGCGTCATCCACTGTCTGTCTGGTTATATTTATACATTTTCAAATGTGTTCTCTCAAGTGTCTGCTCCGGCAAAACACCACATGCCCTTTTTCAGGCCACTTCCAGAAAAATGCTATGTGTATCCTCAGTAAAACATCCTCTCATAAGAGAGTTTTCAAATAAAAAACAAAAAAAAAAAAAAAAAAAAAACTAGATCTTCAAAAAAACCAAAACTTTTCATTTCAAAGTACTTTGGATTTCTTAATTTTATTAATTGTGTGTGTGTTTGGTTTAAGTTTTACTGGTCGGGGGCTGGGAAGATGGTTCATCAGCTGTGGGCCCTGGATGCTCTTGCAGGGGACCTGGGTTCAGTTCCCAGCACTGACAGTGGCTCATGACAGCCGGTAAACTCCAATTCCAGGAGGTCTGGTGCCCTCTTCTGACCTCTTCAGGTACTGCACTAGTGCAGGTATCTCTGATTTTCACCAGTGTGGTTCACAGTTAGAGAATGGTGATTGGTGCTTTCTTTTTGAGACAGAGTTGCATATAACCCAGGCTGGTCTTGAACTTGTTGTATAGCTAAGCATAGCCTTGGACTCCTGATCCTCCTTCCTCTCCCTCCCAAGAACTCTATCCTGGCTAGTTTTGTTGTTTACTTTACCTCTTGAGAATAGAAATCTGTATACCTTCTGGAGTTCTACTTGGGAGAATTTTAGTCTCTTTTAAAAATACATCATATTAGTGTGTGTGCATATATTTGTGCACATGCTTTGTGTGGAGGGGCGGGGAGAAACAGAGACAGAGAGAGACAGAGTCAGAGGACAACTTGCAAGAGATGTTTCTCTCCTTTCACTACGTGGGTCTCAGGGACCAAACTCGGGTCTTCAGGCCTGGAAGGAAGCTTCTTTTTTTTTTTTTTTTTTGGTTCTTTTTTTCGGAGCTGGGGACCGAACCCAGGGCCTTGTGCTTCCTAGGCAAGTGCTCTACCACTGAGCTAAATCCCCAACCCCGGAAGGAAGCTTCTTTACCCACTGAATCATTTCTCATGTAGCCCAGACTGGCCTTGAGCTCACTGAGTCCTGTCTCTGCCTCCACAGAGCCAGGATTAGGGGATGAAGGCGTTTAGATGGAAACCCAAGATTGACTCAATATTACGGAGAAGATCCACCTCTTAGCAGCATCCCAGGACACTTGGATAGCCTGTCCTTGGTTCTCAGCTTTTATCACCAACTGCGACCTCTTCTGTGGACAGGACGTACCCTGCAGTCTTATCACCTTCTGAAAGGCATGGATTGCGCCCTGTTCCTGAAGTTCTGAAGTTATCGCTACAGCTAACCGGTTTGTCCTTCGCTTTCTGCTGAGAAAGCATGCCCTGCATGAGGTGAGGCAGTTTAAATAAACTAAGTTTCCCTAGTCACATTCGGCCTAAGAAGTCGCCTTTATTACTGCCTAGGGCTACGCTGTGAAGGCTGCTTCTCATTGGCTTATTCGTCTCTGACTCTCCGGAGGCTGCCTCTCATTGGCTGATATATTCATGAATCTCAGCAAGAGAAACGGGAGTTATTCATCTTGGGTCACCGTTTCATTTGCTGAAATTGATAAATTTAGAAGCCCCAGGAGGAAGAATTTTCTCCTTGCTGGTGCTGAGCCCAACAGCGCTGGGATTTTTGTTTTCTTTCCACATTCCTCACAGTACTGAAACTGCTCGCCCCGCCTCGGCTCACCTCCCTCGGTGTGACGTAATCACAGTCTCAGGTTTCCTCGCAGTCCCTCTGTGCTGATGTCTCAAGCCTGGACAAGCACAAGGTTAAGCACAATAGGCTTACAGCATAGGCTTTCGCCCAGAGTAACCCCCAAAATATTCAGAGTAAAAAGCTTTTTGGACAGGGTCTCTGTAGCCCAATTGGCTTCAAACTTGCTAAGAAGTCAAGCATGACCCTGAATATCTGATTACCCCTTCCTCTACTCCCTGAGATCTGGCATCACAGTTGGGCTGAGTCCCCAGTGTGTCTTTTTGCTTCTTTGGAGATGTGGGCTCACTGTGTAGCTGAGACTGGCTTTGAACTTGTGATCCTCCTGATTCAGCTTCCCAGGGGCTATGCAGGCAGTTTATTTGTGAATGATGGTGAGAAGCTGGGCAGGAGATCAATGTGAGGGGAGAGGAAGGTCGTCAGCGAAGGGTGTTTTATCAGCATAAAAACAGGTGGATGCCTAGTCAACGAAGGCAGTCCAGGAGGCTGTGCAGATCACACATTGCCCAGGGAACACGAGATGGAAATTTCTAGAATAGAACCTTCTATTTCCCAGAACACCCAGCTACTGATGGAACAGAGTATGTTTTAGTGGTCAGAGGACAAGGCCAGAGGAGAGGCGGTACCACAAGGCTAGAGAGGTGAGAGGAGCAGAGCCGCAGCAGTGTCCCCTCCATAGGTTTTCCCCAGTTCTGATCAACAGATAATCACTTCCAACATGGTAGTGTGGTGTGATGATGCGTGTCCCTCCCCTGGCCATTTATAAATAGCAGTGTCTTCCCCGGGGATGAGGCTCCCAGCTCCCAGTACTGCTTGACAATCATATATCCTCATGCACCACTGTAAAACTGTGACCTTACCATCTGGACCAATAAAACTTGTTTTTTTAAGGCTCACTACGTAGATCAGGCTGGCCTTGAACTCACAGACATGCTTCCATCTATCTCACACTCCAAGTGCTAATAATGTTAAGGGTATGCGTTACCATGTCCAGGGCATTTTTTTTTTCTTGTATAAAACATTGCCAGGGGTTGGAGAAATAGCTCAGCCATTAAGACACTGGCTGCTCTTTCAGAGGACTTGCGTCCGATTCCTAGCACCCATGTGGTGACTCACTACTGCCTGTGACTCAGGTGCCAAGGGACCTAATGACCTCTTCTGACCTCCACGGATACTGCACACGCGTGGGTACACAGACACACATGCTGGCAAAACCATTCTTTTTTGTTTTTTTGTTTTTTTGTTTCTTTTTTTCGGAGGTGGGGACCGAACCCACGGCCTTGCGCTTCCTAGGCAAGCGCTCTACCACTGAGCTAAATCCCCAACCCCAGCGAAACCATTCTTAAATATAAAATAAAGTGAAAACGTTTCAAAATAAATACAATTAAAAATAGGTTGTGTACGGGCACCTACTTCTCAGACATGTTAGCGGAGCACCGAATCTATTCTACCCTCTCTGTACTGGTCATGATAGGAGTGCTTTCTTTCGAGTATCCCTTCCTCCCTTCCTTCCTCCCTCCCTCCCTCCCTCCCTCCCTCCCTCCCTTCCCCCCTCCCTGACAGAATCTTACAGGGCTCACGCCGACCTCTAACTTGCTGTATAGCCAACAATCCTGTTTCTACCTGACAAGTGCTGAGAATGCACACGTGAGGCACCGTGCTCAGATTTTACTCGGTGCTCCAGACCACGCCCCGGGTTCCGTGTATGCCGGACAAGCGCTCTACCACCAGAGAAGCTCATTCATCCTTGACCCATGGCGGAGGCACCGTCCGTCACCTCTCCTCAGTCCTCTCACAACCCTCTTTACCTTGGATCTTCATCCTGTATTATCTAAGGCCTCCGGGAAGGTTCCCAGAGGTGTTCTCTCCTCCTGCTGTCGCTCCAGGATGATGCAAGTCAACACCTCTGTCTCTTCCTCCATTTGTCCAAGTTTTCTCTCAGCTCACAGGCTAACACCCAAGTCCCTCTCTTCCTTACTGAAGTCCCCCCTCCACCCACACCCTTAAACCCACTCTTATCCTCTGGATAGCCGTCTCAGCCTCCCACTACAGGAAGAGATGGACGACCGCGTCCCGGTTTTCTCTGCAGATGCTCCGCCCTCACGCTCATGCCTTCGGCTGTCTGTCCCGCCATGCTTAGCAGGAACGATGTCAAGGCTTCCTAAATTCACCTCTGTTTCATCATATCCCTGCGACCACACAGATATGTCTCCAGAATTTTCTCCCCGGGGAGAAGGGTTTAGACAGCATCTGCTCTCCTCCTGATGTCAAAACAAAATTGACCCCACCGAAGTTTATGCTGAGAAAACAAGTGAGTTTAGCACGATTACTTACAGACCTCGGGTAGGAGTTACAGCCAGGGCTGGGGATGACCTGAAAGGAGCCACCCATCACCGGTTCAAGCTTACCCTGGCTGTGTGGATGGCTCCTAGTCTTCCCACCTATGTCCTCAAGCCCCTCCCCGAGAGCCCGGGGCCATGTGCAATCTGGGCAGAATTACCGACAACTCAGGAGAAGGTCTTTCTACTCAGCACGCCCAGCTGTGACAATGTTTAGTGAATGGCACAGATGGAGGCCGTTCTTCCGAGGACAGACCTGTCCCACAGCACAGATCAGTTCGCAACCTAAAGTTCCTCACTCTTTCTCCACACCCTAAGGCCCTTTCTGAAACCCAGTCCTGCTTCCAGCCATTGAGAAGCACTTTGGTGGGCCCGATGTTCTCCCTGTCCCCAAGGCCGACGCTTCTGCATCTCCACGGAAGCCTTAGCTCCATAGATAGATCTTCCCATCCAACTAACTCATCATACATCCCGACAATCCCACTTAGACAGCCTGCATCCACTCTGTGGCCCACTTCCCAATCGCAGGCTAGGCTTGTGCGTACCACATTATCTGCCTCCTCTCCAGGAATGGAGAGCCCATAAAAGGCAGGATTGTACCCGGTGGGGCTATCATTCCGACAACTACGACGGGGCTGTTGCAGGACCGCCTGGGGAGACGTGAGCAAACATCAGCTCACTTCAGACCGGACACAGAAGACAAATCAAAGAGTCTAACTTGCAAAGCCAGTGAATTTTTAGGGGGTTGCTTACAGGAGAGTACGTCACTAAAGGCAGTCACATCAGTAGAATGCCTACCTTAACCTGGGTGTGGACTCACAAAAGCTGTATGTCGTCAATCCCACCCAACATGCGGGCAATTCCACCAAAGGGTCTCCTTTGCCAGCAACTGTTTCTTCTTATAGAACCTGGGGTTTGGTTTAGCTTTAAAAAAAAAAAAAACACTTTATTTTTTACATTTATTTGCTTTATGTGTATGAATGTTTGGCCTGCAGATAGGTTTGTGCACCATACACACACAATGCCTGCAGAGTCTAGAAGGGTGTTGAATGCCCTGGACTGAAGTTACAGATGATCGTGAGCCTGTACAGATCCTGGGATTCAAACCTAAGACTTATAGAAGGACAACAAGTGCTTCAAACCACTGATCCATCTTGCCAGCCCATTTCTAACTTTAAAAAAAAGTGTTTGTTTATTTATTTATTTATTTATTTATTTGTTTGTTTATTTATTTATTTATTGTGCCTGCGTGTGTCTGTCTATGTATGTCTGTGTGTACATGTGTGTGTGACTGTGTGTATATATGTGTGTGTGAGACTGTGTGTATATATGTATGTGTGCACGTCTGCATGAATGTTTGCGTGTCTGTATGTATATGTGTGTGTATGTCTGTGTGTGTTTGTATATTTGTATGTATATGTTTGCCTGTGCCTATGTGCATCTATGTATGTATATATGTGCACATATACATGATTATGTGTATGTCTGTATGTATTATGTGTATGCCTGTATGCATATATATATACATATATATATCTCACGTGAGTGTGTGTGTGTGTGTGTGTGTGTGTGTGTGTGTGTGTGTGTAAGTCAGGGGACAGCTTTCTGGAATTGTTTCTCTCTGTCCACATGTGAGACCCTGGGAACTGACCTTGCATATACAAACCACCACAGGCAACTTACCCTAACTCTGCGATCATCCTGGGGCTTGTAAGCATCATTAACTTCCTGAGTCCTCTGAGCTTCCTTCTTTGCTCCACAAGGGGAATTTCCAACCAGGAGAACACAACTATGCACTAGCCTGATCTAGTACGTGCCACAAGCAGGCACACACAGGCTATGCAGAACATTGTGTGATGGGAGCCCATTGTACTGCCTATGCTGGTCTCCGGCTCCTGGAATCAAGTAGCCTTATGCTTCTGTCTCTCTGGCACTGAAACCTTAGCCCTAAGAGTTCCAAGCTCTGAGGCAGCCATTTCTTTTCATCTCTTAGGCTATCAATTCAAACTTTTCTCCCATTGGCTGCGAGTCAGGGGCTGTTTTGGGTGCAGGGAATACACAAACAGGAATCCCAGTGTCTCACCTCTAGGCTACAGTTCATCTTGTTTTCTTACTTCTCCAGTTATCTCTTTGAGTCCTAGGAGATGGGAACTGAGAGTTGGAAGACTCCATGTTTCACCTTGCCCTGTTCATCAAGGTGTTAGGTAGAACAGAGCCCCAGGTGCTTAGAGGGGTTCTATACCCTGGGGTGGCTTCCCCCTCCTGGTGTCATTCTTTCTATTCCTAATTCTCCCTCCCCAAACTACTGGGTCACTTTCTTAAAGAAACCACTTGTGTGTTAACCCTTCTCCAGTCCTGATTCTGGGGCCCCCAGGCTAACATAGGGACCCATGAACCATAAGTCATTTTCTGCATTTGGGGTTCCCAGCCTGTACTGCAGGTATTTAACTAGTATAGAGCAGTTGCTCTTATTTTATTCTCTCTCTCTCTCTCTCTCTCTCTCTCTCTCTCTCTCTCTCTCTCTCTCTCTCTCTCTCTCCATTTTCTCTTGGTTACTACCTCAGATCCTGGAAACTATCAAGTGTGTTGATGTGTTGATTTCTCTTGAAACAGGAATTCACTATGTATCCCTGGCCGGCCTGGAACTGTATGGTCTTCAGCTCACAGAGATCCTCTTCCCTCTGCCTCCCGAGTGCTGGGATTGGGTTGGGCTCATTCGATTCAACACAAAGGAAGAAAACAGTGGCTCTCTTGGCCCCGTGGAAGCCAGAGACCTCTGTCCAGTGTTCTGTGAAGCTGAGACCTGCCAGGTCACTTTACCATTTCTCTCCAGTCCCTGTGCCCTCGACTTGTGCCAGCAGGACAAGGCCTTGGGCTCTACCTGAGAGGCTCTGCCTGCCACCTGCTTCCCCCATACTGGGGAAAGGACAGCAGCTCCTCTCGTCAGGGGCAGGATCCTGTGTGTACTTTGGCACCAGGAACCAGATGTCAGGGGCCCTGCCCCATAGAACAAGGCTGCAGACAATGACCGGGACTGAGTGGCCGACCTCACAGATCTGTCCCAGCTTGGCGTCTCATGGCTGTAGGAACCGAGTCTCAGACAGCTGGTAAGAACACAGGAACACAGGGCAGCTACAGTTACGGGCCGACCACTAATTTGATGCTTCTGTGGTTCTACGCCACTTTTCTGCCCACAGTTTCCTGCAAATGAGAGGTGTCCAGACTTGTGACATGATGTGGTCATCTACAAAGTTTGTGTTCTAGCAAACTTATGAAAAAAAATTAAACTGAAAAAAAATGGTGAAGATGCCTTATTTTAAAGTAAGGTCGTTACTTCGTGTTGGCCATGTTCAAGGTTACCCTCAGCGGCACAAGTCCTAGGTTAGGAGGCACCGGGAAGGGTTGAAAGAACGCCTTTCCCCATCCAGCTGTGCACTTTTAAACCTAGGGTTTATTTTATTTTCTTATATTTTGGTCATATTCTCCCTTTTGACCCCCCCAACATCCTTCTCCCCGCCCACCCAATGTCACATTCTTTTTCTGTCTTAAGCCAAAACACACACACACACACAGGCACACACACACACTCACACTGACACACATACTCATGTGTGCAGCACACTCATGTGCACACATGCAGAGTCAGTTTTGTGCTGGCTAACTCTCCTGAACAAGAAGCCTGCCCTGGCATGTGGTCGAGATTCCCGCTGACACTCCAGATGAGAAAACAGAGTCCCCCCTTTGTCACAGGTAGCTTCTTGCTTAGTGCTGGGAGCCTGTGTTTGCTTCCCTCCCTCTCTGGGCGCCGGGACTGTGTCAGGCTTGAGCCTGTGCAGGTCTTGTGTTTCCTGCAGTCTCCAGGAGCTCGTTCCATTGTGTCTGGAAGACATCATTTCCTCAGAATCGTCCATTATATGCTGGCTCTTAGGCTCTCTCACCCTTCTCTCTCACATAAACCCTTGAGCCTTGAGGAGAGGGTATGAAGCAGAGATCCCACTTAGGACTGAGTGCTCTGAAGTCTTGCTTTCTGTTCAGCTACGGTCTCCGTGTGAGTTCCCATCCACTGCAAGATGAACCTTCTCTGATGAGGGTTGAGCAAGGTGCTACCCTGGATCCCAGTCAGGTGTGGTGGCTGTGGGATTCCTGATAGAGTCGTCCTACAGTGAGGCGTGAGCCGGGAATGGCTAAGGATGGTAGCGAGGAAAAAACCAGGGGGAACCTGGCTCTACATCTCAAATGGAGACCACCTGCCAAGGGAATGGAGCTGGGCTAGGCCAGATCTCAGTTTTTAAGGCACTGGATCTGCTGGTTTTACCTCAAACAATCTGCCCCCGACCCTTTAAGACCTCAGGATGTACACAGCACCATTCCTATTGAAGACTGGGTTCGGAGGCTGGTCACCTTTGGATTGCTTGTTCTAGATCCTGCCGGCCCGCCACGGTCCCCTCTATCAAACCTGGCATATACCTGATGATTTAATCTTTGAGACTGAAATTCCACTGATGTAATTGCACATTTACATTCTATCAAAAAATTAATGTTCTGCCGCCTGCCGCCGTGGTATGCATCTGGAATTCCAGCGCTTGGGAAGCAGAGGCAGAATTGACTGCTTCAAGGCCAGCTTGGGCTGTATGAGATGGTCTCTAAAAACCAAAATCACCCACCAACCAACCTCAAACCCAAAACTGAGCTAGGAGATGACTCTCAAGTGTAGACTATGTTAACGTGTACTCAAACCCCGAGTACTCTGAACAGTCAGGCATGATGGCATGTGAACGTCACTATAGTACTGGGGGCAGGGGAGGGCAGAGACAGGCGCATGCTGAAAGCTTGCTGACTGAGCCAGGCTAGCCTCACCAGGGAGCTGCCCAGGTTTCGTGAGAGACCCCACCCTCCATGGTTCAGGGGACATTCCAGAAGAGGGGGGCAGAAAGAGGGTTAGAGTCAGAGGATGGGGAGGGGGCTGTGAAACACTGTCTTCTGCACATAGCATGAGTGTCACTCACAGGGACTCCCAGAGGTTCTGGTCACCTGCACAAGATCAAGCCCACAGAGAGGGCAGAGATAGGACGATTATTTCCAGGCTCCACCCCTTAGGGAGGAGCCTCCAGCGTTTGAGCGATGCTGGGCAGGGTCCTTTTCCGAGGGTCTCATGCTCCAGCGGATGCTCCACACCCAGGTAGACAGAGCAGCACCGATGGATTTATTGGGTTAGTCGGGGAAAAGACACGAGTCGTGAGGGGAATGTGTTGGGTGGCCATGTGTGGAGTTGGAAGCATGAAATGGGGACAATCATATTTCATCGTTTGCGTGTATAAAATTCTCAAGAAGACAGAAAGAGTAAGGTGGAGAGAAATAGAAGAAACCTAATGTCAACTTCTGGCCTACCAGTTGGGGCATGAGCACATACATACAACGGACATTGTCTACACACACGTGCACACACACATACCCACACACTTGCACACACACATACACACACATTGGCACACATATGTGCACACACATGCACACACAGTGCACAACATCACATGCACCCGCACACACGTGCACACCAGTGCATACCCACACACTTGCACACACACATACACACACATTGGCACACATGTGTGCACACACATGCACACACAGTGCACAACATCACATGCACCCGCACACACGTGAACACAGGTGCATACACACACACTCGGACACACACACACATTGACATACATATGTGCACACACGTGCACACATACACACATGCACACGTACACATACAGACACACACTGTCCACCTGGCCTCAGCTCTTATTTGATGTTTTTGGAAAACCCTTACATTTAGAAAGGAATTCAAACCTATTAAAGATACCCTAGGGGCTTAGCAGTTAAGAGCACTGACTGTTCTTCCTGAGGTCCTGAGTTCAATTCCCAGCAACCACATGGTGGCTCACAACTATCTGTAATGAGATCCAATGCCCTCTCTGGTGTGTCTGAAGACAGCTGCAGTGTAGTCACATACATACAAAAACAAAACAAAACAAAACAAAACAAAACAAAACAAAACAAAACCCTAGAACCCCTGGTACTCAGACTCATTGATAATATTTGGCCCATTCAGTTTTTCCCTTCCTCCCATCAGGATGTCTCTTCCTTCCCAAATAACCTGAAGGTAGATTGATTGCCTAGGCAACCTTTAGCCTCTTAAGTCCTGATAACGACAGTCTTGTCTGTGCCCATGATAAATTTAACATTGACCCAGTATTTTAAGCCGTATAGTGCAGATTTAAGTCTGGTCAGCTGGAATGCTCTGCACACCACCCAGCACCTCAAAGGAGCAAAGGAATACCATTTAGCCACAGTCATTCAGCCCACCCATTCCCGACAGGTTTCAAATCTTGAAGTTTCGTGTGTGTGTTTTATTGGCATGGGGATTTTGGGGACACAGCTTATCCCCCTTTAATAAATGTAGCTCATTAGGGGTTTACTGAAACTTCAGTCTCCTGGGAATATCTCGTAGAGAAGGGTTCTGAGGACGATGCCCATCTCTCACTGGAGGTCAAAGTGTCCCCCAGATGTGCTTTGAATGGTCATTATTCCCCCCATCCAACCCCCAAACCTGTGCAGAGAGAAAGTCTGTGGAGAATGGGGCTAACTCAAGCAAATATCTAGTGACCATCATGCCCTCCCCGCCCCTCAGTGAACATTCAATGAAGATTTTGCCTGAACAATTTTCCTACTCAGTTTCTATCTACCCTGAAACTTGGAAGGTCTGGAGGGTTTTATTTCCTCTGCATCTTTGGTTCAGGCTGGGGTCTTCTCCAAGTCGATCCAGTGTCCCCTGTGACCCGTGGGCAGACCGCGTAGGCTGGGCCACGTTAACCGGTTTGTATATTATTTGGTTCCCGGAGGGTTTCTTTGTTCTTTCTGCTACCCCCACCACCTCCTCATTTGGTGGCATTGCCCTCATGGCTGGTCCATGGACCCTCTGGTCATTAACTCTGTGCTTGACTCCAGGGCTGATTCCCCAGGACCACGGTGCTGGCAGTGGGGTCCCCAAGCAGCCCCCGCACGCGGGCCCAGACGCACGCTCCGGAGTGCTGAGTAGGCTAGCGCTTTGGGGGTCCCAAAGGCTCTGGGACCGAGGACGGTCGCGCACGAGGACTGTCGCGCAGGTGGCGGCCGGGCGGGGAGGGCGGGGCGGGGCGGGGACGGACGGGGAGGGCCCGGCGCGCGTCGGGCGGTGACGGCAGCGCGAGGGGAGGCGCGAGGCCCGGCCGCGCGGAGCCGTGGCGAGAGGCCGCGCTGCGGCGCCGCGACACGGTCCCCGGCCCCGTCCCGGTCCCCAGCCGCACCTCCCGCCACCCCGGGGCCCGCTCGGCCCCCCCCCCGCGCGCCCCGGCCCGTGACACGCGCGTGCAGAGCGCCGAAGCGTCCCAGATCTCCGGGCATCCGCCCACGCCGAGCCCCGCAGTCCCGGGAACGCGAGCCACGGGCGGCCGGGGCCGGGCCGACAAGGAGGCGGAGCAGCGACACCGGCCCCGGGACCGCGCCCGCCGCCCCCGCGCCTCCTGCGGGTAAGTCACCAGAGCTCGGGGCCTGCGGCTGGGGAGGGGCCACGGCCGGGCTTCTCCCCCGTGGCACCTGCAGGACCCGGGACACCCGGGAAGGTGCCCTAAGGCCACCGTGTCCCGCGGCTCCGCGTGTACTTTAATTCTGGGCCCCAGCAGCCTAGGTGATAGTCCGGCGACCTTCAGAGAGCCTGGGGCCGAAGCGCGCGCAGCACCCACATTCTCACTCGCCGCCCGAACTTCGTGTAAATGACGTCGTGCGCCTAGGGACCCCATTTCCAACCTAAGAGTGAAGGAGTTCACTTTGGGTCACTTCTTTTACTTATGTTGTACAATTGTGTGTCGTCTCCAAGGTCAGCCTCTTGAGGGTAAAAAGCAAATGTCACGACAAACAAAATTTTCGGTTTTGTTAAGGGAAGATTTTTAAAGTTCCGTGGCTGGGGACTAGGGGGTAGGCGTTCCTCCAGCCCCTTAAGCCTCAGCTTTAGAAGCAGTTGCCGTGCTTGCTCAGACAGAGACTTTTACTGCCCACTCTGAGCAGGAAGAATGGATGCTGAGGCCTCTGGGGTTTTTTTGTTTGTTTGTTTGTTTCCTGGATTTGCCTTGCAAACTTTGAGACTCTGTGTAAGCGTTGACCGTACTGTCCGTAGAGGGTAGCCAGGACCCATGTTCTTTCCTGCATGGTCTTCATGGTCTGGGGAAAGTGGAAGGAAGCCATAAGGAAACAGGCTAGGCACAGGGTCCTTTGCAATTCTAACTACCAGAGGAGAGGGGCAGCTTGAGCTCTGAGCAGCCTCCTGGGCCCCTGAGTGTGTGTGTGTGTGTGTGTGTGTGCGCGCGCGCGCGCGCGCGCGTGTGCATGGGTGCAGTGGGGCGGTCTCCCTGTTGGGGTGGAGATGACAGGTGGAGGTGGACCTGAGGAACAGACAGCTGCCTTCCCCTTTGGTCTCTCACTAAAGGCTGTAGCCTCTGTGACCTCTGACTCCAGCTTGCTCACAGAGAAGCCCGGGCAAGCATAGAAGCAGCTGCAGATCAGAGCTGGGCCCAGGGGGATGCTAAACTGACTTACAACGCCCAGGTTGAGGCACAGCAGGTTTGCCAAGGGCTGGGTTGCTGTTGGCCACTTGGCAAGGCACCAGGCCCATTTCCTGTTTGATGCTCTGGGGACCGTTGGGGTCTGGTTTCCTGCTCTGAGCTGAGCTTTCCCCTTGGACGGTGTCTCCACCCTCCTGAGGTAAGGACGCTGGTCTTGGAGTGTGAAAGCTGAGATTCACAGCCTCTGCGGGCTGTGTGACCTTGCCCCTACTTTAGCCTGTCTTACTTTCCTATCCCATATGTCCTGGTCTGCCAGACTCAATGAGACCGATGGGTGGAAGGAATACAGAGCTGGTGGTTTTGTTCTTAGTTTGTTTTCTAAGTTTACAGGTCATAAGAGGGTTCTCAAGTCTGACTGCGCTTGTAGTGTTGTAACTTTTGAAAAGTCCTGGTGGGAATTATTAAGATGTATTATAGTAATTATAACTTTTATAGTGTGGGTCAAGTCAGGTACTGTGGGCTTTAAGAGAGACTTGGCTCACGATTCACAATGAAAGGGGTCTCAAACTTTCGGTTTCCAAATGACTGTATCTTGCCATGAGCCATTGAATGAAGGCTTCTTTCTGGCTAGTCTGAGGCTGCCTCTGGTCTTGAATACCCAGAGCCCTCTGCATTGCTAGATGGTTCTGTCATGAGCCACCAGAGCTCCCTGACCTTGACCTCCTGCTCCCCAGGTGCAGAGCAGGCCTCTGGCTCCTCTAGGCTCTGGGTGTTTTATAAAGGCCTGATTGTTGAGCTACTCCTGGCATCTGATAAGACAGAGGGTGAGCGGGCAGGTGGCCACCTTTCCTAACAGGGGAGGTCCTTTTCTCCCCTTAGGTTAAGAACGAAAAGGCTGGAAGGGTGAAGCACTCTTAAACTCACTGCAGGTTGTAGACACACAATCAGGCCCTTTGCGGTTTATTTCATTTACGACCGTGTGCATGACACTGTGTAGAGGTCAGAGGTCAACTCCGTGGAGCGAAGTCTTCCCTCCCACCTTCTTGAGGGCTCCCCAGATTGAGCCCTCCACACTCAGGTCTCTGAAGCACACTTCGGTCTCCTCCCTACAAGCTTGCTCAAACTGGAATACATTACGGCGGGCTGGCATCTCCAGACGGAGCCTATGCCCCGTGTGTTTGAAAACGGACCCTGTCTGTTCACTCCTCTGTGGTTTAGAGGAGGGACAAAGGATGCTTATTTCCCAGAGACATTAGAAGACCGGTTGGTCTCCACTGGAAGGGCCGCCTGGGTCCTCGACCTTACTTTTAGTCTGGGTTTGGCTCTGCTGGGCGGGAGGTGTGCAGATGAATGAGGGCTCTGGCTTCGCCTGTTCCCTTTCTTTCTGAACAATGCTTCTTGATCCAGCTTGACCTCTTAGTAGGGCTACCCAAGCGGAGGTCACTCTCAGCCTTGAAAAGGTCCATCTAAGTGTGCGGTGTACGTGAGCGCCCGCACGCCCGCACGTTTATCAGAAGGTCTAGGCGAACGACGAGGAAGAGACTTGGTGGTGCTGAGCTGCCTCGGGTCAGTCTTTGTTCCCTCTGAGTGGCTGTGTGGCCCCGCGGATGGAGGGGGAAGCTTGCTTACTTGGGGTGCTGCTGCTGGTGCACACGAGACCAGGTGAGGTGGTGGTTGTGCAGGTTTCGGAATGCTTGTCTAGGCTTTGGGCCAGCCGGACAGCTCTCGGGCCACCTGGTCAAAAGGCCTCCACCTTTCGAAGAACTTAGGGAGGTACAGCCCTATTGTGGCGGTGGCTTCTCAGGTGGCTGCTGGCTCTACTCGGTGTCTCGCTGCAAAGTGGTTTATCTCCATGCTTCTAATTCATCCCTGTGGCCCTCAGGGCTCAGGAAACTGGCAGAGGGACTTGGGGCTTAGCCTCTGATACTTTTCTGACTTAGTTCTTCTGATTTAATGACTACCGTGATGAACACCAGAAGGTAGGGTTCGGGTTTTTTTGGTGGGTATGAGGGGTGAGGAGGGAGGGTCTTGTGCAGTTCAGGCTGACAGCATATTTGCTATGGTGCCAAGGTTAACCTTGAATTCCTACTCCCTCTGCCTCCACCTCCCAGGGCTGGGGTACAGGCATACAGCACCCCACTGTGTGGATTTGTCCTGTTTGCTATTTGAGAATGTCATTATGTGGCTCTAAGCAAGTTGTCAACTCCTGGGCTCAAGGCGCTCCAGCCTCAACCTCCGCACTGCAGGGTCAACAGGCCTGAGCCGCTGCACCCAGCCTGGACTCTAACTGCTTTGACGTAAAGGTGTTTAAACTCAATGTCTGAATTGAGAAGTGCTTGAGGAAAATGCATCCTGCCTTCCCTGACACCCTGAAAGCTGTCCGGTTTAGTAAGTACATTGTGTGGTTCTCATGACCGATGTCCCCTGCAGGTCCAGGCATTTGTACACTGGTTCCCAGTTGGTGATGCTGTTTGGGGAAGTTTAGGGGGTGCGGCCTTGCTGGAGGAAATGTGTCACTAGGGGTGGGCTCTGTGTTCCACTTCATCCGGTTCCTTCCGTTTTGTGCTTACGGTTGAAAACGTGATCTCTCAGGGTCCCTATCTCCCACCATGCCCGCTCTTGCCAGCTCGCCTCCCCGTCACGATGGATTTTTTGCCTCTTGTGTATCAGCCTTTCTTTCTTATGTTGCCTTGACTGTGGTGTCAAGCAGCAGAAAATGATGCGTGTGCATTCCCAGCCTGAGAGGCCTGGAGGCGGCTCATTTCTAGGCCATCCTGTGGCTCTAGATGCCTGGCACATCAGGGCATTCAAGAGCAGAAGAGCATTCGCCAGAGGCAGTGCTGTGCCAAACCGGAAGTGGACACTGGAAAGCTAGGGATGGCAGAGTGGCCACCACAATATAAGTGGCCTGGGTTGCCGTGTTAGACCGTGCTGCGTGTGTTCAGGGGACTTTAAGTCATCCTCTTCCTCCAGCTCAGTCTTGGCTTCTCTCTGACTCTCTGTCTTCCTCTCATCTTCTCTCTCTCTCTCTCTCTCTCTCTCTCTCTCTCTCTCTCTCTCTCCCCCCCCTTCTCATCTCTTATCTCATCTTTCTTAAGAATCAGGGATGGGTAGATGACTCCGATCAGCAAAGTGCAACTAGTGCTCCATCCACGCATGGCCGCCTCAGACGGCCATTCTGGGTCATTCTGGGTCATTCTGGCACTGAGGTGGAAGAGATTAAGTGGAACCCTGGGGCTCTCTGGCCAGTCAGTTCAGCTCAGTGGTTGAGCCCCAGACTAGTGAGGGAAACTCGTGTCAAACCAGGAGGCAGACAGTTTCTACGGGATGACTCCTGAGGTTATCCTCTGGCCTCCACGTGCACACGTGTGTGCCCACACATGCACACACACATGCACATCCGAGCACTAACATAAAAAAGAGAGAGTTAGTTGGAGATAGCCCTGAATGTGTGATCTGTAGGATTTGACTGATTTCCTGAACTTTGGGCCCTTACCTCACCCTCTTCCCGTAGGATTTGACTGGATTTCCTGAACTTTGGGCCCTTACCTCACCCTCTTCCCGGTACCTCAGTGTTCCACTTCCCTGTCTTGATTCCTGGACTTTAGTACTAGATAACATGCTCATGGTGATTGAAATAGGTCTCCGTCTGCTGACAGGTTTGCAGGGCCGAGCTGCCAGGAATCCCACACTCACTGCGTTGCTCCAAAGTGATTTATACTCCCTAACGTCACTGTTAGTTAGACTTGCTCTGGATTTGGAGAGTCTGTCTGCTCAGAAGGAGCCACTGAGAGAGTCCCTCCCTCTAGGTTCCCCTGTTGGTTTGTGGAATAAGGGAACCCTTCTAGCAGTTCTTTTTTTTAGCAAGAATATGGCGGGACCTGACACATTTTGCACTGTTGGACATTCTGAGAGAGGTCGGTTTTTTATTTGGCTAATTTTAAAAGGGATGTGTAGTGTGTATATGTGTGTCCCAGTGCACTCGCTCGTGAGTGCAGTACCTGAGGCGGTCAGAAGAGGGCGTGGAACCCCTGGAGCTGAAGGGTCAGGTGGTCGTGGGCACTTGATGTGGGTGCTGGGATCTGAGGCCTGGTGTTCTGCAAGAGCAGCATTTGTTCTCAGCTGCCGAGCCATCTCTCCAGCGCCGAGCACTGGTTTTTAGAAAACAGCATGGCCCATTTGGCCCAGTACAGGACCGCCTCCTTATGGATCCTGAAGAAATTATTTCCGGTTTGGGATGTGGCCAAGGAGAGGTAGCCTCTCTAATGCTGGATGAAGTTTGGCCTCCCTTGAGTGAAGCGTTTCTGTGGGGGTGTGGGAGCTGTCTCAGACTTGCTTGTCTGAAGATCTCAGGAGACTTCTTTGGGAGTAGGGACAGAGTCTTCTAGGCTGCAGCAGTGTCAGCTGACCTCATGGGGATAAGTCGGGGCTGAGAGACCACAGAGGGCTCATCTGTGCCCAGGAGCTAAGAGTTCGGCTTCGTGGTGGGAGGAGACGGTTGTGTCCTGATTAGGAGTGGCCTAAGAGGGTAGTATTTAATGAGGGGGCTTAGTCTCCACTGTTTCTGTATAAATTTTAGTCCCTGCTGTAGTGGCACAGGCAGGCCACAGGAACATAGAGGGTTTGTTTCTCAGAATGGGGTCAGAGGGCATTGAGGTCGTCTTCTTCCTCTGTCATTGCTACTGTTACCACGGCCATCGCCACTATCACCACCACCACCACCGCCATCACCATCATCCTGTCAATCCAGCAGCTTCTTAGATCTGCAGAATATCAGCCCCGCACTTTAAACACATCTCCAGGCAGTGGGTACAGAGTCAACTCCACGTTCCTTTCTGAACTGACCAGACCTTGTGGAGGTTGGGGGAGAAATAAATCCCTTCCCAGCTCGACAGAGCTGGGGCTCAGCGGTCCTTGCATTCACCCCTGCTGGGCACTGAAAGGAAAGGGCTTAGTGTTTTTTAGGAAAGATTGTTGAATCCACTCCCTTCCCACCCCCACCTTCCTTTAATCCTGGGCAATGAACTGTTAAGTGGGAGGGGCCGGAGAGAGAAAGGACTGACTGACTTGCCATTCTCTATCAGCAGCTGGGAGAACAGCCCCAAAGTGTAGTTAGCCAGGAACACTCCCCACCTGCCTCAACAGGGAGCTAAGACATCAGCAAGATAGCTATTGCTTATGTGTACATACTTATGCAAACGCATACACGTATACATACACATATATGCATATACACACCCATGTGCATGCACATATACACATACATGAATATGCTCATGTATGTATGCCTATACACACACACACACACACACACACACACGCATATGTTCACACAGACGTGTATACACAAAGAGAGATGACTGCTGTTTTATGATCGGTCTCGTGTAGCCCAGGCTGGCCTCATACCTGTAGCTAAAGATGACTGATCTTCTGGTCCCCCTGAGTGCTGAGATTACAGGTGCCCACCACCATGTCAGGTTTTATGCTTGGGGACCAAATCCCAGCGCCCCAGCCCCAGCCCCAGCCCCAGTGCCATCTTTCTGAGTTCTTAAGAATTCACCCACCAGATCTGACCGGTTCTTGGCTGGTCTCTGACACACTCATCCACCCACTCTTTTTTGTTGTTGTTCAGTGGATCTAAAGTTCTGGGTCATTCACACTGTGAGCAGAAGTGTCAGAAGGCATAGTGACTGAGTGGCAGCTGGTGTGAGATCCAAGGCCAGTGTGTGCCACCTCCTCTTGCCTGCCTTTCGGGAAGCCACAGCCCCCTCAGGCCCCTGGTTCCCTCACAGTCTTACAGAGGAGAACAGGCAGCCGATGCTTGGCAAATCCTTTGTGTCTTTCCTCGTAGCTATCCAAGTCCCTCAACGTGAGGTAACAGAAAACCTAGATTTTCCTTAGAACAATCGTTTTTTACTTCACTTAAAAATACCGGTGAAATATATATTACATAAATATATCATTTTAACTGCTTTCAGCAAGTAGCATTACTTATGTCTGTGCTGTGTGGAGGAGACCTTCATCTACATTTCCAGACACTTCTACACTGTCCCCAACTGAAACACTACCCCCTAAATATATCTCCCCTTCCCAGCTCTTGATGACCACCCCCACGCACACACACTCACACACTTACCACACACACTCACACACACACACACACACACACACACACTCACACACACACACACACACACACACACACACACACACACACACACACACACTCACACACACACTCACACACACACACACACACACACTCACTCACACACACACACATTCACACACACATCACACACACACACACTACACATATCAGACACACACATCACACACACATCACACACATACACACAAACAATACACACATCACACACATACACTCACACATATACACACACACACTCACACTCACTCACACACATACACACACACTCACACACACACTCACACACGTACACACACTCACACTCACACACACTCACACACATATCACACATACACACTCTCACACACTCATACACACACACTCACACACACACACACTCCTGTCTCTGAACTTGACCATGCCGGAAACGCCACATACGTAATATATCATTTTCCTCAGCATCTGGTTTATTTTGCCCAAGTTAGTTTGTTGTATGTTTTTGTTGCTGTCACTGTTGAAGCGTGTGTCGAACTTCCTTTTTAAGGCTGAACAAATAGTATTCCATCCAGTGATAGACACCGGGGTCTCCATCACTGGCCAGTGTGGCTCACACTGCTGTGACCTCTGTCACACAGGTAATAACACAGTGAGTCTCTGCATTCTTCTGGGTATGTACCCGGAATTCCAGTTACTATGATGCATGCTGTAGTACTGGGGATGGAACCTACGGCTTTGCACAGGCCAACCTCTGCCTTACGGGTGGGCCGCATGCCAGCTCCGTGTTCTTCTGAGTACTGGGTGTGGGGGAATCTCGTGGCAAATAAGGCTGGCCTGTTAGATTGTGACTTTGAGTGGGGAACCTTGGGGGTGGTCATGATACCAAGGGTATGGGTTCTCAATGGGTTCACTTAGGGGCCTTTCTCTACTGCTAAGACTGGGGAAGGAAATCGAGGCCCTGCTTTGGCTACAGGGAAGGGCGGGTGCGTGCCATCTTATGCGGATGGATTTGGTGAACTTTGTGCCAGAGGATTAAAAATGCAACAAGCAAACAAACACATGACCTGTGATTCAGGGTACCCCATCGTGGTTTTAGAGCAGAGTGTGAAGGAGAACAGGAGAGGATTGGTGTGTGTGACTCACAGGGCTGTGTCTGTGAGCTTGGTGGGTGGGGACAGATGTCCTAAGACTCGGAGAACAGAGAACCATGTCAGGACAGTGGGCATTTTCATTCTGGCCCGGAATAAGTTTTATCTTAATATTTTAAAAGTTTCTTTGTAAAGTTTTAATTGTGTGTGTGTGTGTGTGTGTCTGTCTGTCTGTCTGTATGTATGTATGTATAGGGGTATGTTCATATGAGTGCTATGACACTAGTCTTCATATGACACTAGTCTTGGATTCCCCTGGAGCTGAAGTTACAAGTGGTTGTGAGTCTCCCCAACTTGGGTGCTGGGAACAGAGCTCAGGTCTTCTGTCATCTCTGCTCTCTACCCAGGGCACGTTGTGTTTTAAACGAGATGCCAAATGCCGTGGGTATCAGACAAGTCTGCTCTATGGACACGGCGGTTTTTATCCATTAGTTAAAAGAAAGGTTTTTATTTTCTTATTAACCATTTTGTATCCATTCATTCATTCATTCACTCATTCATTCATTCGGCTGAGAACTTGTGTCTTTGAGCTCACAGAGACTCACTAGCCTATGCTTCCTGAGTGCTGGCATAACAGGTATACGCCATGACGCACTACTATAAAAGCCTTTGGATCTAGTGGTCTGGATGAAATGTAGTGCGCTGGTGAGCTCTCCTTTCCTCTATGGAGATTGGTGCTTAGAAGTGTTGAACCCAGCCCAAAACTCCCTTCTTTTTTTCCTCTGAGGATCAAACCCAGGCATGGCGTCATTCATGCTATGCTATTGTTTGACTATTTCATCACCACCACCCTCATCCCCACCCTCATCTCTACTCCCCTACTCCCACCTCCCAAACCTTACCCCACCCTATCTTTGCAGACTCACCCCTCCCTGCCCCTGCCCCTGGTGTTATGTAACTGTTTCCTAAGAGTTTAAAGCAGGGCGGGAGAGATGGCTCAGCGGTCAAGAGCACCCGACTACTCTTCCAGAGGTCCTGAGTTCAATTCCCAGCAACCACATGGTGGCTCACAACCATCTGTAATGGATCTGATGCCCTCTTCTGGTGTGTCTGAAGACAGCTATAGTGTACTCACATATATAAAAATAAATAAATAAAGTCTTAAAAAAAAAAAAAGAGTTTAAAGCATTCCCATCCTGCCAGAAGGTAAATAACTCAAAATAGCTTCAGGAAGTTCCTGAAACAGACCAAATTCACCAGGTCCCTCCCTCTAAGAGTATACTTTAAAAGTTTAGAGTTCCCCTCAGGCTGGACAAAGTTGCAAAGTTGCAAAGGCAACTCAGAGGCCAGAGGCCAGACCTGAAAGAAGCAGAAACTGGCCAAGATGCCTGAGAGAGGTTTAGACCAACCGGGGCACCTGGAAATGTTGCTTACCAACTTGCTGAGCCTGTAGTATGCTCCAGGTTCCCAGCTTGTGATGTCCATACTTTGTCATGGGTTCCCTATTTGAGGTGAGTAGGGGTGTGTGTGTGTGTGTGTGTGTGTGTGTGTGTGTGTTACATCTCCCCAAGAAAAGTTTTGTCACACATCAGGTCTTCTTGGACTGTTCCTGAATTGTTACCTGGTATGGTGACTTCAGAGGGTGGTTGGGAAATGCAGGAGTTGGTACCTACACCCTGTGGGCCACCCGCCCTAACCAGTGTGCTGTCTTCCCTGGATAACACAGCATGGAGAGGCCTCAGTACCATCAGGCATTGGTGTGGGCTGTGGTTTTTGTGTCCTTGACAACTTCCCTGTTTAGGCTTTGAGGAGAAAGAGTTAACTTTGCCATAGTCCCAAGACACTAGGAAAATCCCCCTGGACACGATGCTTGGACGCAGGCGATGGCATTCCAGAGATCTCTCCTGGGAAACATACTGCTTGTTGTCTTGTATTTGGGGAAACAGCTTGGCTAATTCGAGAAAACAAGCAGGATGTTTTTATATTGCAAAGCCAGTGAAGGTCCCAGGCACACATTGGGAAAACAGAACAAAATACGAGGTGTCAGCGTTTGCAGTAGATGTGTCTGTGCATGGGAGAGTTGTGCATAGGAGAGGTGTCAGCGTCTGCAGATGTGTCTGTGCATGGGAGAGTTGTGCATAGGAGAGGTGTCAGCGTCTGCAGTAGATGTGTCTGTGCATGGGAGAGTTGTTTGTATTTAAAAGGATTATTAAGCTGGGCACGGGGCCCTGCTGGTTAGTGCTGACACCTTGACTAGGTAAGAGGGAATCTCAACTGCCTCTATCAGGTTGGCCTGTGGGGAGTCTGTGGCGCGTTTTCTTGACCAGTGATTGATATGGGAGGGCCCAGCTGACTTAGCACTGTTACCTTTGGGCAGGTCCTGGGTGTTCTAAGAAAGCAGGCTGAGTAGGCCATGGAGAGCAAGCCAGCAAGCGCTGTCCTTCCATGGCGTCTGCTTCAGTTCCTGCCTCCAGGTTTTTTTTTTTTTTTTTTTTTTTTTTTTTTTTTTTCGGAGCTGGGGACCGAACCCAGGGCCTTGGCGCCTGCTTCCCTAGGTAAGCGCTCTACCACTGAGCTAAATCCCCAGCCCCTGCCTCCAGGTTCTTACACCCAGCTTCCCTCAAAGATGAACCGAGCCCCGGGAGTGTAAGACGAATATGCCTTCTCCTCCCTACATTGCTTTTGTTCTTGGTGTCTCTCAGACTGGCTGAGAGGCAGGAGGATTGGCTCAAGTTTGAGGCTAGCCTGAGCTACATAGCAAGACCTTTAAAACAATCAAAGAGTGAATAAATCTGCAAATCGACTGAGTAAGATAAAAAGGATAAGTGGCAATGTTTTAGATTCTGCATGGTATCGGGGGAAACTTGTAGCTGTGACGTGCATGTGGAGGTCAGAAGACAGCCCTGGGCATTGGTCCTCTCCTGTCACCTTGTTTGGGACAGGGTCTCTCTTTCGTTGTTCTGTGCTGTGTACCCCAGGCTAGTTGGTCAGGGAGCTTCTGGGTAATTCATCTTCTCTCCCTTTTATCTCACTGAGAGAGCACGGTGGTCAAGTAGGTCCTGGGATTTGAACTCAGTTCTTCAGGCTGTCGTAGTCAGGGCTTCACACACCGAGCACCATCCCCCCCCCCATCCGCTCCCCCAGCTGGAATTGGATAGGAAGCAATGACCCACATATAAAAGGGACAGGAGTTGCATTTGCAGCTCAGGGCTGGAACACTTGCCTAGCTTGCCCAAGGCCCTGGGTTCGAGTCCCATCACTACAAAAGAAAGCAAAAAGAAACTTATAAATAGTCCTTGGAGTTTGGTTAGTTTTGTACGTGTCAGATTCTGTTTGGCCGAGGACAGCAGACAGCAGTGCCCCTCTGAAGCAAATGTGAGGACTACTTGCCACCCCCAGGAACCCCAAGATCCCCCACTTGGTCCCTAGGGCAGAAAGGGGTTCCAAAGAGAAGTCCTTATGGCAAAGTAGGGGTCTGACTTTGCTGTGGTAAAAGTATCCCGAGCCAGTGTCAGTGTCCAGAGCCACCTCGGTCTCCATGGTGCCTGAGACCTGCTGAGAAAGCTTTTTCTCAGACTGAGAAAGGTGACTTCAGCTTGCATGGTAGGTCCTAGCTGAGTGGGACGAAGCTGGCAAGTGTGGGTGTTGTGTAGGGGGAAAGGGAAGGCTGGGGGGGTGGAGGAGGTCCTAGAGGGTGAGGGAGGGGCGGGGTCCAGGCTAAGCTCCTATGAAGCTAATCCATCACAGTTGGCTCTGGTGGGAGTGCTCCCAAACGGGCATGATGTGATGTGATGTGACATGTTTGGGGCAGTAAAGTCTCTAGGTCCATGCCTGCAACAGGTAAGGGTTTGGGGATCATCTGGGGAGACGCGTCTTATGGAGGAGGAATTCAGCGTAGTTGCAAAAGATCAGGACAGAGAGGCGAGCTGGGGAAGGAGTGGGAAGGAGAGTTCTCATGGTGACTGATAGGGTTCTGTGGGAGGCTGAGGATGGTTTTATACACAGTAGGTGCGCAAGGATGTGTTTGTGCACAGTAGGTATGCAGAAATTTGCTCTCCTGCCACCTGGTTTCCTGTACTTCAGCAGAGATGTTAAGCTCTGGAGACACTATTTAGTTATTCATTTTTTTTTGTCCGAACGTTTCAACGTTTCAAGGAAGTCTGTGTGTGTGTGTGTGTGTGTGTGTGTGTGTGTGTGTGTGTGTTTATTTACACACTTGCGTGTAGTTCAGAGGACAGCTTGGCAGAGGAAGTTTTCTCTTCCCACAATGTGGGGCCAGGGGAGGGAAGCCGGTCTTCAGGATTGGCAGTCAGAGTTGAAACACCTGGCCAACTCTGTTTGTTTGTCTGTTTGTTCTTGAGAGAGGGTCTCATGCATCCTAGGCTGGTCTCAAACTCACTACGTAGTCAAGGGCGACCTTAAATTTCTGAGCCTCTGCCTTTACCTCTGGAGTTCTGGAGTCGCCGGCATACCCCACCACACTCGGTGAGCACACACGTGCTGCTGAGTCAACTCTAGTCAGGGCACCCTGCATGCTAGCCAGGTACACAGCCATGCGGACACCTTACACCAGCACGGAGTGCCTGAGCACTGGGTGACCCTCTGCAGGTTCCCTTTAGGACATCATCCATACTTGTCTGGTGCCTAAAGAGAGTGAACCTGGATTAGGAACATTTACACCGTCCTTTTTTCTGTGGCATGAGGATGGAGAGCTGTGCAGTCGCGTTAAGTCAGAGCCAGTCAGAAGCTGCTTCTGTTAGCAAAGATTCCTCTTTAGCCGGGTGAGAAAGGGTAAGACGAGAGATTTGACAGTACCGAGTGCCAAAGGGGTAGAATGTGTGTCAGTCACACCACAGAAAGAGCAGCTGGGGTGGGCGTGGTGGCACAAGCAGGCCTTGAATCCTACACTCTGGAGACAGAGTCTGGAGTCTGTCGGACTGGACTCCATGACCTGGCCTACACATGAGACCCCCATCTAAAAAAATGACACAAACGTCAGCCTGAACGTCCCCTGGCACCCAGAGGTGGGCTGGCCTTAAGCATTTCCTCAGAGCAGGCGCTTTGTTATCCTCCATAGGAGCTTCACTCACGAGACTCCTTCCCCTCAAACTGAAACCTCCAATTTCCGTTCAATGGGTAACTACAGGAACAAACCACACAGTGGAGTACTACTCAGCCAGGAGAAGGAACGAGGCATGAATGCACTTGACAAACACCTGAATGTTGCAGGCAGAATGTTGAGCAGAAGAGGCCGGTGTATGACTCCGTGCTGGAGGGTTTCAGAAGAATTTCTTTTCATACCGATGGAGGCCAGAGAGGCGGATGTGTTCCACATTGTACATAAAGGGGCACTGCCAGTGTGAGATGTGGTTAAAACCCACAAAGGCGTTCTAGTTAATTTGTCTGCTCTCAGGGGGGAACCCATTGGGCTGTAAAACAAAATAAATAGGACCGGCAGGATGGGGAACCCATCGGGCTGGACTGGCACGATGGCTCAGGAAGTGAAGGTGCTTGCGGCCAAGCCTGAGGACCTGAGTTCTAGCCCTGGTGCCCTCAGGTGGAAGGAGAGAAGCCAACTCCTGAAACTGTTCTGTAACCTCCATATATTTGTCTAATACACGAACGCGTGTGCACACGCACACTCACATACACTTTGGCAGGTGATCCTTAAGGTGACTGTTAATCAGTCTTTGAAGTGGGTGATGGGAGTGTTTATTTTTACCCCCTGTTTCCAAAGGGCATTTTGTTCTTCTGACTCAGGTACTTGCCTAGAGGTCCAGAGTTTAAAAGAGAATGAAAAAAATCTCAGGAATTAAGATGAGCCTTTTTTTTTTTGAGTCAGGAATTGAACTCAGGGCCTCAAACTTACTAAGCACACAGTCTACCACGGAGCCAGATCCTCAGCTCAGGATAAGTTCTTTTAAGGCAGTGCTTTAAAGACCCCAAAAGATGACAGAAGCAGGGGGACCATGAGAGGCAGAGTAAGGAAAGCTTACTTCAAGACAGGATGGGCACTGTTGGTTTTTCTCTTGGCTCGGTGTCCGGTATAGCTCAGTAGGAGCTGAGGACGCAGCCAGGAAGAGTCTGTGAGAGATGAAAAGAGCAGCTCGCCCTGGATATTCGACCTACAGAGAGCAGAAGGACACAGATGAAAATAGCCACGTTCCAGGTTCAGGCTTGCGGTATCCTGTGAAGGAAGTCGCCTCTGTTGGGTCCTGCAGCAGGCTCTGTTCAGTGTGCTGTCTGTTCCCCCAAAAGGAGACAAAGTATTGATGGCGTTCCTTAAGGTAATGCGAGCCAATGCTTGACAGTAGAAAGGCTCCAGCCCAGGACATCGCAAGCGTCAGGCTAGCTCTCCTCAGACCGGCTGTGTCCCCAAGCCTGCGATTACTGTCTCACCGATGTTGGTTGTTTGTTTGTTTGCTTGTTTGTCAGTGAGCTGCCCTGGCGTTATAACCCAAACCGGGAGCTTGTCAAGACTTGCGTAACTCAGGTGCGGCTTAAACGAAGACAAGACGGCAGCACCACCGGGTCTTGGTGCAGAGCGCTGTTTGGCGGTTAATCATTACCCACCTTTCAGCTGGCCGTGTAATTGCTACGGGTATAATTACCTGGTAGACAGGGGCGGAATTTGGTAATTTGTTAACCTCAAGACTGCGTGTGTGTGCACTATTGTGTGTTACTGAGTGTGGTTTTGCAAAGGGCCCTTCTTTGTCTTTCTCTAGTGGGTGAGAGATGCCCATCTGGCAGTCTGGATCTGTTGCCCCAGAGTCATTGCCTCTTCCGGTTGTCATGGAGACAACCTCAGCACCACTAGGCATCCCCTTCCTATGGGTTCCTGCCAGGGTTCCCCATCCCGTACCTAGGTGCAGTTTCTGAAAATGCTGGAAAGTCTATCAAAGTGCAGGGTGGTGGGATAGTGCAGATGCCAGACAGGGTCAAACCTCCCAGGCTTGTCCCCTCATTGGTCCATTCACCTCCCTGCCCCCTTCCCAGGTCTGGAGGGCTCTTTCACCCTAGCAGTGCTCCTGGTCTATGGGAAATGAGCTGTGGGCTGGTCAGAGCCAGTCACAGGGGCTCCTGGGGCGGCGGCGGGGGGAGGGGGGCTGTTCACTCTGCCACAGGACTTTCTGGCCTCTCCTAATCAGTTAGGAATTCGCTCCCTTCTTCCTCTCCTCCCTCTGTCCTTTCTTTGTTCCTTAAGTTGTGTGTACCATACTCTTGTATGTCTGTCTACTTGTTTGTCTGCCTGTGTGCCTGCCTGCCTGTCTGTCTGCCTGCCTGCCTGTCTGTCTGTCTGTCTGTCTGTGGCAGTTAGGGGCTGACGTCTGGGCAGATTAACTGAGCAAGACCCCTCGACTGTGGCGATGTCTTCCTCAGTCTCTTTACCTCATCCATGAGCACGTTTGCTTGCACGGCACTCCTGCGACTCATCACCGGAGCCCTTGCCTTTTATCCTGTGGGTCTCAGGAATCGACCTCACGTCATCAGGCTGGGCGAATGCCTTTGCTGGCTGAGCCATCTCAAGGGCCTCTCTGCTCTATTTTTTGAGACAGGATCTCTCAGGGGATCTGGGATATCCTGTCTCTGTGGGCGTTGGGACTCAGACCCAGGGCCTCCTTGAGTTTGTGAAGCACTGTACCGGCTGAACACTCTCCAGTCTCAGCACTTACCTCTCCACCTGTAGTCCTGCGCACGGCTACTTGGACCCACCAAGTGGCTGTTACTTTGAGAAGTTGGCTATTTCACGGAATTGGTCAATGCACCGGCATTAGCGTTACCTTCTTAATGTCGACAGCCCCGGAAGCGATGGGCCCATCTTTTCCCTCACGCTTGCCTCTCGTGCTAAGGCCAAGTTTATTCAGAGGAATTGTTGGGTCTGAGCATCCCAGCTCAGGAAAGCTGCTGGAGTGGCTTCTGGAGGGAAGAATGAAGGCCCTGGGGAAATAAAGACTCGGTGTGGGGGAGGGCAGGACTTTCCCATCTCCCAGGAGGAGCGGCAGAGGAAGGAGGCAGGCGCAGTCACGTGGGGTGAGCTCATTAGTCCTAGGACACCAGCTGTGCTATTCTTAGGGCGGTTTCCAGTCGCGGACAGATGTTCTTAGGCGGGGGTTCCAGCCAAGCTCACTTCCTGCATCTGGTATAATACAGGGCGTGGAAAAATCGGGGTTCACCAGGTAGATAGTTTTCCTAGGAGACAGTTTGTTTTTTTTTAAACCACAGTTTTTCCTTCCAGGTCTTTTTATTTTTCCTGTTCTCCTTTCTCTCCGTTACTTCTTTCTCCGTTGTTTTCTCTTCCCTGTCCTTCTCCACCTCTCCCTCTTCACCCTATTCAAAAAGTTCTTTTTCTGCCTGCCCTGCTTCCCCGTCCCATCCCCCTTCCATGTGGAACTTGGTCACCGCGGGCCGCAAAGCCTGTATGTCCTGATGAGCCGGGAATCTCAGCTTTGCTTAGAAAGTGTCAGGTGTGCTGGGAGGTCTGGGGTCACCCTGGCCGGAGCTGTTAAGTTACAGGAGCCTGGTTTGGATTGCAGGTTGGTTATCTTCCTGTCCTCAAAGTGCGGCAGGCTGAGAAGTGAGTCTGGGGCAGAGGGGACTAGCCTGTGTGACATTAGCCAGCTGGTCACCTGGGTCCCATCACAGTCTCCAATCACAGGACAGAGTCACACTGTCCTCCTGTCTGGAGGCCTCCTCTCGGTGACACATCCTGGGCGTGGCCTCTCCGTGGACGCTCCCTAACGTTTATTTCAAAGTGCGGGAGTCTCGGATCAGTTTAAATATGTAACTATGGCAGAACTTCCTGATTATACACAACATAAGGAAGTGGTCTGTGTACCAACGAGGAGTATTTCTGACCAACTGTGGTCACAGCTGTCTGAAGGATGCTGCAAGGAGAATTTCAAAGACAAGTCAGTGTATCTGCTTAGAAAAATACGGATTTAAAATTATTATTGAATTGTTAAAATAAAAATCAAAGATGGGGGGGTTTACCTGACTGTGGTGAAATGAACAAATACTGAGCCCAGCAGCTAAATTCTGTGGTTCATTCCTTTTTATTTGGGGACCAAGTCTTTGGCTCTCCTAACTTTCCTGTTTTCCTATGTTTCCTGCATCATAGAATATGAGGCTTCTGCTTGAAGTTGCTACTCCTCTTCTTAAAATCCATGAGTTGGACCAGAGGGATGCTCAACAGTTAAGAGCACTGTCTGCTCTCCCATAGGACCTATATAACACATACATATCACACAGGTCCACATCTCACACACATCAGATATACACACCACACACATACACATTACACACACCCTCATACCACATATACATACATTCACACACACAGATCTCACACATACACATCACACACCACACACATCACATGCTTACATGGGTGCACACACATGTGCATTGGAGCTAGGGGATGCCTGGCAGAGTGGAGAGGGGTACAGGCTGGTGTGAAGTATGTGTGAGTGGCTTAACTGTGAGTCGCCGAGTGTCACGGACAGAGCTACGCAGCAGCCATAGAGGAGATAGAGTAGTGGGCAGGTGACACAGGTGTCTCTGGGGAGGGGATGGGTGAGCAGAGACTGAATAATGGAAGTGAATCGTGGAAAATATGCAGGGAGAGATTTCCAGGTCCAACAAACAATTAGTGCAGGGACGAGGCAGGGCCACTGTGTCTGGCTGAGGCCAGGAGTCCCTACGGAGGGGATGTGGAGGCAGAGGGACCTGGTGGTGGTCAGGGCAAATAGACACCCACATCCTGCTGTGACCTGCCTGGTGAGGAACTTAGATTGTGATCAGAGAATGATAGGGAGCACCACGGTCCTGTCGCTATGGAGAACCAGGAGAGTGTGGCAGGAGCAGGCTCCTGGGGGAGGAGTTAAGAGGGAGGGTCTGACTGGAGTCTGTGGGGACTCAGAGCATCGGGCTGTGGACACAGAGTCTAATGTGAGGACCGGATCCATGTGCCTTCTTAATGGAGTTTGTGATGTCAGAGCGTGTTTACCTTTAGTGGTAACGGGTGGTTTGACAGTAGGTGCTCTGTGTAATTGCTAATCAGGCATTTAGCAAAGACGGCTTAGTGACAGCTGCATCTAAGAAGCATATGGTGTCTCTACCCAAGGGTGGACCTGGAACACAAGGACGGCTGAGAACCACATTTCTTTTTGTAGCTAAGCAATTACTTTTCTCACTGGGTGTGAGAGTCACATTAGGGGATCCCAGCAGCACCCTGGAGGTTGAGGCAGGAGGATTTTTGAGGGCAGCATGGGTCATAAAGAGGGTTCTAGGTTAGCCCAGGTCACACAACAGCTAGATTATCCTGGCTTTCTTTAACTGCAAGTTTGAGCAACTATCTGGGAGAAAGCCTCTTTCAAATTGTCCTGTGGTGGTGTTATGTGGGTTATTAATTGATGCTAGAGGGCCCAGTCCACTATGGGCAGCATCATTCCCTGGTGAGTAGTCCTGGATTGTGTAAGGCTAACTTTCCCTCAGCAATGGACTGGGACCTGGAAACATAAGCCAAGGAAACTCTTTCCTCTCGCAAGATGCTTTTGGTCAGGGTATTTCATCACCCCAGCGGAGTGAAACTAGAACACAAACATAAAAAAAAAAAAAAAAAATTGAAGAAGAAAAACGTTAGACTTTCTCCTTCCTAGGTGATCACAGCCAAGGCTACCAAGGCTATAGCTGACCAAATCACTAACAGGAAAAGGACAGAATGCTGCATTAGCATGACAGCTGGTGTCAGCCAACCTTTCTGACTGTCTCCTGAGTTGAAAGCTTTCCAGAGATTCCCAGTGGCTCAGTGATGGTTTCTCATGAGTGCTGTGTCTGTGCCAAGAATGGATACAATGTCTCATCCGAGCCTCACCCTGGGGGCTGGGAATGTAGCCCGGTCCACATTGTGCCTGCTTAGCTTGTATGCAGCGGTGAGTTTAATCCCCAGCAACCACATAAACTGGGTGTGGTGATACAAGCCTGTGACCCTGGCGCTCAGGAAGTGGAGGCAGGAGGATTTCTAGTTCAAGGTCATCGTTTAGTACATTATGGTTCGAGGCCAGCCTGAGATGCCTCAAAAACAAACAAACAATAGGGCAACAAATGACTGTGTTAAAAATGATTCTGTGAATTAGAGCCTGGTCGCCTGGGGCGTGTTCCCACCTTCACAGCGAGGTCATAGTGGATCCTAGAAGACTGAGGAAAGCCTAACGAACTTCCTGAAAGCTCATCATTATCACCTGCCTCACCTCAGCAAGCAGGGTGGGATTCATTCCTACTTTTAGAGGCTCCTCCTTAAGAAGCCGGGGTGGGGGTGGGGTAGGGTAGGGGGTGGGGGGAGGAGCTGGGCAGCTCTGTCTGCAGGCTAGGGGTGGAGGGAGCATGGCTGGCAGGTGCCCATTGGTTCTGCCACTGGTTCTGCATAGCAGAACCTGGAGCTATGGGACAAAAAGGTGCACTGTGCTTTCCTGAGGACACTGGTGGGGTTCTCTCCATGGAGATCTGCTCATTGGGAGATTGAATAAGTTAGGGTTGTGCCTGCTTATTCCAAAATGTTCTGTTGTTTCCCAGACAGGCCCAGGGGTGGAGGTAGGGAATCCTGTTTTCTCCGTGTTGAAGGACTACTTTTGCCCTGTGATGTTTGTCTGCAATGTCAATTTTATTTTTAAAACATACCTGTGTATTTACTCATTTATTGAGGCAGGTAGATAGCTCTGGCTGGCTTGGAACTCACTATGTAAGCCAGACTGTACACAAACTCACAGAGATCTGCCTGCCTCTGACTCCTACCTTCTGAGATTAAAAATGTACTACTATGCTTGCCCATCCCCCTTTTTCCTCCCCTCCCGTGCTTTTATCCACATGTGCAGATGAGAATGGCCATCACAATTGCCATGCTTGGGCTTCACTTCTTCTGTGGGTGCCCTGCTTTGTTTTTGTTATCAGCGTGGCACAAACTAGAGTCACCTGGAAAAAGGAAGTCTCAGGTGAAGATTCGCCTCCATTGGGTTGGCCTGTAGGTACATTTGTGGGACACTGCCTTGGTTGATGATTGGTGTGAGTGGAAGGGCACAGCCCACTGTGGGCGGCACCATCCCTAGGCAAGTGGTCCTGAGCTGTATATGAAGGCTTAGCTGGAGCATGAGCACAAAAGGGAGCCAGCAAGCAGCGCCCCTCCACAGTTTCTGCTTCAGTTCCTGCCCTGACTTTCCCCAGTGCTGGATATTGAAGCTGAAAGGAACCCTTTCCTTTGTTAAGTTGTGTTGGGTCAGACTGAAAGCACATGGAACGGTTGGGAGCATTCAGAATCTTCTCAACTATCTCTCAGTTCATTGTTGTCAGGCAGAGTCACCTACCCTGCAAGAACATGGGGGATTTTCTCTCCGTTCTTCCCTATCCTGTTAAACATCCTTCTTCTTCAACCCAGGGCTTGCTAAGGTGTTGCTCAAATAAATTTAAGAGCATGTCTCCTTGAAAAAATGTTCTTCCCAAACCCTAAAGCAGTCTAGGTCTTTTGTTTTCCTGATAACTAGATAACTCCCCAAATTACCGAGAACTACACACCTTGTGTGATCGGTGCTGGGCATGGACTGCTGTCTCCGTTTTTTGTTTCTTCCTGGGCTGCTGTCGGTACAGTTTGGCCTAGCACACCAGAGTCCCTGTGAAATGGGGATGTGGGAGACACAGGAGCCTCAGGGCTGGCCTCAGTGGACTGGAGTCCCACCCCAGCTGCATCAGACCCCCATCTCAGAGCAGTAGAAGAAAAGCTAGCTGTCTCCTCTTACTCCATCCTGGGTTTTGTTGTTGCCCGGATTGTTCACGCAACATTCAAACTTGATCTAAATGTGACAGCCAGCCCCCACCCTTCTTAGATCAGAGAGCCAGACGGCCATGAGTGAATGAGTGCTCAGCCTGCTAGAGGTGCAGGTTTTCCTTAGAAGCTGACAGCCGTGCATATTCTGGAAGTGTTAGCCTGCCCAGCTCTGGGTGCTATGAACAGGAGAGGTAATTACTGCAGCCTCATTGGTCCATCTCAGCCAGTTAGAGGAAGGCTTTCTACGGGGCAAAGGGGCTCATTACGCAGCCACCAGGGCCCTGACCCTCCTCCTTAGAAGTGGTGTGAGCTGCAATTAGGAGCTTTGGAATGGGGATAACTGACTGCTGGGCCATAAATAATGTAATCTACCCTGTCTCACAGTGACTGAAGCTGCCACAGCCACAGCGGCTCTCAGTTTGGAAACCTGGCCCTGCAGTCCTCAGTGCAGCCAGTGTAGGCTGTATGATCTTGAGGAGCTTCTAGCCAGTGAGCCTCAGCAGCATCCCCATCCACAGAATAAGGCTGCAGGTAATGTATTGCAGCATTTAGACAGGAAGAAGCAGGAGCCTGCCTCGTTTGTGGTCATTGGTACCTCATAGTTCCTGCTGGTCCACCACTGCGTATTATCCTGGTTTTCCACCGTGCACCATTTGTGTCCTGTATGCTGGGGATGGAGCCCAAGGCCTAGGGGAATAAAAAAATTGCCAGTTTATTTTATTGTTAGTGTATGGGTGTGGTTGTGGTCACGCGCATGGGACGGCACCAGTGGAAGCCAGAGGATAAGGTTTGGGAGTTGTTTGTGTGCTGGGGATTGAACTCAATTCATGAGGCTTGTGTGGCAAGTGCTTTACTCGCATAGCCTTGTAGCTAGCCCCTTTCCTCTCACTTCCTCTCTCCGTCTTTTCCTCTCTCCCTCTCTCCCTCTAACTTTGTTGTTCAACATCAGTTTGCCTGTTCTGATGCCTTATATTTCCATATGAGTGTGTGTGTGTGTGTGTGTGTGTGTGTGTGTACACGTGAGCCCAGTAGTACATATAGAGGCCAGGAATCAACCTGGTGTCATTCCTCAGAACTGGTAAAAACCAGTCAAATCGTCAATCTTCTCAGGTATTCTCTTGCTCCGCGTACTTCTTGCCCTTTGTCTAGAAGAGTCCCTTAAGGTCACGGTTACCACCCAGGGCCAGCCTTGTCTTATAAGATGTCTTAGACCCACCCCACTTCTGGCTTTCCAGACCTCATAGCCTCTCCAAGCCACAGCTGTTTCCTTCCTTCACTTCCTGTCTCTCCAGAGATGCCCTCTGCCTCCTCTCCCCGACCCAGTCAGCAGGAGAGAGGGGAGCCATGACTCCACCACTAGCTGCAGAGGAAATATTCTGTTTTAGTCCAAGATACACCTTCCAGCCTGACATCCTTGACCTCTGACTGCATAGTCAGAGTTACACAAATTCTTTGTCTGTGTGTATGTGTGTGTGCATGTGTGTGTCTGTGTGTACATGTGTATTCAGATGCTCTGGTGTTTTTCGGGACAGCGTCTTTCTCTCCACCCTGGATGCAGGGCTCTAAGGTCACAGCACCTTGCCTACTTTTTTTTAAAAATTACTTATTTATTTTATGTATGTGAGTACACTGTCACCGTCTTCAGACACACCAGAAAAGGGCATCAGCTCCTATTACAGATGGTTGTGAGCCACCATGAGTGGCTGGGAATTGAACCCAGGACCTCTGGAAGAGCAGACAGTGCTCTTAACAGCTGAGCCATCTCTCCAGCCCCATACCTGGCCTACCTTAAGAGTTCCTTCCTTCTTGAGATGTACTTTCCCCCTGGGTTTCTGAGAAAGCCCTCCCTTGTCTTTCCCTGTTTCCCACCCTAGTCATTCCTATGGGCTGAAGCGTCCAACCCCCAGGCAGCCTACATCCATTGCTCTCGACTGTGGCTCCTGCCTGTAGGTCCTGCCCATTACCCGGCATATTTCCCCTGTGCTGTCGCCAGTCCCGTGTCTTTGTTGTTATTAGTATCTAGTTCTTGAGTTTTGCCATAGTTTTTTTTTTTTTTAAAGATTTATTCATTTATTATATATAAGTACACTGTAGCTGTCTTCAGATACACCGGAAGAGGGCATCGGATCTCTTTACAGATGGTTGTGAGCCACCATGTGGTTGCTGGGAATTGAACTCAGGACCTCTGGAAGAGTAGTCGGGTGCTCTTAACCGCTGAGCCATCTCTCTAGCCCGAGTTTTGCCATAGTTTATCCCCCTGTGTCTGTAACAAAATGTCTGGAATAATCAGCTTATCAAGGAGAAGATTTGGCTGGGCGGTGGTGGCTCATGCCTTTAATCCCAGCACTCCGGAGGCAGAGGCAGGCAGATCTCTGAGTTCAAGGCCAGCCTGATCTACAGAGCAATCTCCAGGACAGCGAGGGCTACACAGAGAAACCCTGTCTCAAAACAAACAAACAAAACAAAACAGAAGATTTCTTCTGGCTCATAGCTACGGGCCTTTGCTTTGTGGTCATTTAGTCAGGGCAGTGCAGTGTGGGATGGTGGGAACTTGTGTAGGAAGAGACTTGGTCCTGCTCGATGTCATAACTCCTCATGACCCAAGGCTTCCTATTACACCCCGCCATCTCCCAGGGGTCCCGTGCTTTATCACACACTGGATTTGGAGGCGTTCTGGATCCAAATGAGAGCATTGCTCACTGCATCCCCTCAGTTGTGGGGTGCACAGATGCTGTCTAGCTCATTGCACTCTCCCCCACTGCCTGGCCCCTTTCTTCAAAGAGGGGTCAGTCTGCCAACTCAGGCAGGAGCCAGGCCTTTCCCCTAACCATCCTCTTCTCGCACACCTGCCCCCATTGTCAGAAGATCCCCCCCCCCCATAGTTCCCTGATTGCCCCACTGGTGTTTGCTGTGAAGGTGGAAGCAAGGTCTCTTTATGTAGCCCAGGTTGGCCTCAAAATCTCCCTCCCTGGATAGGATAATATGATCACTGTGGGGGACAAACCAAACCCCATCATTCATGTGCTTAAAACAAGCTCAGGACTCCCCAGTGGGCTCAAAGGGCTGCCTGCCGTCTCTCCCCACTTGCTGAAGCTGCCTGGGCCTTTTCAGTTTCCCGCCTGGCATGCATCCAGGGCCACAGACTTTCCGTTCGTCACTCCTGACTGGCTCCTGCCCTTTCCTCAGCACACCCTAATCTGGCAACTTAGCTTACTTGCTTACCTTTGAGGCCTGACCCACAGTTGGCCCGGGAAGCCCTCTTTGACCCCAGGTGGCCTGTCCGTATCAGCGTTTTGACAGTGGCTCGACTGCTATTTCTGTCTGTGGCCACTTGAAGGCAAAGAACTTTGTAAGAGATGTCATGGTCAACAGGGGACACGACCCAGCATCTCCTACCGCACTGGAGGGCCAATGCTACCTTTGTCTTATGGGACTGAAGTTTGTATGTTTCATGAAGGCCAGCTGTGGCTGGCTCCTTTGCTGTGGGTCCTCACAAGCAGCCGTGGTTCACAGTAGAGCCTGTACACAGCGGGGGTGGGGATGCTCAATCAACACTCTCCCACGGCTTTTTGGCTTTCGCAACGCTCAAGGCGTCTTCTCGTAGGTATGAATTACTCTGCTGCGGTGAGTGGGCAGCACATGCTGCAGCGTGGGGGCAGCCCGCCAGAGCGAGCGATCTCAGCACCTTCGCCACGCCTGGCGTGTGCGTGCCTGTGTGTGCAGCAGACTGAAGGTCTCAGCGTTGGGTGTCTTCTCAAGTTCTTCTCTTTCATTTATTTGCGTCCAGGTGGGTGCGTGTGCCGCCCCACAGGCTGACGGTCTGAAAACTCCTTGCAGAAGTCAGCTCTCTTCTTCCATCAGGTGGGGTTGGAGCATTGGATTCAGGTTGTCTGGTTTGGTGGCAGGCACCTTCATCTGTGGAGGCATCCCGCCATCATGCCGCCTCTGAGGCAGGCTTACCCACTCCTCAGCCAGATGTCTCAGGTGTTTCTGTCTCCATCTCATCAGCAGTGGCGTTACAGATGTGCCCCCAGATGTTTATATGAGTTCTCGGGAACGGTCCTCATGTTTGTGTGGCAGGCATGCTACTGCCTGATCCATCCCCCAGCTCATGTTTGTGAAGTTTCAGAAACGGCTCCTGAGAGGGAGAGGCCTGCCGGGGCTGACTGTGTACACAGGGCTGCTGTGTCCTTTTAGCCTTGTAGGGAGTTCATTCCACGTTGAGTATAACCCAGCCATTGCCAGAGATATGGCTGTGGAATTCCAGACATGTTCTGTTTAGTACATTGTGATACAAAGCAAGCGGCTTTGGGAGTGTCGGACTTAAGTATTGATGAACTAGGAGTGTGGGTGGCTGCTTCAAGCGCGTTCTCTCTGATGGCTACCTTCAGCGCAGTGCACTTGATCCTCCCTCTTTCCTCCAAAAGCTCCTGGGGGTCCGGGGCCTGTCCGTTCTAACTCTCACTGCAGTGTCTCATGCCCCTGACGTTGAAGGAGCATGGGGCGAGGGGGGGGGTGGGTCTGGGAGTGGAGAGCAGACACAGCTCCCGCTCCGTGGCGCCTCCTGTTTGGTTATGTGGACCCAGCGTTAAACATTAAGGCAGGTTCATCTGTGACAGCACCAGCTAGGGTCTGTGCACTTGGTCACTGTGGGGTCTCACCTAGCCCAGGCTTGTTCCAAACTCACCATGTGCTCTAGGATGGCTTTGAACTTCTGCCCCTCCTCCATCCACCAGGACTGGGCACACACCAGACTGCTGGCCTTTGCAGGCATGCACACCACACCCAGTTCCACACACGTCGTCTGATGGTACTAGCACCTTTTTATTGAAAAGTCTTTTGTTTCTGTGTCGATTGTCCTGCTGGGAAGCTGAAAATAAGAGACTATTTTTAGTTGTTGATGTGGTCCCACTGATGTACACAATGCTATGGGGGAGCACACTGCACGGATGCTTCAGCTGTGGGGCAGGCACAGACTCGAGCGGGGTGAGCCCTCTTTGTTGTTCTTCATGGAGATTGGTTTGCCTGTTCTAATGCCTCACATTTCCATATGATTGTGTGTGTGTGTGAGTGTGTATGTGTGTGTGAGTGTGTGTGTGTGTGTGTGTGTGTGTGTGTGTGTGTGTGTGTGTGTATGTGTGTGTGTGTGTGTGTATGTGTGTGTGAGTGTGTACATGTGTATTTGTGTATGTGTGTGTGCACATGTGTGTGAGTGTGTGTGTGAGTGACTGTGTGAGAGTGTGTATGTGTGAGTGTGTGTGCACATGTGTGTGAGTGTGTGCGTGTGTGTATTTGTGTGCATGTGTGTGTATGTGTATATATGTGTGTGAGTGTATGTGTGTGAGTGTGTGTATGTGTGTGTGGGTGTGTGTATGTGTGCGTGTGTGTGCTTGTGTGCATGCGTGTGTGCATGTGTGGGTGTGTATGTGAGTGTGTGCGTAGGTATGTATTCATTCTTGAGTGGGTAGGTGTGTGTGCACTTTTGTTTCAAGGGTAGAGTCCCATTCAGGTATTTTCCTGTTCCTGTGCCACCCAGAATCTCTCTCTGGCTTAGAGTCAGCTAGGCTGGTTGTTTAGTGAGCCCAGGGACCTCATATCTTCACCTCCCCCTAGCCCCTAGGGTAAAGAGTAGTCTCCAGCACACCAGCTTCCTTCAAAATGTGGGTTCTGGGGGTTGAATGAACTCAAGTTCTGTGTTTATATTGACATGAACTTTGCTGTTCAAGCCATCTCCCTACACCACATTCCCACATGAATGTTAATGGCCTGTGAGCTCCTGTAGGAGTCGCTTGCACTGTGCAGACTTAGCTGATGTGCTTTGATTCCTGTCAGCAGTGTCGGGTTATCCGGACACTGAGCATTACGTCTTTTTTATGCATGTAAGTGCACTGTAGCTGTCTTCAGACACATCCCCATTACAGATGGTTGTGAGCCACCGTGTGGATGCTGGGAATTGAACTCAGGACCTCTGGAAGAGCAGTCAGTGCTCTAAACTGCTGAGCCATCTCTCCAGCCCCCGAGTGCTGCCATTTTGCTGTGTTTGTGTTGAGTTTTCTTCTCCTGAGGAGTATTGTGAAGGGGACAGTTTCCTGAGCTCTGGAATGCTTTACTGGAATGCGGATCTGATGACCCCTGCTCTGAAAACGTTTTGTGGGTTGCCTAAGGCTTTCTCTCTTCCTTATGCTTTTAAAATGCCCTTTTCTACCCTGTATGAGGTGAGAACGCAGAGCCTTACTCTTGTGAGGACTCCGTCCTATGCCAAAGCCCCAGCCAGCCCTTCCATTTATTTAGTTTTTATTTTTTAAAGGTTTAGTTATTTTTATGTGTATTGGTGTGCATTGATGCACACAGTTCCCGTGGAGGTCAGAAGAGGGAGGTCAGCCACCTGGAACTGGAGTTACAGATAGTTCTCAGCTGCCATGTGGATTCTGGGGAATCGAACCCGGGTCCTCTGAAGGAGCTACCAGTGCTGTTAGCCATGAAGTCCCCTCTTTAGCTCTTTACTGACCTTTTGAGACACGACGGTCTCACTGTGTATCTCTGGATGCCCTGCAACTGGCAGAGATCCATTTGCCTCTGCCTCCTGAGCACTGGGATTAAGTATGTGCCTCCTTGCCCAGCACAGCCCTGGATCTTTGAGACAGGGTTTCTAAGTAGCCCCTAATGGTCTTGGCTCACCCGCCTTGCAACCTTCCTGTCCCCACTTCCAGGACCAGCATGTACTGCACCACGGCTTTTCTGTGTGGATCAAGTCTCTTACCTTTACAATCTGAGAGACTTTTTTTTTTCTTTTTTAATGGATATTTTTTATTTACATTTCGAATGTTATCCGATTTCCTGGTTTCCCCTCCAGAAACCCGATATCTTCCCCTGCTTCTATGAGGGTGCCCCCACCCACCCACTCCCTCCCACCGCCCCGCCCTGACATTCCCCTACACTGGGGCATCGAGCCTTGACAGAACCAAGGGCCTCTCCTCCCAGTGATGCCTAACTGTTAGATTATGGCCAGAACTATGGTTGGATGCTGAGTGGCCTGGGCAAGAGTGCAGACAGCCTGGTCTTGTTCCTGATGTCCTGTTGGCTGTGGTGTTACAGACACCCCATTAAGGATGGGAAAGTGCCTTTCTACTTCTGGTGTTGGATTTTGTCAAATGCTTCATCACTGAGATAGTCGTACACTTGCGTTGTTCTAATTTTATTAATGATGTTTCTGAGTTGTTTCTTGATTGCTTGGTTTTGAAATATTCTTTCTCAGCCTAGCCCTGGGCTGGCTTAGAGCTTGGACCCTAAAACAGGCAGTAGAATTTAAAAAAATATATTATTGAGAATAAAATGACTTTGAATTACTGTTTATTAAATGAAAAATAGTTTTCTATTAAAACCACTCTTCATTTTCTTTTGAACTCTGAACCTTTGAGAATGATTTTTTAATATGTTCCTTCCAAAGGAAGACACACAGACACATACACTCAGTCGTCACACACACATATACATAGACACAGACACATATACACAGACACACATATATACACAGACACACAGACACACACATACATACAGACACACACATACATACAGCCATACAGACACACAGACACATATACACAGACACACACACAGATACACACACACATATACACAGACATGCAGACACACCCAAACACAGGCACACAGACAGACACACATACACACAGAGAGACACACCATACAAACACACACACACACACACACACACACACACACACACACACACACGACACACATGGCCTTTTTAGTCTTGGGGATCAAACCAGGATACAGTTCTAACTTGCTGGCTCAGCAGGCTGTCCCCCTGTCTGGGCTTGGCTTCATGTTACTGTTCTCTGTGGCTAGACTTTTAAATCCAATAGGAAAACCCCCTCTGTGTCATTCAAGCCGGACCCTTGGCTTTGAGAGCTCTCTCTAACCTCCCCTCCCTTGGGGAAGGATTAAAACTTCAGCGGCTCCGGGAGAAAGTGTAGTTGTTGTGGACAGCAGACAGCAGCTTAGCAACCCTGGCAGGCACGCAGCTGTCTGCCCAGCTTGTCCCTCTCTCCCCTCCCCCACTCCCCTTTCCTTCCCGTACCCTGTCTCCCTCACCCCCACTTCTGTTCCTCTTGTTCCTCTCTCTTGTTTCTCCTTTTCTCCTTTAGTCCCCTCTCCTTCCTTCTGTCTTGGGAGCCCTTTGGGCCTTGCTATGACTCCTGCTCTGCGCGCGCGTGCGTGTACACACACACACACACACACACACACACACACACACACACACGCGGCTTTTTTAGTGTTGGGGATCAGACCAGGATACAGTTCTAACTTGCAGGCTCAGGACACACACACACACGCGCGCGCACACACACACACACACACACACACACACACACACACACACACACTCCCCTAACTCAGCCCCCTGAGCAGACCTCACACTCCTAATGGATGCTGTTTGGCTCCTGCCTGTGTCTTTGTTCAGGCCAGACTCCAGGTTTTGGTTTTTGTCTTTCGGTGGGAAGTACAGGAACCCTAGTTTCATGAGACAGGAAGTCTATAGGATTTGGCTTAATGGGACAGGGACCCACTGTTTCAAAGAAGACAGCCATTCGGCCTGTTAAGAAGAGTGGTTGGTTGGTCTATTATGGAGAACCTCCCCTGCCTGCCCTTTTCAAATGCCTCTTGCTTGGTGAGAGCACAACTTTCACTTCTACAAATTGTTACAGTTACTTTACTTTGACTGGATCCTATCCCTATGTAACTGCGGCTGGTCTATCTACCACTTCGCCCAGGCTGGCCTCATACTAGCAACAGTTCTCCTGCCTCAGCCTCTTGAGTGCTACATTACAGACCTGTGACCTGGAAGCCCTCCTATTATTATTATTTTTTTTTCCGGAGCTGAGGACCGAACCCAGGGCCTTGCGCTTGCTAGGCAAGCGCTCTACCACTGAGCTAAATCCCCAACCCCCCTCCTATTATTTTTGGTTGTTGTCTTGAGACAGGGTAGCCCAGACCTGCCATGACTTAGCCTCCTGCCTCCACCACCCAAATGCTGAGCGAGATTAGGTGTGCGTTGCAGACCTAGCTAGAATTAGTTTCTAGTGGATCACAGGTAAATACAAGTGCTGCCTGCGGGCAGAGGTTCATATTTTAGAACTGGGAGCTAGAGGTTATGGCTTCTGGTTATGGCCCTTGGTGCTGGTCCCCGGGTGCTGGTTTGGCAGCTGCTTTTCTTTACTTGCTGCATCCAGATCCCGTGGCCAGGAAAGAAATCCACTTCCTAGTGCCTGGACCTGAGCTTGCTTAGAGATAGTAGCTTGCTTAAAACAGCTAGTAGAAGTTTAAAAAGAAAAAAAAAAATGTGTGTGTGTATGCAAGTGTACACATATGTGTACATGTACATATATGTATACGTATATATGTACATGTATGTATATATGTATATGCCCATGTATGTGTATGTGTACATATGTATGTATATGTGTATGTGTACATGTATGCATATGTATGTGTATATATGTATATGGGTGTATGTATATATAGGTATACATGTGTATGTATATATATGTATATGTGTATGTGTACATATATGTATATGTGTATGTGTACATATATGTATATGTATATATGTATATGTGTGCATATATGTGTATGTGTACATCTATGTATATGTATGTGTATATATGTATATGTGTATATGTGTATATGTATGCCTGTGGCGGTCATTGGGCAACTTTGAGGAGTTGGGTTGTGTCCATTGGCTCACCTCACATAACCCAGGATAACAATAAATACGTCAGGGTCAAAATCATTCATTAAATGCAGCCAAATATTAGGTTATTCTTTCAACAAAGCAAAACCATTTGAAAAGTACGTGTGTAGCTTATATCTGAATTATGTTCAGGTGCTTCGGAGATAATTGTGCTCATAAAAGCCAACTGTGTAGGCCATCCCAGAGAGTAGAAAGGTAGACGTGTTAAGACTTACCCTGGGGCTGGAGAGATGGCTCAGTGATTAAGAGCACTGACTGCTCTTCCTAGAGGTCCTGAGTTCAATTCCCAGCAACCACATGGTGGCTCACAACCATCTGTAATGGGATCTGATGCCCTCTTCTGGTGTGCATGAAGACAGCGACAGTGTACTCACATAAAATAAATAAAATCTTTTTTTCTTTTCTTTTTTTTTTTTCAGACCTGGGGACCGAATCCAGGGCCTTGCGCTTGCTAGGCAAGCACTCTACCACTGAGCTAAATCCCCAACCCCCAAATAAAATCTTTAAAAAAAATGACTTACTCTGGCTGGGGCTGGAGGGATAGAGCGGTTGGCTGAGCCCTTGCCTAGTGTGTACAAAGCCTTGTGCCCCACACTCAGCACCACATACAACCGGGTCTGGCCGTGCACACCCGAAGTCCCAGCACTCAGAAGAAAGATGTCTTGTCACTCACTGGCCCACGACAGGCTCTCATTGGTCTAGAAACTCACTGCTTGAGTAGGTGACTATCTGGATCCACCATTCTGTGTGTGTGTGTGTGTGTGTGTGTGTGTGTGTGTGTGTGTGTGTGTGTGTCCCGGTGTGGGGTAACAGGCACATGGCCACCGCTGGCTTTTCGTGCAGGTGCTGAGGATCCCTAGACCCTCAAACTGTCAGTTTCTACAAGCCCTCTCCCATCTTCTCAAAGCCCATTTGGGAATAGTATTGTACTGTTTTTTCCTGTTACAGCCTCCCCCTTTGAAGCTCTTTTCTGTTGCCTATATTGCCCTGATTCTTCAGTTCTGTCCTTCCATAGCCTCTGGTGTCTATAACCTGGAGGGAAGGTTTTCCTCCATTGTCTGATAGGCTTCTTCCCAGGGGGCTGTTGGGAGCTGTGGGAGCAGAATGGGTGGCTGCAGGCTGGACCTTGAGTGACAGGTTACTGGGCTGGTGTTTTCACTGAGGATTCTGGGAGATAGCACTGAGGATTCTGGGAGTCAGTTGTTCTTTTGTCTTAGGCTAGTGGGTTCCCCTGAAGGATGCTCCCTGTATCCCTGTCATTTGATTTGAGCAAGGGAGGGCCTATAAGGGTGTGCACAGGGAGCAGCCGCCTGGTCTCACGTGTTAAGTGTACTGATTTACATGTGCCCCTGTCTACAGTGTATTGTCAGGCTTGCCTTTTTACTTATTATTCTTTAGTTGTATTTTTTGCAGTGCGGGCCATTCAGCCCCTCAGTCCCATCCCCTTCCCGTACCCTCCACCAGCACCATGTCCTGTCCACCCAGTCCTCTCCCCAGCCCTTTGCCTTCTTTTGTGTCTGGTGCCGCAGAGCCCACAGAGTTCATTTCAGCTTCATCTCCAGTTTCTGCTGGACCATTCCCCGGGTGGGTGTTTGTGGAAGCGATGGGGACCTTCAGGAGCCGGAATGGGGAGCACAGTACTCCTTCGTGTGGACCTCAAACCAGTTCTTCAGTATTTACCCAGGTTCTTCTCAGCACCTCCAAAATACAGCCAGCCCCGTGGGGCCTGAGGTTTCTCGTTCCTCCCAGGCAGCCTCAGACTTTGTCTCCTTGGTGGCTTTTCCTGCTTCCAAATGATGTCAAAGGCTTTGTCCTCTCTCCCAGGATGAACTCTGTGCTTTAAATGCTTCTCTTAAGGTCTCCTGGGAGTTAAGTGAGGCTGAGGGGGCCCCTTGGCTGGCTTGTCTATTTGTCTGTCTGTCTGTCTTTTATCTTTGTCTGTCTCTGTCTCTCTGTGTGTATGAGAGTGTGTGTATACATGCAGACATGTGCAGGGGACAGCCAGCCAGAGATCAGTACCAGGTGTCTTTCCTATTGTTCTGCACTCCACTTGAACTTGGAACTCAGTAACTTTGTAACTGTGAGACTCTGGCTGGCGAGGCCCTGGAATCTGCCCGCCTCCATCTTCATAGCACCCGGGATGCAAGTTTTCACTTCTGTGCCCCACCTTTTTCCCATGGTGCTGTGGTTCTGAAGTCAGGTCCCCCATGCCATTGCAGCATGCAGTCAGTCAGTCTGTCTGTCTCTCTCTATCTCTTTCTCTGTCTCTGCCTCCCCCCCTCCCCCACATACATAGAAGAGCTAATGAAGTTGATGTAGCTGGTTCGTGACAGCTGCCACTCTTACCTTGTCTGGGTTGGCCACTTGAACCCCAGGCCTTAGGCCCCAGGCATCCCTCCCCACCCATCCCAGCTCTGTATTGCTAATGGCTTTCCTTGGCCTTGTGGAGATGTTCTCTGTGAAAGCCAGGGTGTGTGGGTCTTTACTTATTGTTTCCTTTGACAGTTCTTTGGCTTTGGGGGATTAGTGTTACAGACTCTGGAAGACACAAGGACCATCAGTGTAGTCCAGGCACACAAGGCCTCAAAGATGTGTAAAAATAACAGAGCTGTGCCCTCGGGGAAGTGGGATGCATTAGGGGGTGTGGTGTCTGACCTGTGTTGGAGTTCCTGTGAGGGCTGACTGCTGCAGTGGTCCCAACATCCTCAGCCTCACCTCAGAGACTGTCAGATCCTTGAGCTAGGCAGGCAGCTCAGTTGGTAGAGTGTGCCTGGCATGTGTGAGGCCTTGGGTCAACAGCTCCGTATAAACCAGATGTAGTATCCTAGTGCCTGTAATCCCGGGAGGTAGAGGCAAGAGAGTCAGAAGTTCAAGGTTACCCTCAGCTACTTAGGAGTTTGAGACCAGCCTGAGCTACATGAGAAACGGTCTCAAAAACAAACTAACACGAAGGAGTGTTTTGGCTTTACTCAAACTGCCTTGACCTGGGGAGGACTCAGTATCTGTGTATTACAAGCCTCCTAGGGTGGTGCGTGCATGCGTGTCCATGTGTGTCTGTCTGTATGCACTCATGTGTGTGTTTGTGTGTACGTGTGTTTGTGTATGCACATGTCTGCCTGTCTGTCCGTCCCAGTGTTTACTTCTTGGGTTCCATGGTCTTTAAGGTGGGTGCAGGGTGGAGCTTCCAGGGTTCCTTTGGAAGGAAGGTGTGGAGAGCTCCCCTGAGGCCTCTCCAGGGCCAGCCCCCTCCCAACACTGGAAAATTACTTTGCTGGGAGGGTTTGTCTTCTAGTATAGGAAAGTCACTCTTCCCTTTAGTCCCTTCCTCTCCTCTCTCTTTACCTCCCCTCCCCTCCCCTCTCCCTTCTCTTCTCCTTCCCTTCCCCTCCCTCCTCTCTCCTTTCTTCCCCTTCTTTCCTCTCTCCCTCTCCTTCTTCCTCTCCTCTTCTCTCTTGTTTTCCCTCCCTCCCTCCCTCTCTCTCTCCCATGTATCCCACACTGGCCTTGAAATCACCATGTAGTCCAGAATAAACTTGAACTTCTGATTCTCTTCATTTTACTTCCCGAGCACCTTGTACCCTGCCTGGCACATTAGACAATCTTGTGCATCCAACGGGGCAGGATACACCGATGCCCATGGTGGCAGAGATCACATTTGGAGCTTTAGTCCAGGGATGGGTACAGGCGAGGGACCCTACACACCTCAGTGCTGAGGGCAAGGTGCTGTGTGATTTAAGGACCATCATCTAGGGCCCTGTGCCCAGAGGGAGTTGGACCCTGTGCCCTGACCCTGCACCATCGTCCCGTGGTGTTTGGGGTGCTGGTGCTCCAGGCCACCCTGTGGGGAGGGCAGGGCTGGGAGCCTCCAGAGGCCACTCCACTGCCTGGGTTCCCTGGCTCCACAGGGCTGAGTTGCTCTTTCACTGTTGGCACGGAGCCTGCAGATTCTTTCCTCCAAACAATGCCTGCTTCTCAGTGTTCTTGTTCCCCCAGGCTGTGCTCAAACAATGGAGTTCTTTCTTCTCCATTTGAGTCTGCCCTGTGGGCCTTATGGGTGCTGTCTGCCTGATTTTATCTTGTGTTGACTGTTAGCATGCTGCGATAGCCTTCCTGGCTGGGCTTTTCATTGTGGGGATAAAGGAAAATAATCAGTCTGCCATCCCTAAGATTCACTCTGAGAGAAGGCCAGACCCAGAATGTGGGGTGGAATTGGTGGCAAGGGTGGGAGGAGAGTGGGGGTGTGTTTGTGTCCTGGAGCACACTGAGGCGGTGCGGTGGTGACAACTGGCATCTGTGGTGAGCTTGCTGTGCACCAAGTACTACTACGCTAAGCACTTTGGCATACTCGGTTGGTACTCGGGGAGTAACGCAATTCTTTGTCTACCCTTTGTCTGGAGAGTCTCAGTTTGATCCCTTGCCTTGTCTGATGTCCCAGCCCAGTAAACTGAGGCAAGAAAGGGCAGGTGTAAACTGAACAGCAAGAAACTTCTATTTTATTCTAGAATCAATAGCCATGGGTTATTGAGGAATAACCTGGCCCCTGTGTAGTTTGGACTTGATGTGGGGGGGGAGGGAGCTGCAGATATTTAAGAGGTGTGTCCTGTGGAATGTGTGGAGACCCCAGAGCAGCTTTGCAGGACCCTTGAGCTCCTGTGAGAGCCACGACGTGGGGTTACTCAACCTTGGACACAGAGCCTTGAGAACTGTGGCCCACAGGGAGCTGCCCAGCCAAGTGTTTCATTGTGGTAAACAAATATGGACTACTACCTTAAGCCGCCCTCCACATACCTCACCTGCTTCCTAGAGAAAGAAATGTTCCACCGAAAACTTGATCCTTGTTTCATGTGTGCACACATGTATGTAGAGACCATGTGTGCACACATGTATGTAGAGACCATGTGTGCACACATGTATGTAGAGACCATGTGTACACACATGTATGTGGAAACCATGTGTGCACACATGTGTATAGACACCAGATCTTGCCCCCGGCTGTTGTTCCTTGGTCCCTTTCCATCTTGTTTTTCAGAGAAGATCTCTCATTGGTCCGAAGCTCATCAGGTAGGCTGGACTGACTTGGCCACTGGGCTTCAGGGACTCAACATTGCTGGGCTCGATAGTGTTCCTGGCTTTTCACATGGGCACTGGGGATTGAACTCAGGACCTTGCCAGCCGAGCTTCTCTCCAGCCTCCTCAGTTACTATTTAAAAAATAATCAATCAATAAAACGGCTTTCTACTCTTTATTACTGCCATATGTTCTTCTCAGTGTAGTTGAAAATGTTGAGTGTTTTATATATCAGGAATTCTGTGATCTTGGAAAGTGGAAACTGGGAACAGTGGGGATATTTTATTAGCTTGAATAGATAAAGGCAAGTCAGCCAGAGATGAGTCACCTCAGGCTTGAGATTGATTATCCCCAGGAATATCTCTGCACATTTGTTAATAATATATCAGAGGTGGACCCAGAACCAGAGACACTGAGAACTTGCTTCAGGTGATCTTACAGGACAGATGATGATGGCCTCTTCCTCCTCTTCCTCCTCTTCATGTGTGTGTGTTTCTCCCCCACCCCCTGTGTGTGTGTGTGTTCCCCCCCGTGTGTGTCCCTGTGTGTGTCCCTGTGTGTGTCCCTGTGTGTGTCCCTGTGTGTGTCCCTGTGTGTGTTTGTGTGTTTCCACCCCCACCCCTTGTGTGTGTGTGTGTTCCCCCACCCCGTGTGTGTGTGTGTGTGTGTGTGTGTGTGTGTGTGTGTGTGTGTGTCTGGTTCTACTTTGTAGACAGAGTTTTGCAACCACCTCAAACAAACAGAACACATCCCAGGGAAACTGCTTAGTGTCTGTCTCCTCCCATAAATGCAGGAAAAGATTTGAAAGGGGGAAAAAGATACTTTTGTTGAGACATTGTTCATGTAATGTAGTAATGTATAGTCCATTTGTTTAAAGTAATCATTCAGGCAGTATGGATGGTCAGTGGGGAAAACGCTTGCAGTGCAGGCAGGAGTGAGGGTCGGAGCTTGGATCTTTGGAGTCCATGTAAATTGGCTCCTGAGATTGTCCTTTGACCTCCAGATACATGTTGGGGCATGCATGCCTTGCCCCATGCACACATGAATGCACATGCATCACGGAGTAGAGAGGTACTTTAAAAAGAAGAATTTGGTGGCTTTTAGTCTATTCACAGAGATACTTCCTAAAGATGGAACCGTGACGTAGACCCTCCTGTAAGCCTGAGTTCCTCCTTAGCATGATGTTCTCAGGGTTGGTCCATGTTGTGGTGTGTGTGAGCCCTTTGTGTCCTTTTATTACAGAGGAATATCTCACTGTGTGTGTAACATGGCATCTTTTAACTGTTTCTCTTTTTTTTTGTCCACTGTGACAAGCTTTGTGTGACACATCTTCCTTCCTCTTGGAATGAGAACATTTGTGGGGTGACCTCATTCTGCTCAGGCTTTGAAGGGTTGCCATGGTGTTTTCCAAAATGGCCCGCTATGCCACACATGCCCCTGTCATCCTGACCGGCAGTGCCTGTTTCCCTGCCAACACTTAACTAAGTGGCTTTGAACTCACTTATTATCTGTCTCGTTGGTCAGGCTCATTCGTCAGGGTGGAGTGGTCTTAGGATTTCGATTTTGGTTTTCCTGATGTGTAAAGATGCTAGACATCTTTCTCTCCTTCTCTCTTCTTTCCTTAGCTTCTTCACCATTGTAGCCCAGGCTAGCCTGGATCTTCCTGACTCAGCCTCTCAATGCTGGACTTATGTGAGAGCACCACATGGGGCTTTGAGCCTTTTCCTTGGCACTCATTGAGTTTGGAGTCTGATTAAGTAGCTTTCATCACACTCTCCCTTAAGTGCGTCAGGGTGAGCAAGTTACAGGCTTTCCCCTTCTTGCTGACTTCTAAGTTGTATTGACCAAGATACCAGGTTATTTCACGTGGGCAAAATTAGAAATTACAGAGTCTGTCCATCCATCTGTCCATCCATCCATCCATCCATCCATCCATCCATCCATCCATTTCTCTGGGTTTTTTTAGACAGAGTTTTTCTTTGTAACCATGACTATCCTGGAACTCACTCCGTAGACCAGGCTGGCTTTGAACCCAGAGATCCGCCTGCCTCTGCCTCCCAAGTGCTGGGATTAAAGGCGTGTGCTACCACTGCCCAGCTAGAAATTACAAAGTTTAAAATGCTGCTTCTTTTTGTTCTCATCATTGAGAAATGTAGGAAGAGAGTAAAGATTCCCATGTTTTAACATTGTCTCAAATGGAGTATTAACATACAGTCATAGAAAACTGTGTGTGTGGGTGCAGATGTGTGTGGCGCACATGTGTGCGGATACATATGTGTGTGGGAACACCTGTGTGTGGGCACACGTGTGCCCCTTAGCATGTGAAAGTCAGAGGACAGCCTTGGATGTTCTCCCTGAAGCACTGTCCAACCCAACCTTCCCTCTCTCTGCCCTTCCCTCCCTCCCTCCCCCCTCCCCTCTTCTCTCTCTCTCATTCCTTTTTCTCTTTGAGGCAGGGTCTTTCACTAGCCTATAACTCACCAACTATGCCAGGCTGTGTGGCCATTGAGTCTCAGGGAACCTCCTGCCTCCACTTCTGCCTCCCACCCCAGGATTGCCAAGTGTTTGCCACCCACCGCACCCTAATTTTAGGACACCTTATTGAATGGATGAAATAACTGTTTGTGGCAGTTTTGTTTGTTTTCGAGGTGCCAGGGATGGAACTCAGGACCTCTCACTTGTTAGTCAGGCACTCCATCCCCGAGTCACATCTCCAGCCCTTAAATCCATAGCTCTCACTCCCCAGCCCTCCCACCCCCGAGACCCGGTTGCCACCTTGGATGGAGCCCTTGTCCCTCTAATCCTTTTAACCACAGTCTTTCCATTTATAATACCAGCATTTTAAAAATAAAAATCGGGTATGAGAGGCAGCGTTAAGTACTGGAATTGCCTTCCTTGTAGGAGCCAGTTTTGTGTGGATTTGAACCAATCTGTAACCCGAGTCCCACACAGCTGCTATTAATAGAGCATGGAGCCTGCTGAAGGGCACCTTCTGTCCACTGGGCCCGGGCAGGGCCCGGCAAGCCGTGCTCCTGAAGATCGGAACAGAGAGGCACAGTACTGCACTGTGCTCCTGCTGTCCCTGATGTTGAGGACACCTGGGATTCCCAGTGCTACTTGGGATCTCAAGAGAAATAGAATATCCTTTTGTCATTGTAGCTGGCCATATTGACCACAGAGACAACAGTTGGCTGACAGTTGTGCCTCCTGAATGAGTGCGGACTTGGCTGAATGAATGAATGAGTGAATGAATGAATGAATGAATGACTGGCAGTGTCCCACACTGATTGTATACCCCTGTCCATTTTCTGCCATGTGTTTTCCTTCCCGTATAGAAGCCAGATTTTGTTCCTCCTCCTCCACCACCACCACCACCACCACCACCACCACCACCACCACCACCACCACCACCACCACCCCCTCCCCCCACATGGTTTGCAGCTTGCTGGAGTGCAGGTTGAAGAACATGGGGGTTGGGTCATTGCTTAGCTGGGGCCGTCGGCTGGCCCGTCCCCTGTGCCATGGTTTTGCCTTGGGCCCTGGTGTTTAGGCGACTGTATGCTGAAGATCTTCCGTCTACCTCCCCCCTCACTCTACTCCCGTGGGAGGGAGCTGTATGGAGATTCTCACAGGTCTGTGGGTTATGTCAGCTTCCTTCCCACTGTGACCTGAGAAAAACCTGCTTCAAGGTGAACCCTGATGCTTCTTGTGGCCCAGGGGAAGGGAGGGGTGGACGTGGACTCTGTGCCAGCTTCCATGTATCTTCCCCTCCATAAAGTCACCTGTAACCTTAGCACTTCGCTGAGTGACAAGCTGCCTCGCCCACAGCTGGGTGGTTTGTGTATGCTAATAAATCAGGATATAACCAGCCCAAAGAAAAGTTCATTTTACATGCCAATAAAACTGAACCTGGTGTTCTATTCTGTGAGCTCCCTTTTAAGGCTGAGGTCCAGCCTCACCTTGTCCCCCGCCTTCCCGGAGCTGCCCTTTGTCCCTAGTTGATTGCCCAGCCACCTTTGCTCTCTCTGGGCTCTACTTGTGTCTCTGCCACACGGGCATTTGGTTAGATAATTGGGCCAGTGTCCAGGTTTTAGGCCTCGGTCCTCATCTTGGAAATGTAGGCCATGTACGGCCCCTCCCCCCATCCCCCGTAGAAGGGGGAGGTGTAGCTCTTCCTACCAAGTTTGTCTTTTGTTTTTAAATATTTATTTGTGTGTGGGTGAGTGTGCATGTATGAGTGTGTGTGTGTGCATGTGTGTGTGAGCACACATGTGTATGTGCCTTGTGACCTTGTGAGTGCATGTCATGTGGGTGTAGATGCCTGCAGAGGCCAGAAGAGGGCGTTAGATCCCCTGGAACTGGTTGATTGACAGTTACGAGCTGCCATGTAGTTGCTGAGAACCAATTTAAATCCTCTGCAAGAACAAGTGCTCTCAACTCCTGAGCCATCTCTCCAATCCCCATGTTTGTCTTTACTGTGTTGACTGAGAACTGGAAGAGACTCCTAAGTATGGCCTTGTTATTTAATAAATATATACATGTATTTCTATGTATGTCTATAAACGTATGTGATCACATGTGTGTGAAGTACAGAGGTCAGAGGACAACTTGTGCGAGTCAGTACTCTCCTACTCTGTGGGTTCCCGGAAATTGGACTCAGGAGCACATGACATGACTTGCATCTGCCTGGCCCCTCCTTTCTGGGTCTTTTGTTTCGTCTTTGTGTCTGGGGGAAGAGTCTGCAGTTCTATGCCTCTTGACAGGTGTGAGACTCCCGGTTCTTCCATGCAAGGAAGACTTGCGTGAACTGTTACAAAAAGATACAAGTTGTCTTTACCAGTACGATTTCTGGCCCGTGCTGGTTAAAGATTCTAGTAAAACCACAGGGCTGTTCCTGCTTGTTCCTGTCAGCAGATCTCAGGTTTCCAGAAACCATGTTTCTGTGTGTTTCTGTGTGTTTTCAGCGGTGGGGTATGAGATGGCTCGGGATACTCTCTCCTTTACTGTTTGTATCACATTTTAAAGAGTCGTCCTACTCAGAACGTTTAGTCTTCTCTCAGAAAAGGTTGTGGTTTCAGAGTTTTTCCCTGTGGTAGGAACACGGTGGGCAGGGTGTTGAGTGGCTTAAGTTATTATTCCGGGGTCACCCTGGGCTGTTACCTTCCTCCTCTGTGGGACACACACACACACACACACACACACACACACACACACACACACACACGGCCTTCTATGAGGAATATCGTTTCTTTAACGTTCTCTGTTCTGGCTGGTGTGGTAATGCACACCCGTAATCCAAAGACTCAGGAGGTGGACGCAGGAGGATCAGGAGCTCGAGGTCATCTTTGGCCATACAGTTAGCTGAAGGCCAACCTGGGTTACAGGAGACCCTGTCCCCAGAGGAACAAACAGAATTCTGTTCGTACCATCCCAGGAAATCGAGTCAAGGAGAAAGATGCCAATAGAGGCTTTTGAAGAAATCCCACTGGCAGAGAACAAAACACAGTCAGGCTCCACCTGTACGGGGGGTTTTGCGTTTGCAAGAGTGGATTGTTGTGTTTTGGAGGGATTAACTTCTAAGAAGGCAAAGAAGGCAACTGGATCCTACTTGTGGAGAAGGGTGTGTGCTTGTTTAAACAGGGCTAGTCCAGGTTCACCGAGGGGCAGATGTGCCTGTTAAGATCTGAGAATACTGAGGCTCTCCTGAGGGAGGAAGTGAAGACCTGGAGTTCCTTAAGGCTTAGTTTTTATTTTTATTTATGTCCCTATGTGCATATGCATGTGTGAAGGCAATGCCACAGAAGCCAGGAGACATCAGTCCCACTGGAGCTGGAGTTTGCAGGGGTCTCCAGCTGGCTGATGTGGGGGCTGGGACTTGAACTCTCCAGCCCTCTGGAAACACATCTTAACGTGACACACAGGCACGCCGTTGTCTCATTGGCTGATCAGTCCTTCTCAGGCAATCTCACCAGCTTCATTTTGGGACTGAAATACCATGATCTCAGCGCATTCCTGGACTTATGTGAATGGATCCTGTGAAAACCGGGATTCTTGCTTCAGAAGGCTTGGGGTTTGACCTAAAGTTTATTGTATTTGTTAAACTCTCTATTATGCTGTAATTTTGGTTTAATAGAAAAGTCAAGAGTACAGACAGTTCCCATGGTCCCATGACCCAGCCTCCTGTAATGCTAACATCTAGTATAACCACTGATCTCAGCTTTTCGAGAGCCACGGGTGTACCTGTACCCAGATGTGCACACTGAGCGTGAGGCCAGCAGCCCTTGCATCTGCCAGACCCTTGGAAGTCCTCACCCTCACCTCCTGGGTCCAGCATGGACTGTGGCTGAGGACAAGGCTGTCAGGGAGCTGCTTTGGAGCCAGTGGTGCAGGCAGGAGATGCGAGGACAGTCAGCTGTCTGGAGAGCCCCGGGGTCATGTGAACCCAGTGCCACTTGAACTTTATTTAGTGGACAATTGGCCTGGGATGCTTAATATAGACTTCCCGGCTATCATGTGAGAATTCCACTCGGCCCCAGCACGAGGACAAGGAGGTTAGGAATGCTCGCCTCTGCTGGTGTCCTGCAGGGTCACTTGTTTTCCATCTCCTTCGTGGACCAGAACATCAACAGTAAATGCCAGATCGCTAATGTGAGTCAGGAGCAACCAGACTGCCCATCTGTCCGTCTGTCTGTCTCCACACCCCATACCCACCCATTCATACATCCCGTCTGTCCACGCACTTACCCACTGTGCTGGCTAGTTTTATGTCAGCTTGATACGAGCTAGAGCCATCTGAGGAAGGAACCTCACCTGAGAAAATACCTCCATAGGATTGGGCTTCAGGCAAGCCTCCAGGACAGCGGTTCTCAACCTGTGGGTCAAGACCCCTTCGGCAAACTTCTTTCTCTAAAATATTTACATCATGATGCATGACAGTAGCAAAGTTACAATTATGAAATAGCAACAAAAACAATGTTATGGTTGGCGGGGGCTCACACGTTATGAGAGACTATATTAGAGGGTCACAGCGTGAGGAACGTTGAGGACCACTGCTCTATGCCGTAATGTCTATGGCTCCTGCATCAGCTCCTGCCTCTAGGTTCCTGCCCTGTTTGAGTTTCTATCCTGGTTTCCTTCAAGGATGGACTAGGATGTGGAAGTGTAAGCCAAATAAACCCTTTCTTCCCCAAGTTGCTTTGGTCATTGTGTTTCATCACAACAATGATCACACTAAGACACCTACTCACCCATCCACCTTCGGGGTCTGTCTGTCCGCCCATCCATCCATCTGTCCGTCCTTTCACCTTCCCCATCCACCCTGCTATCCCTCTGTCAGTTTTGTTGTTGCTTCACTCAGTAATGCTTGCTTTCTCTTACGAATGGTTGAATGGTTCGGTTCTCTGGAAAACGGTTATTGAATTCAAATGAAGGTCGCCCTTGGTGCTCTGGAGGGAACCTCCCCACTTTCAGGGCTCTGTGACTCCATCCTTGGAGAATGCAGCCCTCACTGTGAAAGTGTAAAACAGCTGCTCCTGACTGGGGCTGCTTAGCTGGGAGAAAGTGAAGCTCCGGGCAAAGCCAGAGTAGAGAGGGGCCCTATGCTGGGCGTGGCAGGAAGTGGGTAAGGTTTGGACAGCGGGGCTGTGGCTCAGCTGTTAGGATGCCCACTTGCCGTGGTAGAAGGGGACTCTCCTGGAGTTGGGAGCAGCCTCGGCCATTCATTTGATGGGTGTCTCTTGGTTCCTTGGTGTGACAAAGAGGTGCCCGGGCGTTGGGTCCATTTGGCTGAGGATACATTGAAATTAATATTTTCAGTCAATAAAGTACTGACTGCTCAAATATGAGCACTTGAGTTCTTTCCCGGCAACCACATAAAAAGTCAGGCATGATGGCGACACTAGTTACACACCTCGTATACAGCGTGTGATGCTGAGGAAACTTGACCTTTGAGGAACAGCCCTTCTGAGGTCTGCTTATGCTGGCGTCACTGACCATGCCACCTCGTTACTTGTGAAACATGGGTTGTGCCCGTCTTGTCCCTGTGGCTTTAAACAAGGTATTTTGCTGCTGAGAAAGTGTAGTCTGTCCAATTCCAGATCTTTAACAAAGACCGCTTAGTCTGCTACAAAATATAATTTTCCCCAATGAATGGTTTGCTTTACAGGAAAACAGTGTGTGGTGTTCATCTCCTGTCCCTTGCCCTGCCTGGACTTCACTGTGGTTCCTCCTGAGGAGCTCTGTGCCCTTCAAACTGCACAGCTTGAGGTAGAGGTGTGCTGCAAGGGGGTGTGTAGCACACGCTCACCCCTGGACTCTCAACCCTAGTAACCACTTTGGGAGACGGTTGACGTTGTTCCTTGATTGGCTTATTGAGTGACTGTGGAGACAGGATCTCATGGTGTTGCCCAGACTGGCCTCAAACTCATGATCCTCCTGCCTCAGCATCTAAGTGCTGAGACTATGGGTGTGTGCCACCATACCCAACCTTCCTGGTTTTTAGAGCTGGAAGATATATTTTATGGTTAAGAAACTCAAATAAAGGTCACATTGACTGTGAGTAGGGCGGTCATGGTGAGGCAGGGTTTCCCACCGAGCAGGGCTCAGCAAATTTACCATTGAGCCAGACTTGTTCCACCCTTGTTGTACATAAAACTTACAGAGACCGCCATACCCACTGATATACTTGTCAGTGGCTGAAGGGATGGGCCTCTCTTCTGAGTGGCTACCTTCCAGAGGGCTATCGGAATAGCAAGAAACTCATTTTCGCAGCAAGCGTTTAGGGTTCCGGGACCTAAGGAAGGCCCAGCATGCCTTCTGGAGGGGCTGGAGTGTTAGGCCATGAAAATGTGGATCCTCTTACAGACAGGCCTATGAAACAGATGTTTGGATTTATTTGCTGGATTACCCAGATGTAATTCCTGAGGGCTCTAGAATGTTCCTGGCTGGAATCTGAAGAGCTGAGTTGTGATTCCAGACTCACAGGCTCAGAGGAGGGTTGCCTAGTGGTGATGTCATCCCGGGAAACGGGCCCTGGCAAAGGCAAACAGCTCAGGCAGTTTAGGGACTTCCTAAAATAACCAAGCTGAAGTGTTTGCACTAGACTTCCTGGAGGTGAAAGGCTCTTCTGAAAATGATCTAAGGATGCGTCAGATAACGGTAGGGGCGCACTTCAAGGGTTAAGTGCCCGTTCAGTTCTTTCTTTTTTGCGTTTGATTCTGATTTGAGATGTCTGAACGCAGAGGGGGTTTTGAAGCTGTGTCTCCTCACAGCCCCGTGGCCCTGAGTGATCCTGGCCCCACGCCACACAGGCTGTGGCTTTCTTGTGTGTCAAAGCCCAGGCTTTCCTGTAACTCACTGAGGGAGTCTCTCTCAAGGGGCTGTGTCTCAGACAGCATTTCCATGGTGGGTCATTTACCTACTTGGTAAAGACCAAGGTCTTTTTAACAGAGGACGAGAGGCCTGGCTGCCTTGGGTGGATTACACAGTGCAGTATTGCCTTCTAGAGGTGACCAGCCTGCTGAGATCTGCCCTGCCTGCTCCCTCCTGTTATCAGAAACTGTTTGCACTCAAGCTTTAAGGATTTGCTTACTCCTGCCCCAAACACACCCCCTGCCTCTCCAACTAATGCCCCCTGCTGAACAGAAAAAAGGAAAATCTGTTTGTAAGGAGCACATTTACACTGTTTACAGAATGTATAATATGTACATTAGTGTGCATGTATACTAGAGTATATTCACCAAGCGCGTCCATGATTTCAGCATCGGCTCCTACCTACTACCGAACTCAGGAATTCTTTGAAGTTTATTTTTCTTTAGAAATCTCTTAGCACGAGCACAGAGAATCACAGGTTTAAGCATCTGGGCTGTTAGTCCTTCTGAATAGCTCACTACTTTGATGATTAAGTTGGTCTCTTGCTGTTTCCGGTTTCAGGGTGACTTATTTTAATTTCTGAGATCATATGAAACATTGATATGATCTCCAGTCCAGAGTGTAGCAAAAGAGGTGGCCTCATACCCTGTTCATCCCTTCACCCTAACTCTGCCCAGTTGTCAGTTCATCACTGCTCACGTGTCAGCGTCACTGCTTAATGTTTTGCTTTCGTGTCAGCATTGCTGCTTACGTGTAGCATCACTGCTTATGTCATTGCTTACCTGTCAGCGTTGCTGCCTATGCATTAGCATCACTGCTGCCTATGTTTTCGTGTTTTTTAGTTTTCTTGCACAGAGGACAAGTTGCAGGAGTCAGGTCTCTCCATCTTGTGACTCCCAGGGATCAGGCTCACGTCCTCAGGCTTGGCAGACAGTTGAGGCTGAACAGTCTCTCCGGCCCCAGCAGCTGGCTTATTATTCCTTCATTATTAACTCAGCCGCAGGCCACAGGACTTTTCCATTATCAGTGGAAAATGATATCAGGGAAAAAAATATGACAAAGTCCCCCGCAAGTGTTCTCAGATTTATTTATTTTATGTGTAGGAACATTTTGCCTGCTGGATATAATGTGTACCACAGGCCAGATGAGGGCCCCGGGTCTGGGACCAGAGTTACAGATAGATATGAGCTGAGAATGGAACTTGGGTCCCTTAACCTGAGCCATCTCTCCAGTCCTTTAACAAGATGACTCAGAATGGTGCTCTTTAAACCCACAGCACAGGGAGTAGCATGGTCTAATGTTAAAAATGTTTTCTGCCTTTTTATTAACATCTTATCCTGCTTCTTAGTATCTAAACTTGGTAGTAACGTGTAGAATTTTATTTTCTCACCTGTCTTCTGCCTGGCTATTGTTAATGGACATTGGAGGACTTTGCCATCTGTTACTTTGTTTTATCTCTGTGTTTCCAGCTCTGTGATTGTATCTATGGATGGTTACTCTTGTTTCTCCTCCTCCTCCTCCTCCCCCCCTCCTTCTCCTCCCCTCCTCCCCCTTCTCTTCTTCTTATTGTTATTATTATTATTACCATTATTACTATTATTGGTCTTGTTTTTCTTTTTTGAGACATGTTTTCATGTAGCCCAGGCTGGCCCCTGCTCTTTAGCTGAGGATAACCTTGAACTCCTGATCTTCCTGCCCCCCACCTCTCTAGTGCTGGGCTGACGGGTGTGAGCTACCAAGTCCAGTTTTTCCAGTGCTGAACAGTGACCCCATAGTCCCATGGTTGTGCTAGTGCCCTGCCACAGAGCTACATCCTTAGCCCTAAGTTCTTCATTTGCAAAAGTTAGCAATTCCTGGAGCGGGTGTGTGTGCGGAGCATCTGGAGTTGTAAAAAGTGTGAGCAGCTGAGTGTGGCTGCAGTCCCTCTGTCCTTGATGCCTGGGGAGTGCTTGTGCCATGAGCACTCTGTGGCCTGGGGATGACCCAGTCCTCTCTGCTTAGCATCCCTCTTTTCTGGCTGTTGTTTCTCCCTGCCATTTTCACTGTAGCGTCTGTGCAGTGCTGGCTCAGGCTGCATAGCCCAAGGCTGTCCTGGAAGTGTGTGGTTGAGGCCAGAAAGCCACAGTTGACTGTGTGGGTCTGCGCTGTTCGTTCCCAGCTAAGCTGTTCATTTCAGTAACAAAGTAACTTTCTAACTTTTAGGGCTGACTGAGCTAAGCCAGGTGCCTCCTTAACGCCTGGAATCCCTGGCTTTTCCCTGTTTCCTGGGTCTTCCCTGTGCAGCAGCTCCGGGCTTCTGAGTCGTCTCAAGTTCTGCTTTAGATTAAATACTGAAAGTGGCTGAAAAATCCTAAGCTATTGGCTCCCCTTCTTCCAAGATGCCCTTTGAATGGGGCTCTAGAATGTTCTTCCTTTGCCATTTGCCAGCATCTGTTCCTGTAGTCCAAAGAAGGCCCACTGGCCTCCCTGGGGCTTCATTTAGAGCCAGTAAGTTAGGGAGATAATTACCCCCATGCCCAACTGCCACACACCCACCAGGGGGGACTTTTATGTAGTGGTTTGCGCATAATCAGAGAGGTCTGTGTGCAGAATGGTGAGGTATTTTACTGGGTGTGCACTATCTGTGGGGAGGTGGTGTAGCCGCGCTGGGTTGCTTCCTCTCAGTGTATCCGACACCGAAGTCATAGCAGAGTGTAGCTTGCGTTTCCATAGCTGTGGAATCTGTTTTGAAAAACACCAGGCTGGGATTCCACTGTAGTTCAGGCACATTGAGGGCCAATGTGCTAATAAATACGAGTTTTAAAACACACTCCTTTGGGTAGCTATGTGGGAAACCTTCTGTTCCTCCCATTTTTAGCCTTAAATTATGTGGAATTCCGTGAAGTGTTGAGTGTGGAGGGCGCTTGCCTGACTGTCACTCAGGAAGCCCCTCCGACATTTCCTGCTGTGACAATGCATGCACCATTGATTGCTGGAATTGTAATTGACCTGTCACACTTGGACAGGGAGGCTGGGGTGGCTTTTTTTCAACAGGGGCAGGCATAAGGATGAATCATTGAAGTTGTTGTATAAACATTGAGTTTACTGTGTTCTAAGCACCGAGGGCCCAATGGTGACCTAAAACGGTGGAAGGGAACCTTTTAAAACTTCGCAAGGATTTTATCTCTGGGTTAGCTGCAGAACTGTCACTTATGGAGCACCTACTGTATACTTACCTCACTTATTCCTCGTAGCACCCCCTGCTGTTTGGCTTCGTTGCTCCTTGCTTTATGGAGAGGAACCAGGGTTCAGTGGCTACCCTGGGATCAGTGGTCAGGGGTGAGCGGAAGCGCCTTGGGAAATTAGTGTGTGGTCCTGTGCCGATGGAGAGGAGCCCTGCTCACGGCCAGGGATGGCGTGGGTGGGGTAGACATGTGACTCAGCAAGAGAGAGGAGAGGGCTGGAGTGTGGGATTGGAAGCCTACCAAGGCTCTAATAAGGAGGGGGTCACAGAGGCCGTGGGTGTGGCTCTGTGGGCGGGGATAGTGGTGACATAATTGTGCCTGGCAGATGGTGAGTTACACCGTTCTAGGTCTTACTTATTAATCGTTCTTTGAGAGTGTCATGCAACCTGTTTTGATCATATTGATCTCCCCCTCAACTCTCCCCAGATCCATCACCCCTTCCCAGCCCACCCAACTCTATGTTCTTTTTTTAAAAAAAATTTCAAGATTACTTTGTGCCACCCAGCTTGCTGATGTGTGTGGCTTTCCGCTGACACATAGCCAACAGCTACAGAATTAGAGAAAGCTGCCTCCCCAACTCCCAGAGCTAACAGTTGCCGATAGCTCCATGGCTAGGGGCTTGTGCCCGACTCCCCTCTCTGTGCTGGGATATTGTCCGGCTTGGACTTGTATAGGTTTGTACACGATGCTTCCACTGCGGCCAGCTCAAGTGTACATCTGCCTGCCACAGCCAGAGACTGACTTGTAGCCAACACTGCCTTCGGCTGCCATATTTTTCCAGCTCCTTCTTCTGCAGCGACCCTGAGCCTTGGGCGCTGGGGAAATGTGTGCCATATATATGTTCTCTTAGGGCCGAGCTCTCAACAGTCTCTTATTCTCCGGGTAGTTGTATCTCACTGTGTTAATCACTGCCTGCAGCAGATAGAAGCACAGCAGGCGAGGGTCGAGAGATGCTCTGACCTGACTGTGTGTGTGTGGTGAAATTCTGTGTCTCCTTCTAATGTAGACAGACACACCATGCCCCATGCTGGTTCGTGAGCTGCATTTTCACACTGAGCCTGTGCTTGACATCTGTTCTTGGTGACCCAGTTTCTCGGTGTTGCCATCGGAAGGCACATGGATGAGAGGGACACATTGTATTGTGTGGACTGACTGTGTCTTATTTAATTGGAATCTGTAGTAGATGCTATGTTTCCTTCTCTTAAATGTACACACGTGCTACGAGGAAAGTTAGGGCTCGGTGCGAGGTTCTGCTTTTCCTTAGAGAATAACTAGCTGCAAAATTACTTTTAAAATGTCTAAGATTTATTTTATGTATATGAGTGTTGTGTGGGGGGTGTAGTGTGTGTGGTGTGTGTGTGGTGAAGTGTGTGTGTGTGAAGTGTGTGTGTGTGTGCATGTATGTGTGTGTATGTGTGGTGTAGTGTGTGTGTGCGAAGTGTATATGTGTGTGGGTGGTGTAGTGTGTGTGTGTGAAGTGTGTGTGTCTTGTGTGTGTGTGTGTGTGTGTGTGTGTGTGTGTGTGTGTGTGTGTGTGTGTGTGTGACCTTGAGACCAGAAGAGGAATCAGATCCTCTGGGACTGGAGTTACAGTGGAGTTACAGGAGTTACAGGGTCACCATGTGGATGCTGGGAATTAACGTGGTGTCTTAGGGTTTTATTGCTGTGAACAGACACCATGACCAAGGCAACTCTTCTAAGGACAACATTTAATTGGGGCTGGCTTACAGGTTCAGAGGTTCAGTCCATTATCATCAAGGCAGGAACATGGCAGCATCCAGGCAGGCATTGGTGCAGGAGGAGCTAAGAGTTCTACATCTTCATCTGAAGGCTGCTAGCAGAAGACTGGCTTCCAGGCAGCTAGGGTGAGGGTCTTGAAGCCCACACCCACAGTGACACACTTACTCCAACAAGGCCACATCTACTCCAACAGGGCCACACCTTCTAATAGTGCCACTCCCTGCGCCAAACATATATAAACCATCACATGTGACTTCTCTGGAAGAGCAGCTGGTGCTCTTAACTGATGAGCTATCTCTCTATCCCTGTGGGATTGCTTTTGATATAAAAGCTCCTGAACGTCACTGAAGTAAGCAGCACAGGTTAGTTAGGAATGAAAAAATGCCAGGGTGACAGTTTTGACTGTTAATGCTATTTTCCTGATAACTTAAACATATTTACATATATTTATTTATTTATTTATTTTCTTGTGTGTGTGTGTATATATATATATATATATATATATATATATATATATATATGAGGGGAGGTAGTATGCAGGAGCACGTAACATGTGTGGAGCTCAGAGACCAACCCTTGAGACCGAACCCAGGTCATGAGGCTCTCCCGCAGGACCTTGGTGAGCTGAGCCATCATGCCAGCCTGTATATTTTTTCTGGTAACTTCTGTCATTGAATCTGCTTTAGCGAAGTTTTGTACTGTTTGCCTTTAGCTTTTGGGTGTGAAAAAAACAAAATTTCCTTGCGCGCGCTCACTTGAGAAAGCTGTTTTCCACGTGGGGTGGTTCTTTTTGTTGTCCCAGCATGCTCTGAGAAGTTACACACATACACGGTAAAGAGGAATGAGAGACTTGTAGATGTTTCCTCCATATGCCACAGGCTGTGGTTGTCATGGTGATTTAAAAAAAAATACTTACCAAGCACACATGCACATGATTTAAAAAAAATTATTTACATGCACGCTCGTGAAGTACACATGGGCTTGCACATGCGTTTGTATGTCTCAGTGTGTATAGCACACTCAGGACAACTTGGAAGAATCTGTCCTCAAGGGATTGAACTCAGGTCTTCAGGCTTGACAGCAAGCACCTTTACCCCTGAACCCTCTTGCCATGCCTGGGCCATAGAGCTTTTAGTTTCTTAAGACTGTGTGCAAATGACCTCCAACCTCAGTTTTTTTTCCCCAGCAGCCACTGGGAAGAGAATAGGCTTGCCCTCCTCCGGTTGCTGTGAATTCAGGTTTGACAGTGCCCCCACCTGGCAGAACCCGGTCTTGACATGGTGCATGCAGCCTGTGTATGCATTTTTGTTGGTGGGGCCCTTGTGAAGTTGTTGATGATGTTGTGTTTGAGAGTTTGAGTACATTAAAGGCTGCATGGTGGACAGCCGCTCCTACCCTCTCCTAGCCGCATCCCATGTCGCTGGGTGTGTCCACCCTTTGGAGTTGCTGCGATCCTTTTGTCCTGGGATTTGAGGCTAAGTAGCTACTGGGTGTGGTTGATGATTAACTTTAGGCCTATATTGGAAGAGCAGATGTGACACCCCCTCCCTGCCATGCCATAAATTCTCATAAATGTTGGCCCGCATCCTGGGATTCAGTGTCCCTTCCAAGCAATGATTCCTACAAGGTAGACTGCAGTATTCCACAGCCGAGGTCCCCGAGCCCAGGGCCGAACATTTTTTCCAAGATAAAGGCTTTCCAGCCTAGTGTCTCAGGTGTCCCACAAGCACTTTGCAGGAGTCTGGGGACGAGGTAATCATTCTTGCCATCTCCCTCCCAGCTCTGGCCAGCCTCCAGGTTCTTCCTCCAATCCTGCGATGTGAAGGGTTTAGGATATGGCTTTCTGTATGTAGCTTGCCTTTGGGCCTGACATATTATCACTGTGCTGGGCCTCTTACAACCTCCTCCCTCTTGCTGCCTGCCAGGCTGGCCTTGTGCCCCTCGATTGGCAGGATTAAATGTCCAACAACTACAGCGTCACCCTGTCCGCTAAATGTGCAGGAGAAGCCCCTCTGTGGGGTCCCTGAATGTAGTTTCTGCTCCTTATGCTAGACTGTGAGCGCTGGCTCTTGGGGGCCAATAGCCAAATTCTGAATTTCCTGCCCAGCTTCTAGGCGTCAGTGACATGTCTGTCCTGGGCCAGAAGGGCTTGCCTCACTAACCTTGCTCTGTGTTGGAAGGCTTGTGAAGGTTCCACTGCAGAAGAAAGAGGAGAAGCCGGCCGCCTCAGGCTCTGTGGCTGGACGGCCTCCCTGCAGGAGAGAGAGGGAGCTATTTATGGCGCTTTAAAAAAAATCTGCTGTTGCAGCTAAAAGAGGGATGGGAGCGTTAAGTAAGGCTGAGCTGCTCCAGGTCTGGTCTCATTTTCTCCCTTATTTTGGGAGACAGAGTCAAGGCTGTGCTGCTCTGGCCTCTCAGCTGCTAGAGAATTATTTTTGGACCATTGGGGTTGGTCCTGTGACAGCACCTCTCATTCATGAAACCTTGATGGATCAGTGGATCAGTCTTCCGTGTTGGGGAGATTGCTTCCGTGCTACAGGAAGATCGAAAGGAGATCTGGGGTTAGGGTTGGATTTGGTCATAGTCACTCCCTTTGTTGTTCTTGAGTTTGGGGAACTTTCTTTAAGTGATGTTGGCTGCTTTATTATCTGGGGGAGGTAAGCTTTCCAGAGCTAGAAAAAGGCATGGCTTTAAAGTGGCACTGAGGTCTGGGGAGGCGACTCAGCCAGCAAAGTGCATGCTATACAAACAGGGGGACCAGAGTTTGATCACCTGACACCACGGGTATGGTGGCAACCCAGGAAGGCGGAGACATAGGCACTGGGGTTGGCCTGGCAGCCATGCCACAAGCTCCAGGCCAGTAAAAGAGACTCCATATTAAGGAAGCAGGTGGCATTTCTCAGGCCGACACCCAGAATTGATCTCCACATGTGTGCACACATGTGTACCCACACTCATACATACATGTGTTCCTGCACACACAAAACCATGCACACATGCATGCATAATTCAATAACTGACTTGAGGTGCCGGGGGCCCAGTAGATAAAGTGCTTTCTGACGATCACAAGGCTCTGAGTTCAGATCCACAGAGCCCATGTGTGAGCCAGCCATGGTGGCAGGAGCCTGTAGCCTCCCATAGCAGATGTGGAGACAAATGAATTCCTGGCGGTCTCTGGCTGCCTAGTCTAGTTGCAATGGTGAGCTCTAGGTTAGCAAGAGACCCTTCCTGTCCCTACAGGAGATAAATAAGTAGCATTAAGCCTGGTGTGGTGGTGCAGGCCTGCCGCCTCGGCACTTTGAAGGCTGAGGCAGGGGGATTATGAATTCCGGAGCTATAGCCGGAGCTATAGAGTGAGACCCTGTTTCAAAGAACTAAAGAGTGACATTGATTTCATGTGTGGGCTAGGGGTGGGACAAAACACTCTATTGATTGTGTGGGGTGTGTGTGTGTGTGTGTGTGTGTGTGTGTGTGTGTGTGTGTGTGCACAGGCACTCAGGACAGCTACTGCATATGACTATCCGTCCTTGTGCACCGCTGTCCCGAAGTCTTCCTAGCAGAACCTGTTACAGTGTCCGCCTGACCTCTGTTGTCCTTCTCTGTTCCTTCAAGTAGTCCAGGGACCCTCGCAGCAGTCACAAGAAGCCCCAGGAACTGTTACTGAGACCAGGATGATGCTTCAACCTCCTTTCTCTCCCTTCCTCTCTCCCTCCCATCCCTGCTCCTGTGTGTGTATGGTGGGGGTTGGGGAACAGAGACCAGGTCTCTGACAGTGGTGGGCAAACCCTCCACCCTGCTAAGCTAGATCAGCAGCTCCCTTCTCTAGATAGTTTTGCTATGTGTGTGACTCAAGCTGGGCTCCAATTCATCCTCCTGCCTCAGTTCCTTAAGCGCTGGGATTACAGGCCTGCAGCATGGAACCTGCCAGCCACTTTGACATTCAGAGGGAGTTGTCTGATGTGGGTTCCTCACAACTTGGTCACAGGATGCCCTGCCATGGTGCTGCTTAACCTTGATGGTGTCTGCACAGGCTGACATTTCCTGAAGAGTAATGCTTCTTAGCCCTCCACCTGCCGTGACTCCGGATGAGCCCTGAACGTGCTCCTGACTTCCCACGCCTTTCTACACCCTCTCACCACGAGGAGGGTTCTATCAAGTACAAACTGTAAACTGGCTTGTGAACAGGATGGTTAGCATCCTGTGTGCAGCTGATCTGTGACTCTGGGGTGAGTCTTGGGTATTGTGAGCACCCCCGTTAGTTGATGGCTTCCTGGCCACCGTGCTCTTCATGCCCCCTCACTGTAACTCATCTAACGGCTCCTGTTCCACCATTCAGTGTTGGCATGCGGGCTCCCACTGGCCACTTGCTGTGGAGCCAGAGGACTCATGGGAGTGCCAGGAAGGTCATCAAAGGTCAGAGAGTGGTAAGAGGAGGAGTTATGGGAGGCCCTGGCTACTGGAGCGCCACATCCCGGCTGACTGGACAGGTGTAGTCCCTTTGATCCTTTGATCCTGCTATGGCGGGGATGCCATCTTATAGATCCAGAGCTGTGGGAGCAGAAGGGTTGGTTGTGAGCGGTCACGTGGTGTTCCCGACTCTCCTGTAAGTACAGCACCACTCAGCCTGAGCAGCCCCTTTGGATCCACTGGAGCGAGGCTCTGCTTCTTGGCAAGTCGGTTGGCTTCCCTGAGCCCAGATTCTCATGAAGAAAGCAGATGCTAATGCAGCTGGCCCGGTATGTTACCAGCCTTAAACACGGCCACACATTCCGGGCAGCAGCTCATCTTCCATTCTGGCCGTGCCAGGGCTGCCTGTACAAGTTAGCCTCTCCTCTCCAGCAGTGGACAGTAACAACAATGACAACTGAGGGATGCAGCCAGACACATCCATCATGGCTGCTGGAGGCCCCAAGAGTTCCGTACCCCACCCCACCCCACACAACCCCCAGGGACATCCGCTGAGATAAAGCCAGGTTCCTGGCTACTTAACAGAAAGGAATCTGAGGATGAATCAGGGTGAAGCAAGTGAGGGAATCAGAGAGAGAACACATGCTTCAAGGGAAAAATGAGATGGGATAGAGGGAGGGGGAGGGACAGGGAGGGAGGGGGGAGAGGCAGTGAAGGAGGGGGAGAGGCAGGGACACAGGAGCAGTGTGGTTAGGAAAAGCGTGCTTCTATCTATCTATCATATATATACGATATGTATATATGTATATGAATATATGTGTGTGTATATATATATATATGAACTTCCCAAGAAAGCCACACCTAGGTGTCTTTAGAGGTGTGTGTGTGTGTGTGTGTGTGTGTGTGTATTTATGTTGTTCAATGGATTCAGTTTACAACGGGTTTTAAAGATGAAGCCACATTTGAGAATTAAGTAAAACCTCTATGAGCTGGCTTACTTCCTTCCCTTAAAGACTTCCAGTCGTAACTGGAACTGTAAGGTGGTTTTAGGGAGCATGTTGTTTAGATTTAGGGGTGACGGAGGAGCCCAAACCCAGCTAAGCCCCAGGTCACAGACACACCGTGGCCCCAAATGGCAGTTTGTTCATTTCAGTGTCCCTGTCTGAGGCGTCTTTAGAGACACACGTTATTGATGGTGGTTTTGGCCTTTCCGCATGGCTGTGCCGAAGTTTCTTGGCCCAGCCCGCAGGAAGGGTGACCTAGATCCCAGGGCGAGGCACTGTTCCCCTACCCACATCCCTTTGTATTCCCTGCCATTATCCTGCCTCACACGGTGCGTGCGCTGGCCCCAGGTGGGAACCAGGACTTTCAGTGAACACCCTCCACGCATGGCCTGCAGACTGGCTGGCCTTCTTGGGGGCTTGTTTCTAAATTAGAAATGAGAGGACAGGTTCAGTGTGTGTCCAGCTGCTCCCACTCCCCCCCCCGCCCTGAAACTCCCTACCACCCTGACAACTCTGGGCCTTTCCACTACCTCCTTTCCCCCCTACCCCCCGGTGTGGCTTCACAAATGCAGGTGGCACCCCCATATCGTAGAGACCCCTCAGAAGCCCTGGGCTGCAGCCAGGAGGTGGTAACTGAGGGGAGACTTCACCCCAGTGAAAGCTAGGAGGGAAGTGGACGGAAACTCACCAAACACAGGAAACAGATATTGGCTATGAAACATAAGCGGTTTCTCTGAGGTAAAGCTTACTCTGAATTCTCAAGGATCATCTGTGGATGTGGGGCAGACACCTAAGGATGAGGGAGAAATCCATTGTATGATATTCTAGAAAAGGCAGGAATATTTGTGCCACTGCGTCTTCAGCCCCTGGGGTGTACGCTCCCCCCCCCCCGTACGCTCCTCCCCCTGGTGTACACTGCCCCCCCCCAGTACACTACCCCCTGTACACTCCTTCTTCCCCTGGTGTACGCTCCTCCCCCATCCCGTATACACTACTCCTTCCCTGGTGTACACTTCTCCTCCCCCCTGGTGTATGTACCCCACCCCACCCCCCCTCGCTCCTCCCATGGTGTACACTGCCCCCCCAGTACTCTACCCCTGTACACTTCTCCTCCCCGGTGTCCCCAGTACTCTACCCCTGTACACTTCTCCTCCCCCGGTGTATGCTCTCCCTCTCCCCTCATCCCATACGCCCCTCACCCCTGGCACGCTCCTCCCCTGGTGTAGACTCTCCCCTCTCCTTGGTGTATACTCTCTGCCCACCCCCACCCCCATTCTTATCTTTCTGGCACCCCTTTGTCTGCCAAAATGGCCAGGCCGCAGAATTTCTCACTTCTGCAGAATTTCTCACTTCTCTGCTAACAGGGGTCCCATCTTCCGGGGCTCCCTAGGCTGCAAGTCAACCGCACAGCCCACATGGTGTTTCCGCTATCTGGAGGGAAGCCCTGGCTCTGTGTGAGCCAGGCTTTGCTGAGCCGTCCAGGATCTCCTGAGCCTGTTAGAGTGAGAGGAAGCTGGGAGACACAGCTTCCCACTGGTCCCCTCCGCTGCCTCTGTGTGGCCTCACTGAGCATTATTTCCTTACCTCTAAGTGGGCTTGGTGACTGCCTTGGGCTAAGAAGAGTTGGCTACACAGGAAGGTTAGTGTCCGGGCAGCTAACTCTTCCGTTGTGGCCAGTGCTCCCTGGGAGCTCCAGAAGGGCCAATAGTGGCTCAGTTGCGTGGCTGTGCGCTACCATAGAAAGACGTTTGAAATGTAATTTTAGGGACATACAAGGCTCACTTTCTTGGGCAGTCTGAGTAATTTCGAGGGTGATTGATATGTTTATAAAAAGATAAAGGGAGGGGGATATGTTCTATGGAGGTGTGGTGACACATGTGGGGGAAGGGGGTGCCTCTGTGCACCCATGCTGAGGCTTCCCTTCCCCCTGAGGGACCAGCCACACGATGGTATGGTATAGAATAGAATAGAGTTTATTCAGGGCATGGGAAGGGGAGTTAAGAGGGTGGTAAGGGCAGAGAAAGGAAGGTGGGGGGGGCGAGTCATAAACACATGGAGAGAAGGGGGGGATGGGGAGAGAAGGAACAAAGCGGGTGAGAGAACAAGAGAGCAAGAGAGAGGAGGGGGACAAGCAGCCCCTTTTACAGTGAGTCGGGCATACCTGGCTGTCTCCAGGTAACCGTGGGGCGGAGCTTAGAATGCTGACAGTGATGATAGGCGTATGAGTTTGTTGTATGCATAACACAGGGTTGGTCTGCCTTGACCACAGCTGTGTTATCTGCCTCACAGTCTCGGGTGTGAGCAGAGGACACCTGCGGGGACCCAGCCTGTGTCTCAGCAGCCGGACGGAAGCTTAGCTTCCTCTTCCTGTCTCCACAGACGGTGCCTGGGGCTGCTGGAACCTGTGCCCTACGCAGCCTCAGACCAGCTTTCCTTTCTGCGTTGTGCGTACATGTGTGAACGTGCTCCACACTTGTGATCCGTCCATCTCGGCCTCCTCAGCACTAGGATTGTAGGTCCCACCACCTGACTCTATATGAGTGCTAGGGGTGGAACTCAGATCCTCTGAAGTCATCCAGCTCCTTTCCCAGGCCCTGGCCTCTTCTGGGGTACCGTCCTGGCTGTTTGCTTATTTTTGCTTTTTGAGTTCTTAGAGATCTCAAGTGACTGGCAGAAAAGTTTGAGTAGGAATGCTGACACAAGGGTTTCAGCAAACTCACATCCTGGGATGGATTTTTTTTTCCTTCCTCACCATCCCTGGGTCTCCAGGGGCTCCTAACGGGACTCTATTTACACCAGATGAGGACCCAGGTTTGATTCTTAGCACTCGCACATAGCTGCTTACCACCACCTGTAACTCCAGTTCCGTGGGATCCAACACCTTCTTCTGGCCTCCTCGGGCACTAGTCACACTGCACATGCAGGCAAAATACCAGTACTCGTGAAATAAATACATCTTTAAACATTTTTTGAAACGCTACTGTGTTGTTGTTGTTGTTATTATTATTATTAATATTATTATTATGTCCCCTTCTGTCTTGCCATCATGTTTTTTGGATCTTTTTTTCTTTGTTTGTTTTTCTGGAACTCTTCAGTGGTGGATCATTTCAGGTTAACGCAGGTTCCCAGTGTGGGCACTCAGACTTTTCTTTCTCCCACTTCTGTGAAGATGTATACAGATGTGTGTCACTTGTTAGACTGTTCCTGGCCAGTCAGTGTCCAGACCAGAGTCACAACACAGCCGGCACAGAGGAAGCCTTTACTTGCTCACGACTGCCAGGCGGTGCCAGCGTGCCTTAGCCTCACCCAGAGAATTCCCATCCTAAAGCACTGAGCATGGCTGGCAGCTAGTGGAGGACTTCTGGAGTGCTGACTTCAAGCCCTAATACCCAGAATGCTTTGTGCCTTCTCACAAGGCTGCTTCTCCACCTTCCTCGGCGTGATGGTCCAATTGGGCTCCACAGGTCACCCTACAGAAGCACCCCCATTCCAGGCTTCTCTGGCTTCTGTCTCCTCAATGTGCGTAGAACCTCTTGCCTCTTACCATTTTGTATTTTCTGTCCATTTGCATTCTTTCTGTTTATGTGTGTGCACATGTGTGAGTTTATGTGCACACATGCATGAGATCCCCTGGAGCTGGAGTTAGAGGAGGCGTTGGAAAGAGCTCAGGTCCTCTGCGAGAACAGTAGATGCTCTTAACTGCCGAGCCATCTCTCTGGTACCAGAGACTTAGTTTAGTTTTATTTGTGAGTGAGTGAGTGTGTGTGTGTGCAGGGCTGCTCTTCCTGTAGCAGTACAGTCAGATTTCAGTGGAAGTCTGAGCTGCCTTGATGGGGCTGACATCACTTTAGCCCAGTCATCCTTCCCAGGGCCTTAACCCACTGTCCTTGGCTCTCCCCAGGAGCCTGTGAACCGGCCTGATGTGTTTTGTTTTTGTTTTGTAAACAAGGTCTTAACTTACCAGGTTCTTAAAGTAGCTCACTCATATCTCACTTAAAGCTCTCTGTGGGGTTGTGTTCAGTGGAGTTTAATCCTGTCATTTGTAACTGGGCGTACGGATGACCCTATCGCCTCGCATCGCAGGCGGTGTGTCAGTTTGCATCTTCCTCAGAGTGTACACTCAGGCTCTTCCCGCCGTGACTTGCTCCATGCCCTCCCTGGCTTCTCCCTTTGGGGATGGCCATTGCCCTTCTAGCTGAGAAAGCCACTTTGTTAATTTCTTAGTATCAGCCAAGGCCGATTTTGGTGTCTGACTGAGGCCTGGTTAGCCAGCGAACCATCTCAGTGTTGATGTAATGAGAGCCTAATCTCAGCTGCCTTGACTTTTAAAGGTTCTGTCTCACGATGGTGTCCTTCTCTCTGGGTTGTTCCACAGGTTCTCTGTGAGCCGTCCCTGCCGGTACACTGAATCTCCCGGGGGCCATCTGCCCGACTGCCCCTGACTCAGGCAGCGGGGTCCCCCCATGGCAGTGGGCACCTCCCCTTGAAACCTGCCAAGCTGGACGCCACAGCCCTGCACGACGACACCTCGGCCAGCTCCGCGCCCCTCTCTGAGGCTTGCAACCATGCAGTCCTAGCCTGCAGCCCGGGCATCCCTGAAGAGCATTATGTGAGTGAGGCTATAGAAGATGCTCCCAGCTACAGAGGGCACCGGGATGCCTGCACCATCACCGGTATGCTGACCCTACCCTGCTGGGGATGGGGACGGGGCTTCGGTCATCAGGACTGGGAAGGGTATGCAGCCACAGGAGAAGGCCTGGGAGTGTATTTGGTTTCACGTTGCTACGGCAACCTAACTGGCAAAAGCAGCTTATGGGGAAGGTGGGTTCATTTTGGTTCACAGTTTAGGGTGCAGTCTGTCATGGTGGGGAAAAGTTAGTGCAGGACCATGAGGTTGCTGGTCTCGCTGAACACAGTTGAGAAACTTCCCGGCACACGTGTCCAGAGGTTTGTCTCCTAAATGGTTCTAGAACCCGTCAGGGTGACAGTGTGAACCATCTCAGGGTGGATGCGGTCACCACGGTACACAGAGTCTGAGATCAGGGACCTTCTGTTCGGAACCTGCTTCATCAATGTGTCATTCTGTGGCTTGGGTCGGCATGTCACAGAGTTGTCACGGAGTTATCACGGAGGCTGGAGGCGGTAGCACTGGGCCCCAGGCAGCATGCATGGCCCAGCATGGCTGTTCAGTGTAGTTTGGTTCTCTCTTGTGTTGTATTTCTCCAGACTGGCATGGGCGTCATGGAAGTGGCGTGCAAGTGTCAGTGCTGACAGAGGAAGGGCTCCACACGCTATGTCCACAGAAAGGGCTCCAACACCGTGTGTGTATCAGCGCTCTGTCATACTATAGTTTGCCCACACACACATCAGGACACTTTGCACACACAGTTGCAGGACACTTTGCCCACACACATCAGGACAGTTTGCCTATGCACAATGGTTCCCGGCAACTTCTCTTTGTTCTGAGTTAACCTAAAGTTACACCCAGGACACCCTGTGTGTTAGGAGCTGCCTGTCTCCTGAGGGGCACAGAAACAGCTGTGGTTCCTAAGTGTGCCAGCGTTTCCTCCCTGTCCTGGGCCTGTACACCCTCTTTCCTGCTCCCTCTGGTATAGCATCTATGGCTGCCCTCCCCTGTGCTCCTGACCCTTCCCCTGTGGCCCTGACCCCTCCTCTGTGCCCCTGATCCCTCCCTTGTGCCCCTGACCCCTCTCCTTAGTGCCCTGATCTCCCTCAGTGCCCCTGATCCCTCCCCTGTGCCCCCTGACCCTCCCCCTGTGCCCCTGATCTCTCCTCAGTGCCCCTGATCTCTCTTTCTTCAGTGCCCCTCCCCCCTCCTCAGTGCCCCTGACCCCTCTCCTGTGCCCCTGATCTCTCCTCAGTGCCCCTGATCTCTCTCTCTTCAGCACCCCTGACCCCTCCTCTGTGTCCCTGACCTCTCCCTGTGCCCCTGACCCCTCTCTGTGCCCCTGATCCCTTCCCTGTGCCCCCTGACCCCTCCCCTGTGCCCCTAATCTCTCCTCACTGCCCCTGATCTCTCCTCAGTGCCCCTGACCCTTCCCTTGTGGCCCTGATCTCTCCTCACTGCCCCTGATCTCTCTCTCTTCAGTGCCCCTGACCCCTCTCCTCAGTGCCCCTGATCCCTCTCCTGTGCCCCTGATCCCCTGTCCTTGTCTATTACTCGAGGGCACGGTGTCAGAAACACCCACATATGACACAATCCATCTTTCTTCTCAGTGCAGGAACATGTTGGGAGCTCCTTCTTGGGAGAATCCCAGTGGGCCCCGCAGGCCCATGTTCTTGTCTCTACAGGGCAGCTCAGTTCCAGTTCCTACAAGACCTGATCCTTGAATGTGGATGGGGGAGTGGTTTCACTCCACTGAGCTTCTGGAGGTTCCTTACAGTGGCCTCTAAAGGTCTCGAGTAGGACCCCTAGGTCTCTTGGGTCCATCTCCTTTCTATGTCCCCTCTGGGGACATGGGCCTCCTTGTGGGGACTCCTTTTGAGACCTTGAGCATAGTGGGGAGTAATCATCTTCTGGCTCTGAGCCCTGAGTGAGAGGGAGTAGTGTCTGCTTTTGAGCCCTGAATTGGAGAGTCCTGAGTAGGGAGGCGGTGTCCAGGTAGGTAAGCTGACTGGGGCGACAGAGGAGCATGAAGAAGTTGGCTGCACAGCGATGCAGGACAAGCAGGGCACATGAGAGGGTGTTAAGGACCATCTACTGCATGCTCTGGAGGGGAAGAGATGAGGGAGACCGGGACACTCCAAATATTGGAGCTGGGCTCCCAGCCCTGACTCTGCCAGTGAAATCCTGGGAACCTCAGCCTGTCCAACCAGTTTCGCTTTCTCAAAGCGTGACAACCGAGGGATTGGCAGTGGAGGGTCAGAAGCGTCCAGCTGTCCAGCCTGTGGGATTGGAAACCCGAGGCTTTTTGTTACGATGCCTGTAGCAAGCCCCGGGGGAGCCACTGAGAGCCTCAGTTCATACCCATGGTGCCCAGCGACAGTCTCAACGCAGCCTTGCCAATCCAGGAACGTGGTGTATTTGAAGAGCTGGGTATTCAGCCCCTGCAGTCCCTCCCTGCCAAGAAAGTCCTATCAGGTGGTCATTGCAACAAAGACAAAATGCAAACGCGTTCCCCGGAGACCTTGAATATGCCCCGAGCTCTTTGTGGATTCTGAGGGCTCTGCCAAGCACAGCCCCTGGACGCTGCCTGGCACTGAGCCTCCACCCTCACTTCCCAGGGAGTCCTGAGAAGAACAGTGGCTTTCTGTTCTACGCTACAGTTTAGGCAAAACTAGCTGGCCATCAGAAAGGCTTCCCTCCCCGCCCGCCCGCCCCCCCCGCCCCACCCTGGAGAGGTGTTGTGTTGTGGGTGCGCCTTTTTTTCTGTTTGGGGTAGTTTCATAAGATGAGGTGATAGGGTTCCCAGTTGCCGGAGTTACGTAACCCGCCGTGCACGTAACCCGCTGTGCGCCCTGGGCAGCGTGGGTATCTTCAGCTCTGTCCCGACAAGTAAGCTTGGAAAACTGCTGAGGCAGGCTCAGAGCGGTGGCCAAGCTCGCGTGGAGGACCACTCCGTCTCCCGGTCCCCTCTGGAGTTTGCGTCTGCCCATGGCATTGGCGATTCAGCTCAGGCAGCCCTCCAGGGCCCAACCTCTGCCAGGACTCGGCCACACACTGGCTGGGACAAACTCCTGTGGTGAGTGTGTTCGTGGGAACGTCCGCTGTCAGTTTACTCTGTGGCAGAATGGGGGTGTGTGGAGCAGAGGGTCCTGGCTTCACCCTTGCTCGTGCTGGTCGTTTGAGGAATCTCTGGGTTGAATGATGGGCAGGCGGGACAGAGCAGAGGGCGTTGGAAGCTCTTTACCCTCACACCCCCTTTACTGGGTTCAGGGGAGCCCGGCAATAGCCGGACGTAAGGTTTAGGCCTGACTTTTGCTGGCCTTGGTAGAATCTGCCTCTAAAACCCCTGTTCCCAGGTCAGTACTATCCGCTGACCCCTGTTGCTTCCCTTCTTCCTCTTCTCCATCCTCTTCCCCTTCTTCCTCCCCCCCCCTCCTCTTCCTCTCCTTTCTTCAGTACCAAGGACCATGCTTTCCAGATAAGGGCTGTACCACGGAGCTACCCCAGAGCCCACCCTCCCATTTTCTTAACCTTTTTATTTTGTGGTTTGCTCTCACTGACTTGCTCAGGCTGCTCTTGAACTCGCTCTGTAGGTCGGGCAGGCTTTTGAATTTACGATACCCCTGCCTCGGCCTCTGTATTTAATCGGTCAGCGCCCAGGCTGGTGTAGGTCAGCAAGGGATTTTTCAGATGTGAGGAGCAGAACTACTCAGCCTCTCCCTCCTCCCTCCCCCACATTCTTGTGCCTCCTTTGCCCAGAGCTTGGCCCTGTGATTGTGGTCCCCACACCCCTGACGAGAGCTTTACGTCGGCCTGCTCTGGCTTGTCGCTTGCTGCGTGCGGGCTTCTCGGTTCCTCTGAGTGGATCGGATTCAAGTCTGACGGTGGGATGACCCATCTAGTTTCCTGTCTATACTCCAAAGCCTACTGAGTTCCGGAGTGGCCTCTTCTCGTTTCCTACCAACAAATTCAGGTTTGCAGACTTTTAAGCCTTAGAAAGCCCGATGACTCCGAAACCTGCGGTCTTACTGATAGAAGTACACGGAGCCCCCGGCCGTTCAGGACCAGGTTCTTGATGTGGTATACGTTAATTTCTGGGGTTTCTCAGTGACCTGGTGTTGCCCAGAGCTCAGAGGTGAGGATGAGTGTGTGTGAGCCGCTGTAACCCTTTGAAAACAAGCAAGAAATTCTCGGGGAATGGAGGCTCCTGGCATCTGCCCTGCCTGAGGGAGAGAGCACATTCGGGCTGGGAGATGGCTCAGCTGGGAAACTGCTAGCCACACAAGCACCGGGACATGAGTTCGATCCCTAGACCTGCATGTTGAAGCCTGGCGTGCTGGTGCGTGCTTATTTTTCTCAGCACTGGGGGAGGCGAGACAGGAGCATCCCTGAGCTGACTGGCCTCTGTGGATGAACCGGTGAGCCCCCTCTCAAAACACCAGGATGGAAAGCAATTGAGAAAAGACACAGGTTGACTTCTGGACCTCGCAGGAACATACACATACATGCATTCGTACAGAAACACACATACATGAACACATTAAAGCAAAACAATCAGAACTCCAGCCGCCCCCTACCTGGAAGCGGCTGCAAGAGGAGTTTGTTCCTTCTTGCTAACACTTAATCCGCCAAATGTGGCATCAGACCTGCTTGAATAAAATATGGCGGCCTTCCCACACACGTCATTCATTTAGCTCAAGGTACGGATTAGCAATTCTAGAATTTTATTTCTAATACTTCCCTTTGAAAAATTATAATCTAAGATGATATTTCCTTGGCCATGAAAGAAACGGGAAGGGACGGGCAGCGGTTAGTGGGGTGCCTCTTGTGGATACAGTGAGAAGCTGCGTTTTGGAATCCGGGGAACTACTAGGAGTTCTTAAAGTCCCACATTAGGATGAGTTCCTGTCCCCTTCCCTCCACGGATCTCCCTGGTCTAACAGGGGTCAGGTCCTGCAGGTGGACGGACAGAAATACGTCTGTGAGTCTCATGCTGATTTCTGGAACCGAAGTCTGATCTTTGCAAAGAGAGAACACACCTGTTCCAGGGCCACCTCTCCTTCTGTCCCTCTCCTTCATGCGACGGACAGGGTGCTTGCTACACGGGTTCTTTTTTTATATCAAGAAGAATTTAAAAACTTACATTTTTATATTTTTTGTATTTGTGTTGTCAGGGTACTTGTGGGAGTCTCTTCCACTGGGTGGGTCCCAGGGATTGAACTCAGGTTGTCAGGCTTGGCAGCAGACACCTTTGCTCTCTGAGTCCCTTTAGCCGACCCATAAATCAGATTGTTGGCCTGTAACTGTGGCTGTAGTTCTCAGGTGCCTGGTGTATTTTTTTCTTTTAATCTTCCTCCTGGTTTGTTTGTTTGTTCGTTTTCCTTGGAAACAGACTTTTAATGTAGTTGGCGACTCTCGTTAGCCTGTCGCCTGTTAAAACCTTCACCCACCTCAAGCCGTTTGGGAGGCAAGCAAGCAATAACTTATAATGGAGGAACATTTCATTGAGAGGCTTGGCCTTCAGCCCTGGCACCTGGTTCTCCCTACTCAGCAGGGGTGTTTGTGCCTGGGAGGGAAGGAGGGAAGGTGCAGGGTGCACCCTGCCACAGGAGTGAGCGATTCGGGACAAGATGAGGTAGACACTCAGCATTTCCGTTGGCGCCCCAAAAGTCACAAGATCCCTTCACACCCGGGGACCCACGGGCAACCATGATGCAGTGTTCCTGGTTTCCAGGCAAACGAGGGTCGCTAGGGCCTTCTCAGAAGCTCACAGACATCACTCACGCAGCATGGCAACCTTTGCAAGTCTAGCTCCCCATCCTCCCCATCTACAGATGGGAAAACTGAGGCAGAGGGAGGTTAGGTGAAGACACAGATTCCTGCACAGCAGGCTTCAGTCTGGGCGGCCTGCCTAGGGTTCTGCTTTTTATCCACCGTCCAAGCCTTCTGCACCGAGACCCACAGGAAAAGCCATGTTACATAGTGACTCATGTATCCCAGGACCACCCTCGCCAGTCACTGCCACTTCCTAGGTAAGGAGCAAGAGCCGTGATTCACCAGGTTGTCTCCCCACTTCCTGTGGTTGGAAACATACCGCATTTCTGCAGCGTTCTCGCCTGTCCTCGCAGAAATGCACACACCCACTGCTCCCACTGTAGCCAGTCCCACTCTCTGTAGCTCTCCCTGAGGCGCCTCACAAGAGTGTGCAGCAGAAAAAGGACTCACAGTGGAGGGAATTCCTACCTCCTGCCACAGATCTGTGGCCCCGCTAGCCCAGTGGTTCTCAACCTGTGGGTCTCTGCCCCGTTGGCAACCCTCTTATCTCCAAAAAATGTTTACATTGCAATTCATAACAGTAGCAAAATTATAGTTGTGAAGTAGCAACCAAAATAATTTTATGGGTGTGTGTGGGGGGGGTTGCCACAACATGAGGAGCTGTATTAAAGGGTCGCAGCATCAGGAAGGCTGAGAACTGCTGCCTTAGCTTACCTCTCCTCAAGAGGTCGAGTCTGTAAAGTTACTCTGTGTCCACAGCTGCTGATAACCTCATTAGTTCCTTCTCCATAGACGTGTGGGCTGCTAGCTTTGCAGATCTGTTCTCCAGGGCTGGGAAGAACTGTGCGTCCACCCAGCGATGTCTCTAATGTCTGAGGGGGATTGCCTGGAGTCGGACTTGAGTTTTGGTGGACTTTGACAGAGGCGTTGTATGAGCATGTATTGTTCACAGTCTTAGCAGTTCTGCCTGTAGCTCACACGGGGTGGGTTACTTCCGTGAAACGCCTTTAAATCCCCTTCCTTTCCTCACTGTGTGTAAGACTGCTGGAGGGGTTAAGTGGGCGCGTACATAAGGTGCAGAATCCTTAGGAAGGCTTAGTATGCAGTCGGCACTCACTTAGTGAGCTTCTTTATCGTTAAGGCCTCATGATTGAGCAGTTCACTCTGTGGCCTGCTTCCTGTCTGTCTAACTGGTCTTCCTGCTTCTCGTCTCTTTGTCTGTCTGCCTGTCAATTTGTCTGTGGGGCCTGGAGGAAAGCCCTGGTAGCTGCTGCAGGTCTGTAGGGAAGCTGAGGGAGGTAGAGGGAATGAAGGAAGGGGCCTGGCTGGCAGAGCTGTTTCCGACAGAGCCCTGCAGCCAGACCCCTTTTACAGAGCCCTCCCCAGTTCCTGTCCCCCATGGTGACACCAGCCTGGATCCCAAGACCTTCTGCTTTGAATTCTCAGTCACAGATGTGGCTGGCCTTTGTCTCACAGCACACCTGTGAGACTGAGAAATGCCCTTAACCGCCATCCAACTACTTGGTCCCTTTCACTTGCTATGAGACTTTGTTCTTGCAGGAGGCTGCTCCTCTTCCTTGGGGCCCTGCTGGGAGCAGCTGCCCAGGCTCCTGTTCTCCGCGAGGACTGGGCGGGGCTGAGGCGGGGCTGAGGCGGGGCTAAGGCGGGGCTGAGGTGGAGCTAAACAGAAGCTTCCTGAGCTGTTCAGGGAGCAGGATTTCCCCTGTGATGCCCCTTCCTTTCCCTTCCCTCTCTCCCTTCTGTTCTCCTTGGCATCCATCGGGTAAACTCAGGCAAACACTTCCGGGCAGCCCCGCCTTTTAAAGGCGTATGCAGACTGATCTTACTTCATAGTAATATTAAGGGTTCTGTGAGCTCTTCATCTGATGTATGCATGAACACTGGCTGACTGTCCTTCAGGGAGCTGTCATGCATTTTCTCCACTGCTCCTGCCGGGGCAGCCTGTCAGCGTTCCCAAGGGAGGGGCTGCACAGCTTGGTGAGCTCTGACCTAAAGCTTAGGGCTGTTTAGAGTGGACTGTTTATGGTGGTGTCTCTTCCACCCACCCTAGGCAGGTCGTCTGTTACCAGCCTGTTCCCCACCTCTAAAGCGGTCATGGTGGTGACATCTTAGGGTTCCCATGGCACTTGTTAAGTGCCTGACGCTGTGCTGATGTGTAGGGTTGTGGCGTGAGGTGTGGTCAACATTAGTGAAGGTTTTCTCTCTGGCCCAGCCCAGCCCAGCACCCAGCACCCAGCACCCAGCGCCCAGCCTCTATGGCTCACTGGTCTGCCACTGTGCTTCCCTGACTGCTGGTCTTGACAGGGAAGCTCAGCGGGGAGGGAAGAGCCTCCTTACCACAGGTGACAGATGCTCCTTACATACACCGGGCTTCACGGACATGTTTCTGAAGCAGATGGTGTTGTGGGCATGGCAGGGATATGAGATCTCACCCTGAGAGCAGCAGCAGCAGCAGTAGCCACTGCCCTTAGGCACTATTTACTGAGAGGCTCTGGACCGTTCTTGTTTCCAGCTCTTCCCTCTCTCTGGTCTTCCCTACAATCCCCAAAGCTCTTCTTTCCCACCCTTCCCTCCCTCCTCCCTGTCTCTGTTCATCCTCCTCCTCCCCTCCTCTGTCTCTGTTCATCCTTTTCCTCCCCTCCTCCCTGTCTCTGTTCATTCTCCTCCTTGTCTCTGTTCCCCTTCCTCCTCCCCTCCTCCCTCCATCTATCCCACCTCCTCGCCCTCCCTCAGAAAAATGAGTGCAGGCACTGTATCCCAGGACTCAACCATTTCCAATGGAAGTCTGGGGACAGGAGTTTATTGCTCTGTTGTTGTCACTACTATTATTGTTGTTGTTATTGTCCATTTGACACAAACTAGAGTCACATGGGGTTGAGAAAATGCCTCCCTCAGATTGGCCGGTGGACAGATCTGTGGGCATTTTCATGATTAACGATTGCCGTGGGAGGGCCCAGCCCACCGCCAATGGTGCTGCCCCTGGGCAGGTGATTCTGGGTTGTACAAGAAAGCAAATTGGGGACTGGAGAGCTGGCTCAGCAGTTTAGTAGGACGGTTCTTCTAGGGGATGTGGGTTCAATTCCAAGCACCACACGTGGCAGCTAACAGTGGTCTTAAACTCCAGTTCCAGGGGATCTGACACCCACTTCTGTCCTCTGTGGGTGTATACCCATACACATAAACTTAAAAAAGAGAGAAAAGAAAGCAAACTGAACAAATCATGGCCAGCAAGTTAGGGGGCAGTGCCCCCCATAGCCTCACTTCATCTCCCGCCTCCAGGTTCCTGCTCTCAGTTCCCTTCCTGATGGTCTGTACCGTGGACTGTTCCGTGTCTGTACCATGTCTGTCTGTACTGTGGAAGCCATGCAAACCCTCCCCTCCTGCAAGCTGCCTTTGGTCAGGGTTTATCACAGCAGCTGGGGAAGCAAATTAAAACAGGTTTTCTCCAGACTTTTGACTTTTACCCTCTGTGAGCTCTGCAAATACCCCGGGGGTGAAGGCAACCCCAGGACCCATTGCAAGCCGAGGCTGAGCAAACTGCCTGACCATTGGTCTGGATGTGGAATCCTGGGGGAGACAGAGACAAGGTTGGAGACACAGACTTGTGATCAGACAGGGGCTTGAAGTTTCAGATTTCAGGGCTGGTCAGTGTGTGGCTGGCGGAGGCCTTGTGTGATCCCCCTGCTGCTAAGGAGAGCCAGGAACTGAGAGGTAGGGATTGCGTGGTGCCCTCAGCCTGGATGACTGGCTGGACGCGGTAGAAAACACCACCCGCGCATTACTTGTGTGTAGATGTCGGAACTGGAGGGGGATGGGTAGGCACCGGGAGACCGGGATCTGAGTCTATGAGATGATTTATGTAAGTAAAGCAAGTAAGACCTTCTTCTGTGGGCCAGTGGAACTGAGATGCCTGAAGAATGCAGATCCTCAGGGAGTCAGTCACTCAGAGCCACACCCTGACTCTTACCCACAGGCCCGGCCTCAGCTTGACTGACCCAGGTGTTTCCATAAAAGCCAAGACGGAGGGAGGGAAAGCAGGCCGCATTTCTAATGCTTTTGGGAGTTCTGGGAATGGAGCTCAAGGCTTTGTGCTCTTCAAGCGAGCCACCCCACCCCGCAGTCCAGGGCCGGGCCCCCGTGGGTAGAATCCTTCTTGCAACCCCTCCCACGAGCATGAGCCTGAAAGGCAGCTGCGCCGAGGCTGGTCCACCTTGTGTGGGCATCTGTTCTGGTTTGAATTCCACGGCTCAGCATGACTTTTAACAGCTGTTAGTGTATAAACTGAGAACACGACCGCTGTGATTGGTTGCCAGGCCGCGGGATGGGAGGACGCTGGGAGGCTGGGAGCGTGGTGTTGCAGCGCCACCTAGTGGATATGTAAAGCACTACAGCAGCAGCGGCCTGATTTCCCCACACCCTGTGTTTTCACCTCCCAGAAGGGATCTGTTGTGAGGCGGTTACTGTAGTTGTGTAGAACCGCAGGAAACCTTCTTTATTCATCCCTTCTTCGTCTTGCTCCATGGCCATTCTGAGCGCTGGAGACCATCTCGGAAATTGGTCTTGTAATGGAGGGTGTGACCAGAGTCAAGTAACCTTCCTTTCCTGAGTGCCCTGGGACAGACCTTGTCTAATGGTGCTGCACCCTCCCTGCCTCTCAAATGTTGGGTGTTGCTGCCAAGATGCTAACTGGTGCCTCCCAGACCCAGAGGCTCACAGTGGTGCATCAGCTTGGAGTCTGTTTGCTCAGGACACCCGGAGTCACCAAGGCACGTGGTTCACCTGGGCCATATAAGGTGTGCCCGGGGTAGAGTGAAGCTTCACTGGGCATGCATCCACAGTGAACTCTGGTAATGCACAGGGCGGATAGGGAACGGAGGGAGCTTGTGAACAAGCACACGGCTGCTGGTTCCAGCAGGTTCTGTGGTAACAGCCTCGAACGAGTGGCAAACAGGTGTCCTTCCCCAGGGTCAGAGGGCCAGGGTCAACTGGACCAGAGGAGCTGAGAGATGAGGGCACAGCTCCAGGGGCCATGAGAGGACTGGCTGTGTGTGGGAATTCCCACTGGTATTGGGCCTTTCTCTGCCACATTCTACATTTTGAGGTTGACTTGAAGCCTAGTTTAAGTGACATGGGCTGGGGGTCACAGCAGCTCAGCCTGCTCTGTGGGTCTCCTGTGTTTAGGTGCTAATCATTGGGCTGTTGGGACGTTCTGCCTGGCAGGTGACCTCACTTGCCATTTTGAGAATACCGCCATTGTCTGTTTGGGAGAGCTTCCTGTGTGGTAAATAACGTAGATTAGCAATGAGGCAGAGGAGAACACTGGATGTCGGAGGCACCTCGGGTGCTGTGGTCACTCAGTGTCTCGTTCTATTAATAAGACCGATGGCTCCAGAGCTGGCATCTGGCTTTTTATCTTGCCCCTCCATATTGGCCAACCTACGCTGTCCCAAGGCCAGCTTGCCCTGGAGAAGAGGCTGGGAAAGGATATGGGTCTGAACTCTGCCAGATGCTCAGGAATTCGTTTTGTTTTGTGACAGGGTCTTATGTAGCCCAGGTTGGCCTCCAACCCCCCCCCCATGGAGCAGAGGATGAATTGGGCAGCCTCTGACCCTCCCTTCACCTCCCACCTTCTGACAAGCTTGGGTCATGCCTTGGGTATCAGGTCTGCACAGAACGTAGGTGATTTGAAAACTGTAAACTTGACCTAAAGCCCCACATTATCACCGTGAAGCCCAAGAGGAGGCTGGCGATGGCGAAGAGACTCACAAATGCCTGTCCTCGTTTGTTCTGGGTCGCTAGGGGAACACCGGTTCACGTCTAGTCACTTAGCAGCTACTAGGGAAAGATGAAGTTTATCTGTTTTGGACAACGGCTTCACCTGATACCGCTTATTTTTCTCTGAAGTAAAGGAACTTGAGGGCGGGGAGATGGCTGAGCAGGGATGAAGACCAGGGTAACATCCCTAGAATCCATATTAGAAAAAAATATCCAGGGGTGTCGTCCTCTGCCTGTAACCCTGGCACGTAGGACAGGGACAAGCAGGGAGCCAGGAAAAGGAAGAGACTGTCCAAAAATAAAACAAGGAGAAAAATGAGGAGGACACCCAAGGTGGACCTCTGGTCTCTATAACCATGTGTGTGCGCGCGCGCACACACACACACACACACACACACACACACACACACACACACACACACACACACACACACAAGTATATTTTCAACCTGCCTTCTTGGCTCAATTGCTGGGTATTGCTAATCTCCCGAGGCTAGCGGACCCTTCCCAATACTCTTAGCTCAGCATCTCTCAACCTGCCCTTGTCTTCAGTCCCTAACCTCCCGCCTATGGCTGCTCAGCCCAAGATCTCACCTGGCTGGTCACCTTTTCTCCCTCTGAAGCATGGTGAAACTCCCTCCTCTGCGTCTCCTCCTCACCTCTCCCGCAGGGAACAGGAAGTCCCACCTCTTTCCTTCTGCCAGCAATTGGCCCCTGGCATCTTTACCGATAGATCAAGAAGCAGTTGGGTAACGGGACCTTAGCATCAGACCCACCATCTACACCTTCCACAGCGGAAGGGATGCTGGGACGAGTCTCTGAAGCGTCTAGAACTGGGAGGGAGGACTTGGGGTCCTCTGCTTCATGATTTTCTGTCTCTCGAGAGAGTGAGTATGGGAAGGGATGGAGGGGGCACAAATGCAGAATTCAAACCGTCGACTGTGAGCAAAGCCCTTGTTCTCCATGAGTAGTGTTACCAGGATTAAGTATAACTGAGGGTCGATAGCTGGGTAGATGACAAGCAGACAGCAGCCAGATGTGACACGTTGATTGACTAGTAGGTGACTGACAGACAGATAATATAAAAAGATAATGAACAGAGAGATGGACAGGCAGATTCAAAGGTTGGCAACTCAAAGGGCGATGGCATTGGCCTTTAATTCCAGTCCTCAGGAGGCAGAGGCAGGAGGATCTCTGTGAGCTCAAGGAGTTCAGGTCTACATATCAAGCTCCAGCAATCCAGGGCTTTGTAGGAAGACCCTGTCTCAAAACAAACATGGACAGGGACCGACTGGCAGCTTTGCTGGGCAATGTGCTCTATCCTAGACTGTCCCGGGATCGTTGCTGCGGACCGTTGACAAACTTGTCTGGGCAGCAGCGTCCTGAGAGCCCTCTCTCCCTTAGAACTGTGGGCTCTGTGGACCATCTTGTCCTTGACCATGTGGTGTGCTTTCTGTCAGGTGATTTCACACTGCAACCCAGCCCAGAAAGTAAAGCAGGAAGGCCGGACACGTTGCACAGTCTTGCAGAATGACTTGTGCTTTTCCAAGCCACTTAGCCAGGGCCTCCACGCTTCTGAGCCTGTCTGTTTCATGAGGCTTGACCTAAGCGTCCCTGGCTTCCAAGGCACCTCCCCTCAGTGTCACCAGTGAGCATCCGTCTCAGTGAGGCAGGGTGGTACACTTACTGTGTAGAACTTAGCAGCCTCCTGCCTCGGTTTCCCAAGTGCTGGAACTCCAGATGCATAACACCATATCCAGCTACCAGTGCCATTAAAAATTATCATAATGCTTGCCCAAGGCCACTCCTAGCTCTACACAATTAAAGAAATGTCACCAAGTTTTTATAAAATTTCTTAGAACTTTAGAGTAATTTTTATCAATTGCTGTAATCGGATTTAATATGAAAGCCTACTTTTACAGAAATACAACATATGGGGCTGGCTGGAAGCTCAGCTGGTTGCTTGCCTAGCACACGGGAGTCGTTGGGATCAATGTCTAGTGTAAACCAGATGCTGTGGCCCATACCTGTTATCCCAGCATGTGGGAGGTAGAGGCGGGCGTCTGTGATCATCTTTGGCTGCATTGGGAGTTCAAGGCTAGCCTGGGCTACAGGAGACACTATCTTACAAAAAAAAAAAAAAAAAAAAAGCATGCAAAAGTCCCCTGGTTTATAATAAGCCTTTCCCTCTTTGGCTATGGAATCTCAGCTCCTCCCCAGTCCCTTGGCCTTTACGAGGTCTCTGGAGTCATCCTCTGATTCTGCACTCAGGGGTGAGCACCCTCCTCACTTCTTCTAAGAAAGAATTTGGGCTGGAGAGGTGGCTCAGTGGTTAAGAGCACTGACTGTTCTTCCAGAGGTTCCGAGTTCAAATCCCAGCAGCCACATGGTGGCTCAGTGTACTTATAGATAATAAATAAGTAACTCTTTAAAAAGAGTTTATTATGCATACATTTATGTGTGTGTGTGTTGTGTGTTTATTGTGTGTGCACACGACGTGTGCACATGTGTGCGTGGCCTGTGAGTGGAGATCAGAGGACAGCTTGGGGGAGGGGGTGCTTCTCCTTCCACAGTGGGGTTTAATCCAGGACCCCAGGCTTGGCAGCAAATGCCTTCACCAGGCACCCCCAACCCTCACTTCGTGCCTGGCCTGTGACCAGATCTCCCTCCTGTACCTGTTGGATGGTAGAAGACAGAAAACCCATTTCCTGAGGGATTCTGCCCTCACCCTCAGAGAGCAAAGGTTGAGGAATCCTAGCAGACTGGCTCTGCCGGTCCCCACTGATCTCCTGACCTGTCCGTGTTTCCACACCGCTGGCCACACTTTTTTTTTTTTTAATGTTTTCTGCACTTCCTGGTAGCTGAGGACATGGGGTTCCAGGAAGGTAGCACCACAGAGAAGGCATGAGACCAGCACCAGGCTCGCCCTGTGTGTAGCCTCAACCGTGTCTGTCTTAAGGGGAGGTGAGTTCCTGTGGTTTCTGTGAGCCATTTAGGCAGATTAATTGAACCCGCAGAGTGGACTGTGGGAACGCAGATGCATGGACCCTCCGCCAGAGGCTCAGGTAGGATTCTGAGGTTTGCTGCCAGTAACTGAACTTGGGGATCAAGCCTGTGTTGTGTGGGATCTGATGCTGTCCCTATGCAGTGGAGACTTGAACAGAATCCGGGGCCCCCAGCTGATTGCAGCGGAGGCCTGGCTTACTTACTTGTAGTGTGGGGAGTGACCCTGCATGCCTGGGCTGGAAGGGGTTCCTGTGAGTCACTGGGAGAACGCCAGAGAGTAGGGTTTTTTCCTGTCAGCGAGATCACCTTTAGTTTTGACTGTAGATTGTCTCGTAATTGGAAAGAGCTAGGGTCACTGGACAAAACCAGACCCAAACAGTTTGAGTTCTAGCGTGTTTACCATGAGCCCAGCTGTCTTGAATGTAGTCTTTAGGGAAATAGGCTTTTAGTCTACTACAGACTCACGTACTGTCAAAGTCATTTCCTGTTTCTCCTGCCATTGCATACTCTACATCTCCTAACATTATCTTCCTCCTGTGTTCGTGTGTGTGTGTGTGTGTGTGTGTGTGTGTGTGTGTGTGTGTGTGTGTGTGTGTGTGTGTGTGTGGGACCTTCATTATTGGGGCAGGTCTCTCAATCAAACCCAGAGCTCACTGATGTGGCTAGTCTCTCAAGCCTGCTTGCCTTGAGATCACCTGTCTTCTTTTTGCCCCGGAGCCTGAGGCCTCCCCACCCCTTCCTTGTTTGCCGATTGAATTCTAGCCATTCTATTTGCACGAGTTCCTGTTTCATTATCGTCTTAAACAAGAACACTCTTTACACGTTGTGTTAAAATACACCTAGCAGGGGCTGGAGAGATGGCTCAGAGGTTAAGAGCACTGACTGCTCTTCCAGAGGTCCTGAGTTCAATTCCCAGCAACTACATGATGGCTCACAACCATCTGTAATGGATCTGATGCCCTCTTCTGGAGTGTATGAAGACAGCAACAGTGTACTCACATACATAAAATAAATAAGTTTAAAAAAATACACCTAGCAGTTGTCAAAGAACACGTTTTAAAGCATATCGCTCTACACTGTTTAGCCCCGGCTCCTTTAAATTGGCAGTTCTGGGACTTGAACTTAGCATCATGCATGCTAGGCTCTACCAATGAGCTAGGCAAGTGCTCTACCAGTGAGCTACACTCTCAGCCCCTCACTTTATACCATTTTTGCATTTAAATACTGCACACTCACTGCTGCCTGGCTGTGGACTTTTTCACCCAAAGGAAGCGAGCTCTATAAATAGCCGATCTTCCTTAGCCCCCCGCAGTGCCCAGGCTACTTTCTGTTGACAGTCTCTAGGCGGCTCAGGAAAAAAAAGCCACGCCACTGTGGTCTCTGTGGCTGGTTTCTTTCACATCCTCTGATTTCATGGCTCATTCATGTTGGAAAGTGCCTGTCAACAGGGCATCCTGTCTTTATGGCTGGATAACGTTCCATTGTCCGTGTGTACTGTGTATCAGTTTCCAAGTCTGTCGGCATCTGGGCGTCTCTGCCCTTTAGTCCTGTGAATCACTCGCTGTGAGTATGTTCGTGTGGTTCCCTCAGAACAACTGTTTCAGCCCTGTGAGCGTGAGCTGGCAGTAGAAATTGCTGTGGCATGCGGCAGTTGTCACTCACTGAGGAACCATTGAACTGTTTTTCAGGGCAACACCTGTGCTAGGCAGAGGGTGGCAGCCCTGGGCTAACCTGAGCTGCTGCTGCCTTTTCTAGTGGTAGCCACTCTCTTAAGGGTCTCACCCTTCTTAACAACTCCTCCACATACATCTCTACACAATAGGCAGTCAGTGTGAGAGAGAGAGAGAGAGAGAGAGAGAGAGAGAGAGAGAGAGAGAGAGAGAGAGAGAGAGGTGCAGACAGACAGACAGGCAGAAGATAAACCTGTTCCTCAGACGTCGTCCACCTTTTTTGATTCTTTTTAGACAGTCCTCTCTGGCTTACATCACCAAGCAGGCAGGCTAAGCTGGCTGCCCCGGGATCTGCCTGCCTCTGTCTCTACAGTGCTGAGATTTCAATGATTTCAATTGTGCAAGGCGGGCGCGCTTTACCCAGTAAGACATCTGCTCAGCCCCGACTTCACATATTTTTAAGTTTTCATAAATTGGTTACATCCCCCACCCCCACCCCCACCCCACCCACACCCCACCCCCACCCACACCCACACCGCACCCTCAGCCACGATACGTTTAACATTTTGGATGTTGTAATCAGCCTTGCACCTGGGGACAGGATGGCGACCAGGGAAACATGTCGATAGCCGATCGCATCGATGCGTGGGCATTCCTGGGTGTGCTTGCCCACAGTAAGGCAGCCACGACGTCACCAGCATGAGACCATCTGCTTTGCTTTGGGCATTTTGGAGGCGTCTCGGCAGGTCCCTCCTCCTTTGCCCTGCTCTTTGCTGCCCGCTCTGTTGCACAACAAACCAGCATACCCACACGAACCACACCACATCCAGTTGCTCAAGGTTGCCCTTTAGCCTCACACTGGAAACCCTGTTTCTAAATGTGACGGAGTGGGTGGACTGGATGCCTCAGCCCAGCTGCTCGTCAGGGGTATGTATCTTAGGAGCCTGTGTGAGGGCCTGTATGTGTGTATGCATGTGTGTGTCGGGGTGCTGGGCGTATCCGTACATCTGAACTGATGCCACGTTGCTTTTTTGGATACCGAGTTCTTCAGGTGCTTTAAGGCTGCAACCATTCTAGAGAGTATCCAGCGTCGTTTGTTTCTCTGAAGCTTAGCTTCGTTGGCTTTTACTCTCCGGTTTCCTACATGTTTGTCTGTCTGTCCTGTGCTCTGGAGACCCTCTTTGGCTGTTGAGAGCATGGGGTACCTCAGACACAGAGCCCTACCTCCTGTCTGGTGGCTACTCAACCCACGGCTCACCCAGGATCCTGGGGCTCTGAGGCCTTGCTCTCTGGTTCCCAGTCTATTGTCTTAGCCTATAACTCGTCCTCCCAAGTCTTCTGCCCTGTGGATGGTCCTTAGAGCCAGTACAGTGTGTTCTGGCTGAGGCCAGCAGAGCCTCGTAGAGGTTTCTGGTTAGCAGGTTCTAGAAGCTGCTCAGACAACTCAGGAGCCATGCCCAACGCGCATGCGCCAGTGTCTGGACGGCCATGCTCAACGCGCATGCTTGGCTCTGTGGCACCACAGCCCCTCTGGCCATGCTCGCCTTCGTCCACTGACGCGTTTGAAACAGCAAATGGCTCTGCGAGTCCCCTGTAATCTGTGGAGTTACAACATCTGTGCTAGAGAAGGTAAATGCCAGTCTGCAACACCAGCTAGTAATCTCGGGACCCAGGGACAGGAGGATGGTGTGCCCCAAGCTAACCTGTACTATGCTATATAGTACAAATCTGTCTTCACAACAGGCAAACATAAGGGATCATGATGGCGTTCACCAAAGAAACTTAGGCGAGTTTCCAAACAGAATGTTCTAGACCGTCTGAGAGCTGTGGATTGCACAGTGCCTCGTGCGGCTCCTTTGCCGCATGGCTTATGTGTGTCTTTGGGTGTGTACCCTTTAATCCTTATAGTGTCCAGAAAGGGTAATGGTTTCCAGTCTCTACAGAGTGGGTGAGGAGCTCTGCAAAGCTTTGACGAGGCGCGGCCACTCACGGTTACTGCCAGGGGTGACAGGCTGGGGAGAGGGTAGCTGTCTAGCACCAGCTCTTCCTGGGACTTGGACCCAGAGCCGTGGTGGCTCATTCATCTCCCTTCTAAGTTAGTCTAGCGTGTAGAAATCAAGGGATTTGAGGGCTGGCGAGACGACTCAGCAGTTAAAGGCACCTGACAGCAAGCTGGTTGACATAGAGCTTGATCACTGCGACCCGTGTGGTGGGAAAGAATTGATTCCCACGCAGGCTCACTGTGTCACCTAGGTCCCTAAATAAATAAATAAATAAATAATAAATAAATAAATAAATACATAAGTGTGATTTTTAAACGTTAAAGACATCGTGGGACCTTGTGCAACAGTTCAGATGCCGAGTCTTAGCGGAAGTCAGCATGTGGAGGATGGAGAAGGTCTGTGGGTGGTGGGCGCTGCCCCAGAAGAGGGGCTTCGTAAACCTGTGGCCCTCCCTGTATCTTTTTCATAGAGTCTGCTGGTGGGCAGAGAGTGACTTCCCCATGCTACTGTCCGATAAAGATGATGTTTAGGTGGGGGGTTACAAGACGCAGTGTTGGAGGGACGGGGTTGGGGCCCCTTGCTCCAGACCGTTTTGCCCACTTACACACAGTCACACGGGCCGTTTTCATGCAAGCCTGTAGTGTGCTTTGAGGGTGCCCATCCTGCACCCCGCTCCCCTCTCTTTCTCAGCCCTCCTACCTCCGTCCACCAGCTTCATCCCCTACAGTCTAGGGCCTAGACCATTTTTGCTTTCACATGACCCGTGCCTCTCTGATTTTATGTATCCACAAAATCTAGGAGCCACAAATGGGAGAGAATGCATGGCGTTTGCCTCTCTCTGAGACCACCTTCACTTGCTTAATGCAGTAGCCTGTTTCCTGCTGATGGCATGTCCTTCTTCCTTACGGCTGAGAGCATTCCACTGTGTGTATAGATCACGCTTTCCTTCTCCCTTCCTCTAAGGCTGGACACCCAGACCGGTTCCTTCTCTCAGACACTGAACGGTGCTGCAGCCAGCACTGACGTGCAAAGATCTCTGGGAGGCGCTGACTCAGAGTCTTTTGGGTGAACACGGGAGAAGCTGGTCATGTGGTTAGTTTGATTTTGTGTTTTTGTGAAGTCTCCAGGTTTTCTTGAAGTTGTGCTATACACTGGCTGTCCAGATGGTGGCGGTGCAGCGCCAGCTTCCTCTCCTTGTTTCTCTCCGAAGCCCTCTTCTCACTTCTTCTGTTCTTTCCTTCTGCCTTCCTGTTCTGCTCTCTTTTATCCTTTCCTTCCCTGATGGCTTCCCTGTGTCTCTATATCTGCGGAGTGGTCATGGGTGTTTGTGTCCCCTGTCCCCTGACAGTTAGTGCCCTGTTCTCAGGGCCCGGAATCCCGGGGGTGCATCCCTTGTCCATCTGGGGTTTATGTACCCTGCAGAAGAAGAGACCCCCTCCCAGAGAGCCTGACTTCTGAGACTCTGAGTTTTAAATTTGAACTCTAATCTAGAGCCACTGTCTTTGCTGTAAGAAAGGGGCACCTGGTAGGTTACCTCAGCACAGAGCAGATTCCCAGGGGGAGGGTGTGGATCCAGTCTGAGTCTGTGGGAATGGAGAGAGCCCCTGCTATAGACTGAGATCGCTGGGGTGCCCTGTCCTGTCCCCTCTCTGTCAGACAGCTCCGAGGGGTGCCCTAGGGGATCCTGGGAGTAGACTTCCATGACAGGCACAACATTGGCCTGTGCCTAGGACTCGGGCTACTTCTGCTGCCCTGTGACACTTTTCTGTCATGCTCGACGGAGAGCTAGGGACACGAAATGACCTCGTCACCGGATGGCTGCACCTCCTGCACACGGGAGGATGATGAAGTCGGCCACCCTGCTGCCACTGTGGCTTCTCTTTCCTAGGGCTTTGAGCTTTGACATAAACTCCCCAAGGGGCTGGGTTTGAGGCTGGGCTTAGACTCTTGAGCCCTTTCTCCTGAGCGGCTCTCAGCTAGGGGGAGGAGATATGGAGGAGGCCCTGCCTGACGTTGTGTAATTGTGTATATGCTGAGGCCTGGGGAGCCTGGGGGAATTGGTCAGGGAAGGATTCACAAATCCAAGCTGACATTTGAGCGACATTTTAGGGTGCAGTGTGATGGGCAGTGAATATTCTCAAGTGTCTAAAATAGCTGTGTGTGCTGGGGGTGGGGAGCCGTGGAGAACGGCAGGGGCTTTGTGTGTCTTGATGGAAGGGAAGCTGGAGAAAACAGCAGGGGCTGGGCTGGGAAGAGTGGCTTCACTGTGGACTCAGGTGCTTCACGAGAGGCAGAATGTTTGTGAATCATGGCGCCCAAAAGGCAGGCCTTCATGTGTCTACACGGAAGGTGCCATGTGTGTGCTCTTTAGTGTACATGGAAGTCACCATGTGTGTGCTCTCTAGTCTACACGGAAGGCACCATATATGTACTCTTTAGTCTACATGGAGGGCACCATGTGTGTGCTCTTTAGTCTACATGGAGGGCACCATGTATGTGCTCTTTAGTGTACATGGAAGGCATCATGTATGTGTTCTTTACACAGAAGGCACTGTGTGTGTGCTCTTTAGTCTACATGGAAGGCATCATGTGTGTGTTCTTTAGTGTACACAGAAGGCACCATATATGTACTCTTTAGTCTACATGGAGGGTACCATGTGTGTGCTCTTTAGTGTACAAGGAAGGCATCATGTGTGTGTTCTTTAGTGTACACGGAAGGCACCATGTGTGTACTCTTTAGTCTACACAGAAGGCGCCATATATGTACTCTTTGGTCTACATGGAGGGCACCATGTGTGTGCTCTTTAGTCTACATGGAAGGCACCACGTGTGTGCTCTTTAGTGTACAAGGAAGGCACTAGCACTTGCCATTGGGCAGGTGACAAGGACACAGTCTTGTCCTTCTGCTTAACAAACCTCCCTTGGGGGTTGGGGATTTAGCCCGGGGGAAGAGGCCTTGCCTAGGAAGCAGAAGGCCCTGGGTTCGGCCCCAAGCCCCAAAAAAAAAAACCAAAAAAAAAAAAAAAAAAAAAAAACAAACCTCCCTTGGCCCCTGTGTGGGGCCTTCCACCGGTCTCCTGGTGTGGTTTCATGGGAGGCCCCAAGTTCCACACACAGGCTTCCAGAAATGGGCAGTGCCGTGCATGGCAGGGTGGGGGATGTCAGATGTTAGCTGCTGGGGCTCCTCAGACTGGACCTGTCACCTGCTTAGCTGGGTGGCCTTGACTAGCAACATCATCCATGCTCCTTCCTCACCTACGAACCTTGTCCTCAGTTTCCATCTGGAACAGTCTGCAAGAACCTAGCTGTGGGTTTCCAGTGCTGGCAACATTTCTGTGGATTCCTTCTGTGTGTGAACTCTCTCTTCATTCACATCCAGGTGCACGGAAATGTGTACGGAGAGCAGAGAACTGCCCTGGATGTCTCTTCCCTTGGACACCATCCATTTTGTTTGTTCGTGCAGGGTCTCTCCCTAGCCTAGACATCACCAGGCAGGCCAGGCCGGTCAGGCCAGCAAGCCTCGGGGATCCACCTGTCTCTGCGTCCCCAGGACTGGGAGTACAATTATGTATCGCCTCATCCGGCTTTTTTATGTGGTTTCTGTAGACTGAACTAGGGTTTCCTCACGCACGCACGCATGGTGAGCACTTTGCTGACTGAGCCATCTCCCCAGCCTCAGTCCAGCAATACTTCAGAGTTCTTTGAGCTGCGTTTACACGGCCTCAGATCTTGATGCGTCTTCGCAATCCACAACACTCACTCGTGTCCATTTTCACAGAGCATTCCCAGAGCCTCTGGCCCTTAGGTCTAGGAGAGCTCCCTGGCTGCCCCCACATGCCTTTCCTATCTCCCAACTTTCTGGGCTGTGAAGGCAAGGGCAGCATTGCTTATGTCTAGGTTGGCCACATCACAAAAAGATCAAATACCCTGGTGTTCGAGAATGCATTCTGTCCCAGTCCTGGAGAGACAGGTCGAGTCCTAGTGGCTGAGCAGCTGACAGGATGGTCACAAGTGACATTATTCTTAGGAGGGATTTCCACACTCCACCCACCCCAGGCTCTGTTCTCTTCCCCACTCAAACACCACGGAGACACCAGAGAATGACAGCCTGTTGTGTGGGTGTTTCCCGTGGGAATGTGTTGGTCCCCTGCCCACTCTCCTGCAGACAGGCTGCCGCAGCCTTTTTTGGGGGGTGCAGCTGTGCAGAGCTGGTTTGGTCAGATCTCTGTTTACCCAAGAGATGCCACTGACTGGCAGCAGCTGTCTTGAGCCCAGGTCCCCTTCCTCAGGAGGTGGCCGTGCAGCGGCTGAGGGCTCTCCCAGAGGTGGGAACTGGCTGCTCACCTCAGAGTAGGCCTGCAGGGGACGGTGTTTCCTTGGGAACTGAGTGGGAAGAGATCCTTGTCTTGAGGGCATCAGGCCATCGATCTCTGAGGGCAGTCAAGCTTCTGTTCTCCACACACTTCTGAGGTGCATCAGGTCTCGCCGAGGCTTGCTAGCCGAGATATGTGCCGTCCATGATCCCTCCCGTGTTAGGCAGAGAAGCCCCTACACTCAGATACAGATATTTCCCCTTCTCAGGATTGAACCGTGGCCCTAAAGTACCATGAAATCCCCAGGGCCCTCACTTTATCATTAACTCTGTTCTTGGCACTCTGAGAGCCCACACTGGCTTCCTGCCTGGGAATGTTCTGCATAGAGACTTTACAACCTGAAGTGAGTGCAGTGGGCTGGTAAAGGCTCCTGGGAATCTTGGGGTGGGTGTGGCTAGCTGGGTTCCTGCGCAGAGAGTGACAGTTCACAGCTGTGTCTTCTTAAATGATTTCATAGACTTAGAGGGTGACGTGGGGCCATCTCATCAGGTACAAAGGAAAAGGATGCAGATTAGCCTGATCTGGTCAGTCCACCTATGTCACTGCCTCTGCCTTCTTGCCTTGGCTCATCCAGGGAGAGGAAGGGAAGCCTGGCCTTGGCTGCTGTTCCTATGTGGGTCTCCAGCAAAGTCCTGTCATAGGCTCTCCCTGCTGCCTCGGACAGTTGTGCCCCCCTACTGCTGGCACTGATGACCGTCTCTTCCAGGTGTGTGGTCAGGCCTTGGCTGCTCCTGTTTGACTGGGCTCCCTCTGCCTTCCCTGTTTTAGCAGCACCCATGTCCCTGTGTGGCATCCCTGCCATATTCCATATTCCAGAGGGAACCGGCCTCATCCTCGACTTCACCTGGGTTCCCAGTGTCATGGAACGTCCACCCGAGCATCTGCAAACTTCTTGATTGGTTTTTCCCAGCTGAGGACTGATTCTTATCACCAAAGCCAGAGTTCACCGTCCTCTCTTATCCAGCCAGGCCCACGTGGAGCACGGTTGGCTTCTGGGTTGACCGGACTCAAGCTGCTCCCACAGCAGTTCACTGCTGTAGGCTCCCTGCTAAATGGGCTGACCTCACGGTGAGGTCAGAAACCCATCCTGTCGATCCAGTCATAGTCTGCAGGGTACTCTGGGCCTGTGTCCTCATCCTGTGTGTCATCCCGCTCTGCTGCAGGTTAACTAAATAAAAAGACTGCTTGGGTGGATTGTGTGGGGGAGGTTCACAGCCTTGGCCGTTTAGAATCACCATGGAAGCACACCTCCAGGTTCGGCAAGGTAGTTTCCAGAGAGCTTTCACTGAACTGGTAAGGCTAATATTGGATATGGGGAGCACCATTCCCCTCCCAGACTCCCGAGCTGAATAAAAAGCAGAAACCAAGCCTGGCACCAGTGATCCTTTATCTCTGCTTCCCGACTTGGGGGGTGGGTGCAGTGCCGCCCGCCATTCTGCGCTCCTGCCGCTACGCCTTCCCTCCCACAGTGAACTGTGTGCCCTCGGACCACGAACCAAGTAAGCGTCCTCCGCAAGCTGACAATGATCAGGTTTGGTCACAGCACCCACCACACCATTCCAGGCTTTACTCCACCCCCGTGTGAGCACAGCCTGGACCGGGAGCTGTGGAGTCCGGGGTGAGCCAAGGACACCCGTGTGTGAAGGAAGGATTGCCATCTCACCCACAGCTAGATGGGTCACGTGCTGCAGTACCCAGAAGACAGAGCTTGCTAACAGTAATAGGGATTCGGACAGGGCACTGTGGGTATGGGATGGGACAGAGAGACTAACTGGGCTTGGAGGGCTCAAGGCAACAGCTTGTCAGGGAAGGGGTTATGTTCCTGCCGTGGCTGGGAGGATGGCCCTGCTTGTGTATTTGCTGGATCTGCACCGGAGTGAGCACTGCTGGGGTGAGGTCAGGGCTGGGATGGTTGTGCTCGTAGGCTTCTCCTCTGGTATTCAAGATATGGATGGGTGGGTGATGGATGGATGGGTGGGTGGAATGGAGGATGGAAGGAAGAAATGATGGATGGATAGATGGATGGATGATGAATGGATGGATGGATGGGTGATGGGTGGATGGATGGGTGATGGGTGGATGGATGGTTGGATGAATGGAAGGATAGATGGATAGATGGATGGATGGATGATGGATGGATAGATGGATGGATGATGGATGGATGGATGGGTGATGGATGGATGGGTGATGGGTGGATTGATGGATGATGGGTGGATGGATGGTTGGATGAATGGAAGGATAGATGGATGTATGGATAGATGGATGGATGAATGGAAGGAAGGACAGATGGATGGCTGAAAAGAAGGGTGGATGAATAGAATGATGAATAGAAGGATGGATGCACGCATGAATCAACAAATTACATGCAGGTTAGATTCTAGATGAGGGGATGGCTTAAGCAATTGGGTGCCTTGGTTAAATGGTAACTGGGTCAGCTCCAGAGTGAATGATTGAGAGAAGAGAGGGTGAAAGACTTGGAAGACGAAGGCTTGAGAATGTCAGTGTCCCTTCCCAGAGAGTAGGCACCCAACAGGAGATGCTATTATGGGGAAGTCTTTGCAGTCAGCATGCAGAGATCTAAGTTTAAAGTACTAGTCTTACTGGACTCAAAATAATCTACATGTTTATGGAATACAGCATCACGGTTCAGTACACATATATATGGAAGTGACCCAATCACGCCACTAGTTTATCCATAACTTTAAACATGTGTCTTTCATCTCATAGTGTTGCGATCCCTCAAAACCCTCAGTACTGGTTATTTGGAAATGTGTGCTTAGTGGCTGTGGATCACAGTGGCCATATGTACTGGCTAGGTTTATGTTAACTTGATACAGCTAAAGTCAGCTGGGAGGAGGGAACCTCAATTGACGAATATCTCAGTAAGTTTGGGCTGGAGAGAGGCCTGTAGTGTATTTTCTTAGTGATTGTTTCGGGGAGGGTTCACTGTGGGCAGTGCCAGCCCTGGGCTGGTGGTCCTGGGCTCTATAAGAAAGCAGGCTGGACAAACCAGAGGAAGCAAGCCACTAAAGCAACACCCCTCCGTGTCCTCTGCACCAGCTCTTGTCCTGCTTGAATTCCTGTCCTCACTGCTTTTGATGATGAACTGCTCTATGGAACTGTGAGTGGAATAAACCCTTTCCTCCCCAGCTTGCTTTCGGTCATGGTGTTTCATCACTGCGGTAGTAACCTTAACTGAGACACCATACTTGAGTGTACAATGTTCTAAGATATATGTTTAGTGCCTACCTGTGCCACTGTGCCCATCAGACTTTTCCCACCTCAGTAATTCTATGTCTTGAGAGTAGAGTTCAAATTAGAAAAGATCCCTCATGGATATGACCTTGCCTGGATTTTGCATGCTGCAGATGGGTGACGACAAGGGATAGGCCTCAAACTTAGCTCTCAAGGTGACGGCCAGGGTTCTCACTCAGCCTTCTTCTCTCCAGACGTGTGCAACAGCACCAACCTTCCAGAAGTGGAGATCATTAGCCTGCTGGAGGAGCAGCTGCCCCACTACAAGCTAAGAGCGGACACCATCTATGGTTATGACCACGATGACTGGCTGCACACGCCCCTCATCTCCCCAGATGCCAACATCGACCTCACAACCGAGCAGATCGAAGAGACGCTGAAGTACTTCCGTAAGTAGCTGGCGCCATCTGTGGGCACGGTGATGTGATGCCAGGCCCCTCCTGTGCCTCCTGGTCTGGTCTGCTGTGAGTAGTTCTGGACCTGTCGGCTATGGAAGGGTAGCCAAGAGAGATGTGGCCTTAGGGGTTAGCCGTGTTAGGGGTCTTCTTGGTCTGTATGAGTTGTGGGGACCAAGCACTTTCACTTGAGACGCACAGAATGACTTCAAGTTATTCTCGTATCCCTTCTTTTCCTGTTTTAAAAAATAATAACTTGTATTTGTTGGGTAGAGTGACTAGTGCTCTTAACGGCTGAGCCATCTCTCCATCATTTCCCTTCTAAACCCCCATTGAGAGTGAATCTGCTTGCATTTAAAAACCAAATATTACAAGGAAATCCAGGCGGCTTCCATTAGTGAGGACATAGCAAAGCCTGACTGTGTGGAAGCTGGGTAAGCCAGAATTCCAGGAGCCAAACGGTTGCTGCAGTGTAGGGTTACACCTCTAGGTGGCAGAGCTGCTTCCTGTCGGGTGAGCTTATGCTCAGGGGAACCTGGAGGTGAGGAGGAAGGGAGGGAGGGCGACCTGGGCAGTCCACACAGTCTTTATGAGCTTTCCTGATAGCCTGTGTCAATAAGAACGGAAATAGAATAATCCAGGCCTAGAGCATCTGGTGTGCCTCATAGGTCAGAAGTTCTTCGTGAGTCAGTTTTGTTTAGCCAGGGTGTCTGCACCAGCGAGGAGTGAGCGTGGGATTGCGTATGGAAAGCCAACTCGCTTGTCTTGTCGTTCTGTGTTTTTCTACTGTGGAAGTCCACAGTATAATTTGAAGCTATCACTTGTGAGAGAGTCTGTCACGTGGCTTGTCTTCTGTCTGCGGTGGGAGGCTCCTGGTTCCTCCTCACACACATCGATTGGCCGTGGCCATGCGCATGCGCAGTGTAATTGGAGTGTCGTTCACCATAGCACCAAACCATTTACAGGACAGCCACAGAAGTGACTCGTCACATCTCTGTGAAACATCTACAGGCAGGCAAAGCTGCTTTGATCTAGCACCAGTGCACAGTTCCTACGGTCTCTCCATCAGGAGACCCAAACAGGGATTGTCATTTGTTTTCATACGTGTAAGAAAACGCAAAAGAAGCCCTGTTAGAATCCCCGGGGGTTGCCACAGCGTAAACTACAACTGGAGGAGCTGCAATGACCACTTAAAGGTGCTTAAGGTTGGGTGCGCCCAAGTCTTCTTGTGCATTATTTCCTTCTGCGGATTCTGTGCTTAGAGCTAGGTGCTCTTCGTCAGTGTCTGATATCTGGAGCTGGAGAGGTGGCTCAGCAGTTAAGAGCTCTCACTTCTCTTGCAGAGGACCTGAGTTCGGTTCTCAGCAGCCACATCAGGAACAACTGCTACATAGGAGTGGATGCCCTCTTCTGGACTCTGCGAGCACAGCACTCACACGTGCACACACCCACATAGACACAAACACAGAATTTTTTAAAATAAAAAATAGCAATATCTGTTCATTGAACAACCAGGTATTGACTTTGAAATGAAAGACGTAAACTGAAACTTAACCAGCCCCAAAATGGTCTGTAAAGAAAATTTAGAGTTTTATGAATTAGTTATTTCCGATAACTTCCAACAGAAATGTAACATTGTTTTCTGTGGTCAGATTGGAAGTCTAGGCTGGGTGTCAGCTTCGGGTATGCATGCAGCTTTGTTACCAGTGGAGGTCAGAGATGCCTGGATGCTGCACAGCAGTGGCTAGACACTAAAACCTGCCTGTAAAACCTGTCTCTGCCCGTCACTCGGGACAGATGCTGGGTGTTGTTCCAGCATGGTGCACCTTTTTTTTTTTTTTTTTTTTTTTTTTTTTTAATATCTTCGTTAAGCAGCTCTTACATCAGCAGCTTGAGTTTTCAGAACCGCAAGACAAAGCTGTTGCTGTTTGCAGGGATAGAAGTGCAGGTGGTGCAGAGAGGCAAGCCCTGCTCTGCGCCTGGTGGCCTGGGTATTTATTTATTTATTCGTTATTTGTTTGTTTGTTTATCCTCAAGGCAGGGTTTCACCATGTAACCCTGGCTGGCCTAGAACTCAAAGATCCATCTGCCTTTGCCTCTGCCTCCTGAGTCTTGGGATTGAAGGTGTGTACCACCATGCCTGGACCTACTTTTTTTTTTTTTTAATTTTTAAAAAAGATTTATTTATTTATCATATATAAGTACATCATAGCTGCCTTCAGACACACCAGAAGAGGACATCAGGTCTCATTACAGATAGTTGTGAGCCACCATGTGGTTGCTGGGAATTGAACTCAGGACCTCTGGAAAAGTAGTCAGTGCTCTTAACCACTGAGCCATCTCTCCAGCCCCCAGCCCTACTACTTCTTATTTATGTATGTGTGTGTGTGTGTGTGTGTGTGTGTGTGTGTGTGTGTGTGTGTGTGTTATATGTGTGTTCATATATGTATATGCACATAGAGACCAGATGATAGCATTGTCCTCTATCCATCTCCAACGTACGTTTGTTGGTGGTTTTTAGTTGTTGTTGTTTCTGAGATAGGTTCTCACTACATATCCCTGGCTGGCCTGGAACTCAGAGATTCACCTGCCTCTGAAGTGCTAGCATTAGAGGTGTTTACCACCATACTGCCTCACCTTACGTTTTGAGACAGGCTCTTTCAATGTACTCCGAGTTCAGTTACTCAGCTTGACTGGTTGGTCAGGAGCCCCCAGGAACCAGAGCTGGGATCACAGGGCACTCCAGCACGCCTGGCTCCTTTAGTGCATCCCAAGGATTGATCTCCAGATCTTCATGTTTGCACAGCAGGCAGGTTATACATTGTGCTGTCATCCTGGCCCTGTTTGGGTTTTGTGTATCTGTTTACATATCTGTATCCCAGGAGACACATGACTCAGTACAGTGAATCAACACTGCCAGGTCACTGTGGGTGGCTGAGAAGACATTGTCCACTGGTTCTCTTCTAGTCTGCTGTGGACTTTGTGTAGAGCGGTGTCCACTGTTTCTGGTGGAACTGGGGATACAGGGCTCCCTAAGGTGAGAAACCGGAAGGGGTAGTTACATCTTACTGTAAAACCAGAGTAGGTGCGTCCTGGCCACCGTGTTTGGGGGTGAGAACCCACCCCACCCTGGGTGGACTGCCAGGCTCTGCCTCAGAACCTGGCCCTCAGCTGATGGGAGGCAACACTTCCCCATCTTCCTTTCTGAGCAGGACCTCCTTCCACACTGACCTTTTCAGAGTCTCTTCAACACTTCCACAGCCAACTTCCCATACATCTGAGAAATGTAGAGAGCGAGAACGGCTTACAAAGTCCATGGCACCTGAGCGCGACACATTTGAGGTCAGATGGCTGAGCAGGAAGTAAGAATGATCCATGCTCAGCACTTCCTGTGTGCAGGGCCTTCTCACCTACGCTCCTGCTGTTCCCATTCTACAGCCGAGGGAGGATCCTAGGAATCAGAGACGTTAGGGAGCAGCCCTAAAGAGACGCAGTGAAGAGAGACGCTGACACTCTAGCATGGATCACTTGGTCACAACCCATCCATTCTCAGCAGGGAAAAGGGGAGAGAGATTCAAGGTTAAAGCTCACCTGATCAAACAAACAAAAAAAAAAACCCACCACCACCACAACAAAATAACCCAACAACCCTGTTCCCCCAGACCTTGGCGTTAGGATATGTTAGAAGCTTATCTGTTTATAAGCTATATAGTCAACAGAACTTATTCTCCATGGCTCACAGAATGTATGGTGCATAGCCTGAAACCGCTTCATGCTCTGACATCCAGTTGCCTCCTGTGATCTGTAATCTACCTGTGTGCAGTAGATTAGTCATGTGACACTCAGCAGGCACCCAGCAGAAAGGTCCCCATATTTGTTCTTAGGTGGTCATGCTCCTGTTGGTCCTTCTTCCCTGGCCTCTTGTGGTTGACACAAATTGATCCAAGAAGGAATTCTCGGTGTCACACCCAGATCTGATGACTACCACACCTCAGAGGTCAACTGGGAAAGGGCAGGCCCTGAAGCAAACAGGTTTTAGAATGTCACCCCAGCCTTTGCTTTTCGGTGTGTGGTAATCCAGCCAGCCAGTATGTGCAGGGTGAGGTAGGCTTTCTTCCAACACCAGAGTTCTTGCCTGAGGTTTTCTAACTAAGAAGGTGGGCACATCTCTATTGTTTAGATCTTCATGTCTTAACCCAGGGCTGTGGGATGTGCAGGCTGGTGCTGAGGGAAGTAAGGACAGTGACTTCTCCCTCTGAGACATCATTCTTTCCTCTGTGAGGGTTCCTACCAACACATTGACTATGTTACCAGGCTTTCAGTAGAGAGCGCCTTGGAGCAGGTCCTGACAGAAGTACAGGCAGCATCTGGCCCTGTGTTGGCTGGTTGTGGGAACACAAGGTTTGCTGCCCCACTCCCCACCCGCTCACTCCAGCTGATCTCGCATACCGAGGAGCTTCTGTATCAAGAGAGGTATTTCTGGGGATGGTACCAGGGTACTAGTTAAATATGAAGAGCCTGATCCAAGTTAAATCTATTGTGCAATCAAATTGTTTGCAGCAGTCTCCCCCTCTTGTCTTCCCCTCTTTTCCTCCTCCCCTTTGTCTCCTCTCCTCCTCTCCCTTCCTTTTCCTCCACATGCTCCTCTTCATTCGATGTCCTCTCCTCTCACACCTGCTCTGCCTCTTCAGAGCCTGTCTGCTCCTTGAACTCACCATAGTGGAGGCTGGCCTTGAACTATGGTCCTCTCACTCTCTCGCTGGCATTCTAGGCCTATAGCGCCATGCCCAGCTCAAATGGGCATTTCATACATAGACTTTTCCACTTCTCTCGATAGGTTCTTATCTTTTAAAATAGCTGAATGTGATTGTTTGTTTAGCACATTGTTTGATAAAGCTTAGGGTCTTTTCCTCTCCCTCTTCCTCCACCACCAGATCCTCCTGCTTCTGGGTTTCAGACCCAGCAGCATGGCATGTGTAAGTAGTTTCCTCCCCAGCCCCCAGATTTGGGGTCTTCAGAAGTCTTACAAGGTATCCGAGGAAGGAAATCTTTCCTTTACTGTTGTTCGTACAGGTGACCATCCGTTATCCAGGAGGGGATGCTCAGAGAGGGGTGAAGGTACCTCTGGAAATGTGACCAGTCGTTTCAGGATGTGTGTGTGTGTGTGTGTGTGTGTGTGTGTGTGTGTGTGTAGTTAACCAAGAGTGTGTGCGCACAGGAGTCTGTACTCACAAATGCACATGCACACAGACTTGGGGGTCAGTGAAGAGGGCAGGAGTGTGTACACACAAGTGCATACACACACACACACACACACACACACACACACACACACACACACACACCCCTTGGGGAGTCAGTGAAGAGGCCTTGCAAACTTCCCATGAGCAAGGGCTCTCCCCGGGCCCATGTCCCTCCATAGTAGCTGGCTCAGATGTCTGTGGGAATCGAGAGTGAGAGTAGCGTGGCTGTGCTACCCTCTCATTCCAAGAGTGAGCCCCTCGAAGTTACGGCAGCCACACCCCACTGCGGGCCTGGGCACTGGTGCCCACTGCGGGCCTGGGCACTGGTGCCGGAGGAGTGGAGCTGCCTCTCAGGGAGGTACGTGTGAGTGCCTGGCTGCCCTTGGACCGCTGGGCAGGGTTTCTGAGAGCAGTGCATGCCCGTGGTCTCCCCCTCCCTCCATCGTCAGGCATCTTCCATGTTTTTCGATCCAATCGGATTCCAGCATTATCTTTTTCTCCACTCAAGAACAACACGGCCGGCAAGCTGTGCTGTACAGATTGCTTTCTTTTTGTGTTAACTCAGCAAGCTTGAGACGGAACCGGGCACAGCTCGGGTAGGAAACTGACATGACAGCTCAACTCTCACTCGCTCGCTCTCCTCCCAGGCTGCCTCTGTTCAGCAGGGTTTGTGTGGGAGCAGAATTAGGGGATTTTTTTTTTTTTTGAGCCTGTGGTTATGAAGTAGTGGCATCACCTGCGTGTCCTGCTGGTCCTGGGCATGAGATTTCCCCCTCCCCCTCTTCCCAGACCTTCTGTGCTGACAGGTGGTGACCTCAGACCTGCTTAGGCTTCTTACGATGCCAAGATACCTCCTCTTCCTGGCCTTCCAGGGGGAGGGGTGTGTGGTGGATACTGATGACAGCTGCCACAGACCCAGGCCTTGGGCTTTGCCTTCTCTGAGCTTTCAAGTCCTCTCATGAATGGTGGCTTCCACCCTTGCCTTCCCTGGTGGCGGGGCTGCCTGTGCCTGGAGTAAGGAGGGACAGTTGGCGTCGAGCTGTCCCTTGCAGACTGCCTGCTGTCATGAGCTCTCACTGGCTGGCACTGACAGCCTCAGCAGTGAAGACTGGAAAGAAAAAGCTGGAACGTTGTGCGGAGTGACAGCTCTCCCGCCAGGCCCTCCTCTCTTCTGCCTCCAGTCTGGTCGGCAAAGGTGCTGGTGCTTTTTGAGGGCAGGGAGTGTGTTTCGGAGAGGGCTTGAGATCTGCAGCAGGGCTCCTGTTTAAACAGGGTTCTTCTCTGTGCACGGGTGCGTTTACGTGTGCATTTCTGTGTGTGTTTGAGTACGCGTGCTGCACGTACGCGTATGGTGGGGCGCTAAGAAGGCAACTTCAGCCATTCTTCCTCAGGCTCTGTTCACAGATATTTTTGTTTGAGACATGGTCTCTCGTTGGCCTGGAGCTCACCCTATATACTTGGCTGTCTCAGCAGCGAGCCCTGGGGACCTGCCTACTTCCTTCTTGCCAGGACTCAGTGACAAGGGCAGGCCACCATACATGGCTTATAAAAATTGTTACATGCTTGGTTGTTAATACTTGCATGTATGTGTGTGCGCCATGCATACTTGGTGCCCGTAGAGGCCAGAAGAGGTCATCAGATCCCCTGGAACTAGGCTTAGGGACAACTGTGAACCATGGTGTAAGTTCAGGGAATTGAACCCAGATCCTCTGAGAGCCTCTCTCCAGCCTACTCACCCTACTTTTTAAGCTCAGGTTCTGGGTATCAAATATGTCTCCTTGTACTTGCTCAGTAAGTACTTCACAGACTGAGCTGTCCCCCCACCGCCATCCTCACCCCCCCCCAGGAGTCTTTCCGCTGTTAAAGGAGGTGCTGTCCCCTAGTTGTTGTGTTAGCTCTCCGGCGCTCTGAGCAGATGGCCACAGGGCGGTGACCTAGAGCAGTAGATAGGGGTTTAGTTTGGTTCTGAAGGTCAGGAGCCCGGAGTCCAGGGGGCCATGTTTGCCCCTCCAGGGTGCTCTGAGGGAAACCTTGGGGCATTCACCAGCTCTCATGACTCCTGGGCTTGGGGACACTGCTCCAGTCTGCCCTCCTGTGACTTGACACTTTCTCTTTAAGGAATCTGCCATTGGATTTGATCCCCTTTAATTTAGGATGATGCCACCTTGAACACTTAATTTAGGCCCATAGCTTCTGGTGGTAAATCTCTTTTTTCCCCTTTGGAATTATGTGTTCTCCCTCTGGGTGGGAGCGTGTGTGTGTGTGTGTGTGTGTGTGTGTGTGTGTGTGTGTGTGTGTGTGTGTGTGTGTATGCGCACGCGCACGCGAGTGCCACCTGCAGGAATCAGCTTTCCCTCCGCCATGTGTGTCCCACTGATTGAACTCAGGCTGCTAGGCTAAGAGGCAAATGCTTTTACTCACTGAGCTGTCTGTCTGTCTTGCTGGCTCAGGAGGTAAATCTTCAGACTGGTCTTCAGTCCTCAGTCTGGTGTTCTCCGAAGTGACACAGGGTTTGCACTTAGCTGCCTTGGCATAGACCACTATCCCAACCTCAGGATACCCCATCCTGGAATCCACATCCAAGGTCTGTCTGTGTCTCACTGTGTGCGACTGGGAACTGAGACTGTGAACTGGGTCTATTGCACTTTGTCCTCAAGAATTCACCCCACGCCACCCCCAGGCAGGGCATTCTGGAGCCTTCTGCGTAATAATCCATCATCTTGCTGCCCTGGGTCTGACCTTCCTCCTGTCTGGGCGTGATTTACGCCCACAATGCCAGGCTTCTCTGTTCTCGGTACCTGTGTCCTCATCCACATCCGGCTGTCGTAGTCATCGCCACCCTGCGCAGAGACACAGTGAACAATGCTTCAGTGCTCCCAGAAGGTTGGGTGGCAGGAACAGAGCAGCAAGGCACACCTACCCAACTTCCCGAGGTGGATTAAAGTAGCTCCCGTTAGTCTCTGCCCTGCGTGTACGAGCCGGCGCGTTCCCTGCCTGCCTTTCTTTGGATATCCACTGTGGCGTCAAGGCTTTCGAGCACACCGCCTGTTCCTTCTAGGTACAATTAACTGCATTTTCTGTACCAAACTTCAATTGTCACAACTTGGTCCAACTCGTCTAAGCTGGCTTTTTTGCCCATCCTCCTTTCACCTGGGCTTGTGCACCGTCATGGTTCCCCCATGCTCCAGGCTCTGCAGGGACCCTGTATGTTCCCTGATCCCAACATGGGTGCTGAGGTGCCATACAGGACAATCCCTGCTAGGCCTCCTTCCCTCCCTGCTCCCACTTTCTTCCCTTTCTGTCTGTGTGCGAATGAGTGTGTGGTGTGGTACGTGCATGTGTGTTAGCACGTGTGTGTGTGTGTGTGTGTGTGTGTGTGCGCGCGCGCGCTCACATGATAGGTGCACACACGTGCGTGAATGCATGCGTGTGAAGACCAGAAGTTGACCCTGGTTTTCATCCTGGTTCAGTCTCCACTGAGTCAGGATCTTTCACTGAACCGGGGAGCTCACCTGCTTGGCTAGTCTAGAGAACCACCTTGCTCTAAGGATCCCCTTTCTCTGCCTTCAGAATGCTGGGGTTGTATGTGGGCCGATGCCTGGCTTTCAGCTGCATGCTGGGAACCCAAACCCCGGTCCTCATATTTGCACTGCAGGTTCCTTATCACAGGCCCATCTCCCAGCCCCTTGTTCCCAGTTTCTTAAGCATGAAAATGATTTGGACTTGGTTGTGGTTGGAACGGCCTTGCTTTGCTGTTTGGCAATGTTTGTTGCCCACAGCCAGCCGATCACATCCTCTGTGCTGCTGCTGAGATCCATACGCTTGGCATCGTGTGCGCGGTGGATGCTTCCGAATGGTGTGTCCTCCTCATCTGCCTGATCATAACTGGGGAGCTGCACTCCGAATCGCTCATGCTGGGCCATTTCCTTTTCTATAGAGGTAGTGATGAGGATGCTGGAAGCTAGCACGTCTTGCTCACTTGCCTAATCTTAAACTCATGCCGAACACAGCAGCATCCATCACCCTCAGCAAGTCCCACCCCGCCCCTTAGCAGGCATTGGTATCCCTTCCACTTAGCAGGTGACACTGATTGTCCAGCAAGGTCTGAGACGTTGACCAAGTGTCTGTAGCTTCGTTGGAGATTTCTCAGCCTCTCTAAGGAGCTTTGCTTCCTTGTTTCTTTATTTCTTTAGTTACTTGTGTGCACACGTCTGAAACTTTACATGCCTATAGAGTCCAGAGATCAACACTGGGTACCATCTTTTTCCTCCACCTTATTTTGGGAGACAGGGTCCCCCAAAGATAATTAAAATACATATTTACAATTTCAGAATTTTTATGCAAAAGCCTTTGTCGCTGTTGTTGTGGGAAGACATTTTCGATGGTCAGACTTGGAGATCAGAGGATGGAGCTAAAGGCACCTAGTACGTTTAGGTCAGGGTGCTGCAGAATGTTCTGGAATGCCCAGAAGAGCCTTCCAGAAAGAATTCTCTAACTCTGAGTGCTGGAGGGGAACATATGCCTCTGGGCTGGAGTTTGAAGTTACAGCAAATCTGAAAAGATCTGTTCTATTGTTTGGTATATCAGTTTTATAATGAAACATTTTAAGCATGCCAACCAGTTAGAATTAAGTCTATTTGATGTTTTGTTTGTTTGTTTTTTAATGAATTCCTTGTGCTTTTGTAAGGACTCTCAAAGCCCCATCCCCAGGGGCATCTGCCTCTTGATAGCTGTTCTTGATCAGACACCTAAGGGACAGTAAATTAAATGGCACTATATGACACGGGGCCCTTTAGGTTGACATTCACCTCAATTCGTACGTTGCTACATTTTCGAGAAGTTTGAATAAAGACACAAGCATAAGTAGTAATGGAATGTGAGTGAAAATGTTTTCGTTTTCTGGGTCATTCATTCAGTCTCCTTTAAGTGGCTGTTTTAAATTTTAAAGTTAAGAAAAAAATTAGGAAGGGCCATTAAATGTTTTAAATTAAGGAAAGAAAACCAAAGACAATCCTTTGCAAATTTTAAAAGGCCTCAGTTTTTAGATGCAAGAAAAAGAACACAACTTTCTGAACTGACCCAGGTTTAGGCATAGGAACCAGGCCTTTCACCTGAGAGGGGGTGGTGCTTCTAAGCCACGCCCACATCCTTCCTTCTCCTTGCGCGGCAGCAGCACCTCTGCTCCCAGCATCCTTGGAAGACATTTCCTTCATCTCTGTATCAATTTTTTTTTTAGAGCTGGCCAGTTTCTATGGCAACAGTTAGATTGAAAGCTGAGCAGCGAGCAGGGGGCGAGGCTTGAGCGAGTCAGCGGGTGGTGGTGTGTGGCTCTGACGTCACCCTCGGGGCGTCTGGATAGGATGATTCCAGCTACTCCCTTTCAGGGCTGCTGTCCAGTGCGCCTCATCAGCCTGGCCTGCGGGGTCTCTCAGTGCTCTGCAAACAGCCTTCCTCTCCTCTGCCTCCACTCCCCCACCCCACCCCCACGCCCCTGTAGAGTCTTCCTTTCCTCTGCTCCCTCGCCCATCCTGGCTCCAGACTATCATTAAGAATGCACAGCCAAATTCTGCAGTGTTTGGGGATGCTCTTCTGCCGGGTGTTCTGGAAGGGCCGGGAGGCATGGCAGCGTTTGACTTGACAATTCATGGCGCCGTGAAGTCCGTTCCTTCCTCTGCAAGAATACTGACTATGCAGAAATTCACTGACACGGATTATTATGAACTGGATTGGTATTATGAAGAATGCTCAGACGGTAATTAAGGCCTCTTTGGGAGAGCGGGATGAACGGCGACATTGTATCTCTGGGGAGGGGGGGTACAGTCCTCTCCGGGGAGATGGGAGCACGGGAACTGGCATCACCAGAAGGCACAGCAAGCATGACAGAGGGAATAGCAGGTGGGCAGGGCTCTTGACAGAGGGTGACTCTTGCCGTGCATAGTCATTTGCTTAGAATGGGGCGATAGATTGCTTTGGGTATACTGGGTTCTGGGCTTGCATGCACGGGACTTCCGTAGGACTGAATCTTTTATCTTTTATCTTTGAGTGTGTGTGTGTGTGTGTGTGTGTGTGTGTGTGTGTGTGTGTGTGTGTGTTTTTCCCATGTGCTCTGCTCAGGGTACTAGAGGCTGGAAGCCTGTGTTCAGGAGGTCAGCAGTGGGAAGGCCTAGAGGAATCTGCCCTTACCTGAGCTCAGACCTCAGGACTGGAGGCTTGGGGAGCCTGGGGAGGCAGACACAACTTCCCCAGCAGCGGGTGATTCAAATGAATTTTGCTAGCTGAGTTCGGCACAGATGGGACCCAGGTGACAATGGATGGAGCAGAGAATATACCCTTCTGGGACCGTCAAGGTTTGTAAGGAGGGTGTGGCTCACTTGAGAGGATGCTGCTTGGTGGCTGAGGTGTGTGGCTGGACAGGTGTCAGCAGGTTTCAAGTACAGGAAGGACGGTGTTGAGAGGCATTCTGGGAAGGCTTGCCAAGGAAGGGCTGTGTTGGGAGGTAATGTCGTGGATTTAGTCCTCTGCCGTCCTTAGTTGCTCTTTGCAAATGACCCTTAAAATCACAAGCTTTTACCAAAAAAAGGGGGCAATTGAATGTGTGCTTTGGAAGTGTGTTCTTCGGTGACAAAGTCCTCTCCGATCCCCTCAAGCTCATTAATGGGTGAGGCGAGTGCTTATTAATTGACTCAGAAGTTTCTGATTGCTCCAGGCGTGACTACGATTGAAGATCTGTGTGATGTAACAGGCCGGAAGCTGGCCTAGTTAGTAGAGAGCCGTGGGACTATCTCCTCGTCTTCAGACATTTGGCTGCAACAGGGAGGAGGCCAAGAGGTTTTCTTGGGACATGCTCTTAAAAGGCGTAGAGAAACTTTACCCTAGCCCCTGGCAGTCCATAGTGTTGGCACGTGGGTCTGTCTGATCTTCAGAGATTCTGGGTGACGAGGAGAGTGGGGAGTGCTCATAGACTTGAGGGAAAGCATAAATGCAATCTTTTTCTGGTGTGTTTTGAATCAAGCGTCCGCCCTGCTACAATGCTGTAAGAGGTTCTGCTTTTCGGACGCCACCTGGCTTCCTTGGTGATTGGTGGGTTCTCGGATACTCTATGACTCTTGAGAAAGCCATCCATTTCATCCCCACTGTCCCATCAGTTTAGAGAGCTTGGGTTCCAGTGGGTGGATTGGCCATGTCCCTGAGCCATCCTAGAGGTTGGGGGAGGAGGGCGTGGTGTCTGGACCCCGTGCGCCGTCCAATTCTCAGTGAAGCCAGTGGCTCAGTGGCCGCCTGGAGAGGCACAGGAGACCGGTTCTTAAATGGCGTCCACCAGGGTGCCCTTAGTTCACATTCTCAGAGGAGTCACTTGGCTCTAGGCATCCTGATGGATCCTCTCCAAGAGCAAGGGAGATAGAAGAGGGGATGGCTCATTGCCCCGGATTGATTGCCAATTGATATTGACTGCCATTGCCATCTGAGTAGGTGAACAGGATCTCCGACCTTTTTACCTTTGATCCTGGGACAAGCGGCGGGTTCTAAATCCCACTGAAGATAGCAAAGTAAAATAAAGGGATCTGGGGCCTAGGAATGGCCTGTTTAGCTCCCCTACAGATGCTGGCTTCGAGTCACCGTCTTCCTTCCTTCTTATGTGTGCAGTGGGCACACGTGGGCCACAGTGCCCTTGTGGAAGTCCAAGGGCAGCTTTGGGGACCTGGTTCTCCTTCCACCGTGGTGTAGCTCCTGGGGATTGGATTCGGGTTGCCAACCTTGTGAGTTTTTGTCCTTACCGAGCTTCCCCCTCCTCCTCTGCAGTTTCTAACTAGTTGGGTTCTTCCCGCTTTAGGCGGGTTGGCCTGGACATAGCATTTTCTTTGGTTATGTGGCTCTCCCAAACAGCAGATCATTAGACACTTGCCTTTTCTGTCCTTATCAGTTGGCCTTTGAATCAATACTGACAGAAGCTTAATGATAATAGCAAAAGTTGAGTCAAGCGTTTTGACAAAATATGAAGTCATCATTTATGCCAGAGGTCCTGACTCTGCATGATTGACATTTGCACTGAAGATGGGGGGGGGAGGGTGTCTGCAACTCACGGCAATGAGGAATGACCCCGCCCCCCATCCCCATCCCCCACCTCCCCCCCCCGCCCCTTACCCCAGACTACAAGTGAAGTTTGTAAGCAACTGTGTTCCCTCTTGATCTCTCATTGCCAGGAGAGCCTCCCCTGGTGCTGAGTTACTGTGCCCATCTCCCACCTCAGTTCCAGATGTTTGGCCTTGCTCGGTCACTCCGAGTAAGACATTAAAGGGTGTGGGGAGGGTCTCAGGGCAGGAGCTAATCACAAGACGATCCAGAGGAGGCTCATTGTTCAGGGACTTAGAGTAATTTGCAGCCCCCATCAACACAGTGCACACAGCATTGTTAGCCTCTGCAGAATCCATCCACATGTACCCAGAATTCACAGTCTAAACCCTGAGCCAAACAGCATTAGTTACTTTCATTGGGTAAAGTGTTGTTAGTAGGTTTTGGGGGATTTTTTTTTTTTGGACAGGTTCTCTTGTAGCTCAGGCTGGCCTTAAACTTGCTTTATAGTCAAGAAAGACCTTGAATTTCTGGTCCTCCTGCCTCCACCTACAGAGGGCTAAGATTACAGTGTAAATGTCATAGGTGAGGTCACCAGGAAACGACCCTTCTTAATGGGCCAACAGTGCTCTGTGCAAACAAGTGACTTCTGGACGCCAGAGCATGGCAGTCGGACTGATGAAACAGACCCAGGCAAGAGGAGGATGAGTCCTGTCAGCTCACTCCCAGGAGGACCAGAGGGCGGCACCTCTGTGGATAGGGAAGGACAGGTGTGTCCAGTCAGCCTCTGGGGAATCTGGATGAAAACATTCAGGGGATTTTGGTTCCTTTTCTGTAAATACAGTGCGTCCAGAGAAATGCACAGAGCCACTGCCTAGTTCTGGGGAGGCCAGTTGTGCCTTTTAGAGCTTTCATAAGTGAGAGTACAGGAGCTTTTATTTTTTGTAGTCTTGTCTGAACCCACTTTAAGTAATCCTCCTGTGTCACCCTGACGAGTGCTGGGGTTGCTGACCTGAACCACACCTGGCTTGGGGGAAAGATTTTTAACTGTGATATCCTATGTTTGTGTGTGTGTGTGTGTGTGTGTGTGTGTGTGTGTGTGTGTGTGTGTGTGTGTGTGTAGATGTGTGACTTAGACAGCATTGTTAAAGACACCCTCAATTTAAACCCAGAGATGAACATGAATAACTTCATTGATCGGTGAAATCGTTTGGGATTTTTCTGACGGAGTGAAACAAGCCTTTGTTGTCTGTCCTGTATCTTCTGTGTATTGCGTCCTGCACATCCAGCGGTCCAGATACTCGGTGATGAGTCACGATTTAGGTGGGGAGTTTCCCCCGCCCCGTACGTCCTTCCCACACTTTGGAGTAACCAACCAGTCTTCTCATCTGGAAAAGCCCGGATACCCTGGCTCAGTATCTCTTAAAGTTAATCAGTAAGCACGATTCGATAATGTTTGTTAGGATTAAGTATGTTTCTTACTGTGTGTGTGTGTTTGAGATACGACCTTGCTGTGTAACCCTGGCTGGCCTTGAACTCCTCGGTGCTGGGAATCTAGGCGTGTGCTACCACGCCCGACTCGTATATGTAATTTTTCAAAAAAAAAAAAATTGAAATTCTGATCTCGAAATCTGCCTGTGATTTTTCAGCGACAGTGCCTTTTCCAAACGCAATCTGAATGTGTTAAAGCGGAGCAATCATTTTGATGTTCTAAAATTTTAACCGAAGTATAATCTGCTCCTAGTTGGAATTTTTTAAGTAAAGTCTTTATCCTTCTGTGGCATCCTGCTGGGCACTCATACATGGCTTTATCCCAGTCTTTTTCTTTTTTTTTTTAAAGATTTACTTATTTATTATATATAAGTCCACCGTAGCTGTCTTCAGACACACCAGAAGAGGGCATCAGATCCCATCACAGATGGTTGTGAGCCACCATGTGGTTGCTGGGAATTGAACTCAGGACCTCTGGAAGAGCACTCAGTGCTCTTAACCACTGAGCCATCCCTCCAGCCCTGTCCTAGTCTTTATGAAGGTAGCAGCTCAGTGTGGCAGACTGTTTCAGGTAACTAAGCAGGATCCCCAGTCCTCGGCCTCCACCTTACACAGAGCTCTTTAGATCTGGCTACCCGGCAGGGGCAACAGCCAGAGAAGATAGAAGAGGCCAGCAGGTGTAGATTTGCATGCAGCTGGGAGAAGGCTGGGGCCTGGGGACCATGGAACGGGCTGTGATGCTCCAGCTGTAGTGCTTGGTCAGGGCCACCTCCCAGAGAATCTGGTAGGAGCACTGTGACAGGCGAAAGTCAAGCAATGGAGGGAATGGTTGTCAAGGTACACCGTAAACTGTGGTTCCTCCTTGGGGTACCATTGTAAGCTATTAGGCATTCAGCTTTCCCCTTGTCTTGTTCTAGCAGTGAGAGAAACCTTTCTGGATTTGTAGACACGGCTTGAAGAGGGAGCGTGGGGTTTCTAAAACGCAGAATAATGAGGAAAATACCTGCCACTTGTTAGCCAAGGAGGTCTGGGTGGTGATATTTAGTCAGGGGATGGTTCCTGAACATCCTTCTTCATTTTCGAGGTCAGGATTCCTGCCCACCGTGTCCCTACAGTCCTTGGCCCCGCACAGTCTCCTCAGATTCCTGCACGCACACCCACAGGAAGTCTCTCAGCTCTGAGGTGTTGAGCAATGCTTTCCTGGGCAACTCCTCCAGCACCAGCCTCAGCTCCTTCCTACAGACAGGTGCACCTGCTTGAGGCGTGGCTGGTGTTTTCCTTTGCAGTTGCTATGAAACTTTCAGGACGCTACCATTCCCGTTCCTCTCAAGGGGGGAGAAAGGCCATGAGCACACCTCCCGGCACCATACTTTCCTGCCTGGCTCCCCTCTGTGTCCAAGGCATTTGGCGGAGTGCTGCCATTCCATCAGGTGCTCTGCCCGCCTGTGCTCCGCCTCCAGGGTCCAGTGAGCCACCCTGTCCTTCCTTCTCTGAGTGATGCTGGGCGGGTGGCCCTGTGCACACCTGTCCACTCCTGCGGAGCCAGGGCATGTCTGCAACCCTGGCTGGAGCCCAGCATGTGCGCTTTGGGCCCCGATGGCTCCTCTGGGCAGGTGGCCAAAGGCTCTCCCAAGGACAGTCCCTTAGGACAATGTTTCAGATTTGGGGTGACTTCAACAATGTCTCTGAGAGACGTGGGAGGGGAAGAGGAATGTTTTGAATACAACTGCCAGGATGAAGAGACGGCGGCTACCCCTGAGCAGCATGGTACCCTGGACATCTTGGCGGCCACCCAAGAGCAGGGCGATCCAGTGGACATCTTGGAGGATGGTAAATGCTACACTTTACCCCCTACTTGAGCCTTTTCCTGTTAGTGTCTAGCCAGGCAAGATTGGCTACTGATGTTGCCATATTCTTTTACTTTTTAAATAAGTTCTTAAAGGAACTGATGTGCCAAGGGCTTGATGTCCAAGTAGGACTCCTGCCTAGGTAAAGCAACACCCTGGGGCTCCTAGAGCACCTCAGAATCCCTTTCTAGCTTCCCCAGCCTCCCCAGAATCCATAGCTCTGACTTTTGCCCACTAGGATCTGCCTCAGCTCGTTTTGATTGCAAAAGCAGCGTTAAGCAGTGTGTGTGGTTTTGCATCCGGACGCTTTTGTCTTTGAAGTCCCCCCCACCCCCAGCCCAGTTCATAAAATCTGGATCCCATGGGGTTGGGGATTTAGCTCAGTGGCAGAGCGCTTGCCTAGGAAGCGCAAGGCCCTGGGTTCGGTCCCCAGCTCCGGAAAAAAAAAAAAAAAAAATCTGGATCCCCGTTTGCCTTTGTGATATCCGGCACTGGCTTAAAGAGTTGGAGTTGTCTGGTAACTAAACGGTCTTTAGTAAGTTGATGGCTACACATTTTCTCCCAAGTCGAGTGAATCAGATTTCAACCGCTCATTTCAAATGTGGATTTTGTTTTCTTTTTGGGAGACAGAGTCTTGTCTTTGTAGTCCAGGCTGTCCTAGGATTGTTCACCATTCTGCTTCAGCCTCCTGAGTCCTGAGATTACAGGCTGTGCTGTCCCACCCAGATGGGATTTTTTTTTTTTTTTAAACTTTGAAGTACTTGAGAGATATCTCAGGGTAACATAGTAACCACCTGAGCATAGGAGGGCTGAGTCTGAGCATTCTGGGATGGGGAAGACAGGTTCCCTGCAGTATGCCCAAGCACTGATGCGAGTTAACTCTAGCCAGGCAAGCCTGAGAAAGATGGTTTTGGAAGTGAGGCAGGTAGTTCAGCAGCGGCTACAGCAGTACGCTTGAGCCTGGTGAGTGAGAGCTGTCAAATGCCTCGGAAGGCTCTGTTCTCATGGCTCGGGCTAACTTTCCAGAAGTACCAAAACCACCCCAAGAGCTCGAGGTTTCTTCTTTTGAAGTTAGTGTCCTGAAGGTGCTGTTGCTATGTCCTCCCTGGAGAGCTGCAAGCTTTTGGTCACAGAGAAGGGTAGTGGGGCAGCCAGAGGACTGAGGACTCCAGGGAGTCCTGGAGCTTGTCTACTGTCTCACCAGACGTGGAGACAGTGGGAGGGAAGGCACAGCGGACTGACAGGGGTAGCGTTGGGGGAGGAATGCCAGGCTGACGGGTGGGAGTGTGGGGTTGGGAGGAGGATGACAGTCAGGTGTTTAGATTCTGACGGAGTCAGCAGTTGTCAGGTCCCTGGGTCCCGATCAGGAGAAGGATCAGGAGAAGGCATGGTCTGTGCCATGGAACTAGGTCCAGCCCAGACAGCACTGGCTCTTTTTCCTGTCCTTTAAAACTCCCTGCTCCGGCGTTGCCCAGGAGCTGATTCAGAAACACAGGCACTGCCCAAGAGCCTGTGAGCCTGAATCTGCATTTTAGCAAGAGTCAAAATGGTGTGTGTACATCAAAGTCAAAATATCACTTTCAAGAACAAGAAGGTGATTTTTTTCAAAGCCATGATCCATGTGGTTCTAAATTGAAGGGCATGCAGGACTCTGGAGTAGTGCCAGATGCCCTCAAGGTGGAAGACAGGTGCATGGAACACACATGCAATAGACACACATGCACATTCATACACACACACACACACACACACACACACACACACAGAGTTATGTGTGCACACACCCACCTTCACAAATGGAGGCACCTACATGGATGTGCACACATACACACAGGCATACATGTATAAATACACATGCCTACACAGATACACGCACACATACACGTACACAAGCTATCTCTCTTTCTCTGCCCACATTGATATTTTTCAGTTGACGTTGCTAACTCAGATGATCATGGGACACTTGTTCTGTGCCAGGAACCATTTCAAGTACTTTATGTAGATTTTTTTAATATAAAGATGTATTATTTGTTTCTGTTTTTGAGGCAGCATGTCACTGTGTAGCCCAGCTTGTCCCAGAACTTGCTTTGTAGACCAGGCTGACCTTGAACTCACAGAGATCCATCTCCCTCTGCCTCTTGAGTGGTGGGATTAGAGGTGTGGGCCACCACATCCAACTTTAAAGATTTATTTTTATTCTGGGGTTCCTTTCTCGTTTTGGGGTGTGTGTGTGTGTGTGTGTGTGTGTGTGTGTGTGTGTGTGTGTCTATACACATGTGATTACCGTGACCACCGAAGTCAGAAAAGAATATTATATCCCTTGCAGCTGGAGTTAGAGACAACTGTGAGCCCCTTGTGTGGGTTCTGGGAACTCAGGCCCCCTGCAAGATTGGCAAGCACTCCTAACCACTGAACCATCCTTCCAGCTCTCTGTGGATTCGTATATTAAGCTGGGGTTTATAGGAGGGATGACACAGAGTGTGTAAGAAGTCCCACCGAGCAGAACAGCTCTCTGCACCCACCTGTGTGGCTGGCTAGCTGCCTCTCCATTCCAAGCATCTTCCAGGCCTGTCTAAGTCATGAACATCCTTGGCCCTATCCCAGACCTCATACTCCTGCTCAGAACATAGAGGCTTGGCATGCAGGGGGTGTTGCAGTGCGGTGTTTCAGTGCATCTGATACGTTCATGGCAAAGAAAAAAAATCCAAGGTTGAGATAGACATCCCCATTTTACAGTCAAAACACTAGAGGCTCAAACCAGGTTGGCCCCGTCCTCGGGGTTCCCCAACTATTAACCTGGGGTGAAGATCCTGCCTGTGTTTACAGCTGAGAGACCCTGAGGGGGATGATACAAGGTTTTCTCCTTCTTTCTAAGTCCCAGTGACAAACCAAAGTTCCATCACCGCAGAGTTCACCCTGGGACACCAGTTAGTGTTCTGCGAGCACAGATGAGGGTCATTGACTACAAGCATGAATGACCCCAGAGCTGCCACACTGGAAGGTCTGTACCCAGCATGGATAGTAGCTGTGCCATGGCTGCACAGGAGGAGCCGCATTCTCATGTCCTCCCCAGCCAGTTTACTCTAGCCCCTCCCTGAGACCACAAGGCTACATGCAATTAGGACAGAATGGCATACAGCTGATAGAACAGGGGCTTGCCAGTCATGTGTGGGTCCCAGACCCCGCTCCACCTCCTGTGAGGGAGCGTTAGCAGTCAGCTCCTGTGTGGCGATGTCTTGTAAACAGGCTCAGCTGAGCTCCTGAAGATGGAGTCTGTCTGTCTGTCTGGGAGGATAGTGCTGTACCACAGACCCCAATGAGGCTGACCTCGCAGGGCCTCGTGAGTCCTTTGGCTGCACACCCAAACCCTTCCCCAGACCGTTCCAGGCCCTTGTAGATCCTATGCTCACTCTACCTCCGTGACTCGGGCCGCTAGGAAGCGCAGCAGGCGCAGGTGAATAGCCAGTGCTGTGTGGTCTGCTCAGATGATCTCTGCTGTACCAACTGCCCCGCCCCACACCTCTATCCTCTCCCAGGATGACATCAAGCAGAGCTGAACAGTGTGAAGGAGGTGTTAGCCCCTCCACGCCTGGGAATCACACTGGTATGAGGAAGGAACAGTGAGAGGAACAGAGGCTGTGGTGTGTTGCTTGGCAGGTCTCACGCTTTCTCAAGGAAATACCTGCGCCTTCACCTCTTCAAGCCTGGCCTCCTCTCCAGGCCTGTCCCTGGTTGCAGAATGAGTTGTGAAAGTTTAGGCAGGTGCCTACCAGGATTGCTCAGAAACCAGGATTTGCAAAGAGTCCACAGCATGGGCCGGAGTGAACGTAACCACCCCAATAGCGAGATATTCCAAAGAGACACTGGGCCCTTCTTACGGGTCTAGACTATAGGCCCCAAGAAGTGGGGGTTTCCTCAGAGTCTTATGGGGAGAAGGAAAGGGTAGACGCCTCATGCCGGTCAGACGAAGGAGGTTGATAGTGCGTCAGACCCCCAGGGAGACTGGCTTTGGGACGGCGATGGTAGTAAACCAAGGTACCTTGACCTTGGGCGCTGAGCTAAGGCATGCCTCTTGCTCCCTGTTTAAGTCTCAACCTCATGTCAGGACCCTGCAGATGGATTCAAAGGTCACTGGACCCCTTTAGTTTTCTCCCCAGTGTGGCCCTTTGGTTATGGCCCCTTTCTCTGCTGTTTGCTGTTTCTTGTTCGTCTAACAGACCTACTGAGGACATGTAGCTGACCTTGGTGTAAGAGTGTGTTGAGGTCCAGGCTCTGACACTAACAGCTCTGGTTCTGACAGGTTCAGGGTCCCTGAGGCAATAGCATATGCACCCTGCTATCCCCTTAGGGGCCCCCTGCATCAGAGAACGGGCGGTACCAACCGCTTGTGGGAAGTTAAGATGGGAAGACACGGCAGCTACTCCCGAAACCCAGAGCCCAGTGGAGAACCTTGAGCTAGCTCCCATGTCAGTGTCCAGGACGGTGTCTGCTGGCTAGCCACAGTCTCCAGCCGAGCCCCTAGGGGAGCCTGGGAGGTGGTATAAAGTGATCATTTTCTTCCAGTTCAAAGGGACTCCTGGGCTCCAAAGTGGGATGGCTTGACCCCACAGAGAATGGGTGGGTCTGTGTGCCGAGCTGAGAAGCCTTGGGTCCCCCTGGCTGTGGAATATAACACTGTGTGGATAGCAGGATGCACAGAGTGCTGCTTGGACTTCACTGTAGAGTCACAGGCGAGAAACAAACTAACCCTGGTTTATCAGAACCATTGTGGGGCAGCGGTCACCCCCAAGGCCAGCCCTGTGCAGAGGTCATCCATGGTCTCTGTATTCAGGTCCTTGGGCAGATCCATCCACCTCTGGATTCTGGGTCCCACCTCACTCCCCAGTAGAATCTTTGTCTGGCACTGCCTGCCTGCCAGCCGCTCCGTGCCGTGCTAATGTACGTGTGTCTTAACTTTTCAACTAGGTCAGGAATTCCTTGAGGGGTCCTTCTATTTGTTTAAAAGAAGTTCGTGGGGAAAACAGGTCAGCTCCCACCACCACATAATAGCTCTAAAGACATTGGGATGGGCTCTTCTCCTAGGCTGGGTATCAGCTATGAAGGAGAGGGTATATACACTTGGCCAAGTGCCAGGACCATGGTGCAGTCCCAGGAGTGAGCAATTCGATTACCTCCTCAGTAAAAGTCTTGGGAATAAGTGGCTACCATAGGTCAACACCTAGAGTTCCAGTCTGGGGTGAGGTCTGTGATTACCTCGTTAAGGCCACAGTTACACCTCACCTGTCCTTGAGCTAGAAACTTGGCCTCAATCTCTTGTTTGATTTGTTATATGGAACTCCTGTTTGCCTTGCAGGCTTGATCTGGCTGTAAGTGGAAGACTGTTTATAGAGTGCCCAGGTAGCATGTTGTTAATCTCAGCAATGGTCAGCTTCTATTTTTCTCTGCCGTGTGTGTGTGTGTGTGTGTGTGTGTGTGTGTGTGTGTGTGTGTGTGTGTGTGTAGAGGCGCCAGAAATCAACATCAAGTGTCTTCATTGATCAGTTTTCACATATTTTTTTGGACGGGGTCTCTCCATGATCCTGGAGCTCACTGATTTGCCTGGACCATCCATCCAGCGACACTCATACCTCCCCCCATCTCTATCCCCATCCAGCATGAGGACTACCCAGCTTTTCACCTGGTTTCCAGGGGACCAGACTCACGTCCTCATGCTTGCCTGGCAAGCTTTGCTCATTGGGTCATGTGCCCAGCCCCCTCCTGTGACTTTAGTGACTTGCCTGGTACCCTCAGCCACTTGGCCTACCAGGATGAGGGAGGCGAGTCGTTAGTCACATGCTTCAGAACTGACAACGCTTGTGAGCTGCTCTTGCCATCTTCTCTCCACTTGGTCACCACCCAGACATGGTCAGGGCTGCTGATGTGGTGAACCTGGCTCTAGGCTAGCCTCCACGACTGTGCTGCTATTTTAGGGACATGGCGTGCCTTTGTCTGGAAGCCAGCAGACCAGAAGCTCGTATGGTGTGGAAGGAGTGTCCACTGCCTCCTGCTTGCTAAGGTCCCAGGTCTCTGTTTTGACACTATACCTTCCCAGCCACCTCCCCCTCTCCATTTCTTGTCAGCTTGTTTGCAGGAAGCTTCGGGGCCAGGTGAGGGGACCCAGTTGCCTTTTAGGGTGGTGACATGTTCACCCATCTCTGGATTACTGGGTAGTGATGGACTGTTCTTTGCAAGCAGAAAGATCTCTCCAGTTTTCTTCTGGGTATCACTGTGTCCGGCACAGGGTGAGACTGCCTGCTGGTTCCTTTGCCGTTGCTCCTGGATGGTTCCCTGCCTGGCAACACCATTGTAGCCTGGACAAGGCTTAGTCAGGGCTGAGGGAACCAAAGAATGTCATTGCTACATTGCTATAAGGAAGTGGTAGGGGTATGGTGTGGTTTGGTGGCCCTCATTTGCATGTATTTGGTTACCGAAAATACCGGGATGTCATTTACATTCTATAAAATTCGTCCATTGTTCCCGGGGCGGTTTCACGATTTGTATAAAGGCTCTGAATTGTGCAACCCTTCCTGTAATTCACACTAAGAATCTCATGAATGTTTACACTCAGCCTCAGTCCTAAGCAAATGTTAATTCACTTTGTATATGAGTAGAATCCTAGAACGAAGCAACATTTTGTGTCTTTTTTTCCCCCCAAGGATAAGGATTTTGCGGTTTGTTTATGTTGTGGTATGTATTCGCTCCACATTCCTTTTTATGTCTAAGCAGTATTCCACGGTATGGATACACTGCGCTTTGTTCCTTCAACAGTTAATGTAAATTGTTTCTACCCTTTGCCTGTAAAGATTGCTGTGAACATTCACGCTCAAGTTTAGGCAGAGCAGGTCTTCATTTCCCACCAGTTGATACTTAGGATGCTCAAAAGGCTCTGTGACCTTAGGTACTCTATCTACCCTTCTTAGAGCCTCGGTTTCCCTGGCAACCCGTTCAGCTTACTCAGCTCTGCCTCTCTGTGGGGTTGCTCCTGTTCAGCATTCACAATAACCATGTAACGATATGTTGCCTGTTGCCGGATATGTTGCCTTTGGTTCTTTGCCAAATATTCTTGGTCCATTTTACAGACGTGGGCAGGAGAAGAGAGACTAGGGTGTCAGGTGCCCAGAGGGACTTCCTTCTTGCTGGGCTGTGGAAAGAGCAGGAAATTCCCAGATGGAGGTGTGAGAGAAAGACACTCTTCCCAGAGGAAGTAGCAGGTGCGGAGGCCAGGGCAGACACGGGGAAAGCGAACAGCACCAGGCGTGTCTGACCCTGGTGGGGAGTGGGCGTGATCACCTGGCAAGGAGGCGGACAGCTGCCTTCTCAGAGGAGGATGGTCCTGGGTGTTCTATTTCTGGAGGCTGCCTGTTGCAGGAAGTGGCAGAGCTGGGTCCATTTTAAAGCAGGACACGAACATGTTAAATCAAAGGTATGCAGACAAGCTTTACGAGATGTTTGTTCTGTGAGTCCTGGAAACCAAGTCTGTGCCGTGACTCAACCAGGATTTGATAGGGAACCTTTAGGCTGTGGCTCACAGGTTCTGGGCCTCCACCCACCGCTCTTGTGAACAGGGCAGACTGTAGGATTTATTACCCTTGCTTCCTGTAGATCAAAGACCAGACTGTAGTGATGCTTCACATCCTGACACCTGCTGTTGCCTCCACAGTTCACATCCAGGGTACGTGTCCGCTTATTCAGTATACTTACAAATATTTTCTTACGTGGATACATTTGTGTGTGTGCGTGCACACTCCTTGGCATGGGTGTGCAGGTCAGGGACAACATCCTGGAATTGGTTCTCTCCTTCCACTGACGTGTGTCATGGGGATTGAGCTCAAGTCATCGGGTTTGGCATCCAGTGTCTACCCACTGAGCCATCTTTGCTGGCTGGCCTGAACTTTTTATAATGCAAGTTATAAAAGATTAAACTCATGTTTGTAAGAAGTGGATAATGAGGTACAGGTGACGAGAGGAAAAACTCCTGAGGGTGGGGAGCAGTTAGAGCCTTTTATTTCTTTCTTGGTTTTTCAAGACAGGGTTTCTCTGTGTAGCCCTGGTTGTCTGGAACGCCCTCCTTAGACCAGGCTAGCCTCAAACTCAGAGATCTGCCAGCTTCTGCCTCCTGAGTGTTTGGGATTAAAGGTGTGTGCCACCATCGTCGTCACCACCACCACCACCACCACCACCACCACCACCACCACCTGACTTCAGAGCCTGGCTTTTAAAGCACACTTTGTTGAAAGCCTGCTTTAAGTGGCCTGAGCATAAGGCAATGTCCAGGCAGCCATTCCTGCAGACCCGATAGTCAGTCCTGGATGGCCTCGTCCCTGGAAGTCGGCTGCGTGGCCTTTGAGTTATGAGGAAGTGTCGTTTTCTTGAGGGCGAGGATCGTCTTTGTATACACACACCCACAAGTGCACACATACATATGCACATACACATGTATGCAGGTCTGTAAGATAACTGATTCGTGCGTGTATTCATGCCCAAAACCCACGAAGACACAGGATGCTGACGCTGACCGGGAAGGGTGTTTTCAGAGCCCGACTAAGAAGTGACAGTAGCTATGTATTTATTCCACCAAAATGGATGAAGGGTATGGTCTCCCGACCCTAAGACAGCTGAGCAGGCCACAGTGTCAAGGAACTTACAAGCCTGATAATGTTGGGTATGGTGACATGGGGTCCCTCAGGAAGAGCAGGTGGCAGCCATGGAGCTGCGGCATTCCTCACTGCCTGCCCCACCCTCAGTGTACCTCTTCTCTGCTCTCGCAGCCCAGCACCCTGACTTTCTACTGTCTGCTCTAGCCTTTGCCAGTTGAATCTAGTTTATATCCCTCCTCATTCCTCCCACTCCTGCCAGTCTGACCCAATGACCCAAGCACCATTGCTTCCTTCCCTAGTAGGGTTTGTTTGGGCCCTCAGCCAAGGTCACTCCTGATTGGCTTCGAGTCCCGTGCACACGGGTGCTTGGGAAGTTCGGTGGGGAGCTGGGGTCTGCCAGTATATATTAACAAAATTATCTGGGGTGTGGTTTAATTTGCATAAATATTGCACCTTGATTTTGGATCCATGCACCACTCAGAACCTCAGCTTAGTGCCCAGGTATCCCTCTCTCTGGTCAGCCAGCCCGGGGTTATTCCCCGAGGAAGAAAGTCTTGGTCCCTTCCAGCCTCTCAGAGTGGAATCTCCCAAACTGCAGTGCAGCCCAGCCAGCTCCAGGAGGGTGTCTCTGTCACCAGGCCTCCTGTGACTCTGGCAGTGGTGTTGAGAGCTCGCTCTACGGTGCTGTGACTGTCCCAAAGCCATGGTTTCACGGGCAGCTTATCTTGCTACTGATCTGGCCGGGGATTGGGGGGTGGGGTGGGGTGATTGTTCTTGTTGGCTGTATCCCAGGCAGAAGGAAGAGCCTACGCTCTACGCTCTGTCCTATCTCACGGTGTCCCCATTGGAGGACTTCGTTTACTGTCACCCAGGAAGGAGTCCTCTGGGAGACTCTAGCAGGTTTAACATACACCACCAGGCTTGCTGTGTGCATCATAGCCAGTCTTCACACACTGGGCCAGAATTCGAGATACAAACCACACGCGGATGCTATCCCGTGAAAACCCTCTAGTGGTTTTCCATAGGCCCACGATAGAAGTCGGGATCCTTAGCTTTTGGGAACAGGTCTCACTACATAGGCCTGGCTAACCTGCTCGCTGGCTTCTCTGGTGCGTGCTTCTAGGCCTAACTAAAACTCCCAGCTCTTTGAAGGGCTTTGAACCCTTAGACCCTTCAAGTTGTTCCTCTCTGAAGTGTCTCCTGCATTGACCTATTTCCTGTGAACCCCAAGCCGTGTGTGAGGCTGGTGCGGGATGACCACATCTCTTAGAGTCAGGGGTGGTGCGGAAGGTTGAGGGTGTGCCCTGTGGACCTGCTCTCTGAGGCAGGATGCATTTAATGTCTTCGTTAGCATATGAGCCATCGTTTTTTCTTGTGTTAATGAATACAGAGATTTGTAACTGCCCCTTTACTTTCTCTCTGGACACATCTTTGGGGTGTGTTTGATAGCGTGGCACATAGCGGAGCTCTGTGGTAGAAAGCTAAACATGAAAAGGCGGAATCCTGTTTACTTACCTTGTAGTTTCAAGGCAAGGTTGTTCCTCTCACTCTCCTTAGTCTGGCTCCACCCCCTCACCTTTTGGAGGCGGGAACTAAGACCCAGCTGTTAAGAAGCTCGCCTGGGGCCTGGGTTCCCACTCCCACCTTCTGTGAAAACCTCTCCAAGGTCAAGGAGCTCTCTTCTCTGTTGTGCCCACCTGGCCTTGCTCTGCCCTTTATGGTGCCCTGCCCTGTTTGAGTTCAGGAGCCAGACTGGCGAGGTTCAGGTCCTACAGCGCAGTGTCAGTCTCTTTGACCTGCGACATGCATTGTGTGGGAAAATTATCCTGTGCTGTCGAGGCTCACGTGAAGCAGGCTGCCCAGCCCACTCCAGACCTAAGAGTGTTTGTGCCAAGCATCCTCCAAGGCCCCTCGTCTGGGGATGAGTTGAGCCTCAGCTCTGTGACAGGGAGGGAAGAGGAAAACTAAATAATAGCCCAAGAACTATTGCTTTGTGTCCTTGCAGACAGCTAGAAGGTGAGCCATTCCTAACCAATGCTGCAGTCCTTAGGCCCGTGATATGAATATGCCTGTAAGTGGGAATAGAGAGGACACAGCTCAGCCATGGGAAGATCATCCGTGGAGAGAAGCTGGGACAGGAACTCCAGCTGTACCTCAGCTTCCCCAGGTGTTTTCTGCGGGCGTCGTAAGCACCCAGTTCGATGCGGCCGTCTCTGCTTGTGCACTTCAGCTGGGTGCATACTCCCTAAACTCAGCCCTGCAGAACCAAATCATGACTCTTGCGGATCTTCTCCAAGCTACGCATCAGACCCCCGAGGTGCCCTGTGCGTCGGGTCCCATTCCCTGTGTAGAAGTGTCGCCCTGCAGGTTGGCTGGGAAAGAGACTCTCCAGACACAGAGGTTAGCTGCTGCCTTTCGGAGTCTGTCAGACCTTGAGGGTTGCAGCTCCCCAGCCGGGCCTGATTTTCTGATTTGTGAAAAGGTGTGAATACGTGTGAGTAGCCACCACTCTGAAGTGCTCTGAGGATCCCGTGAGCTGCGTGTGGTTGGTGACTGACCTCAGTGAGCATGCTCGATGGAGGGCTTCAGAGCAGCCTGGATCAACCACTGCGTGATGTTCAGATGAGGTCAGCATCTTCCTGTGCCCCGTAAGGTGCATCTGTGTCATCTGTTAACTAAGAGACGGCTGCTGCTGCTGCTAATTCACCTTAGAGGTCAGCTCAGAGAGATCTCGTTGACTTATATTAGTCAACCGAATATCCTGAAAAATATTCTAAATAGTTTCCCTCGCTAGTGTAGTGTCGTGATAGGTATTTTTAGAATCATTTTTAAAGCACAAACAAAATTAAAGTCTGTGATGCTATCCAAATGTTCATATTTTTGTGGTTGCTTTGGTCTTTTTTCTTTCTGTTTACTATTAGTGTATACAGGTGTGTATGTGTGTGTATATATATATATATATATGTATATACATATCCCCTTAAATTATGATGGTATATATGTATTTAAAAGCATACATACTGAAATACTTCTTCACGTAACCCTTGCTTAGAGCAAGCAGTGTTTTTTTTTGTTTTTTGTTTTTTTTTTTAACCTGGATAGTTGGACTCAGGCAATAGTCCTGTGTCTTGCGGAATGTCCTTACACCCTGGAGCCCCTAGTGCAGTTGTCCATCTTGAGAACATGAAGGGTGCTTGCCAGTGCCTGGTGACAGTGTGGGCTTGAGAAAATACTGGAAGGACTGCTGACTCTACCATCAGTATTCTAAAGCTTACTGCAGTGACTTCTTGGGACCCCTCGTAGGGACCCCGTATATGGATGCATCTGCCTGCAGAGGGGACAGCCAGTAGAGTGCTTTGCGCACACGCGCGCACACACACACACACACACACACACACACACACACACACACACGTGTGTATGCAAATGAGTAGGCATACAGAGGAGTATAAATGAAACCAGAGAGAAGCTGAGCCAGCATTCAGTTTTGACACACGACTTTTCTATAGAATAAAGCCATTTCCGGGTTCGGGTCAGGGACACAGAGGGATCCATGTTATTTGTTAAGACCGCACGTCACCATCTGTCGGTGGTTTCAGGAGCACTGCAGAGATCTGGGCTTGGTTTTGGGATTTTGGTTTTTCTCGACTCTGCCTCCCTCCTGCTGGGATTGCACCATACATGGTTCATACGATCCTGGGGAAGGAACCAGTGCGTCGTGCATTCCGGGCAAGCTGATGTGTCCTATCCCAGAATTTCTAAATTGTGTCACCTCTGATGAGCGCAGGGCTGGAGTAAGAGCCCGGAGCCTTTCATCCGTGTGGAACCTCGCAGTTGCTCAGGAGAAACACAAATGCTGGGAGAAGCACTGCAGTCTTCACAGAGACGCTTGACCTTGAGCTACTGAACTGTGCAGAGCATTCGAGCCTGATTCCAGGGACAGCAAATTAGACCACCCCTTCCTTATACATCTCCCTGCCATTCCCTTGCCGGCCGACGTGAAGGCAAGGAGGAAGGTTAGAGAGCCAGGTGTCAGCTGCCAGAAGGCAGAGGGACCCTGTGGGGAAACGGTGGCCATGGAAGGGGAGGAGGCGGAGGACAGGCTCTTGCTTCCAGGTTTCTGGTGCTTCAGATTGAAAACCAGATTTCAGGCTCTGCCTGAGCGAGGAAATCATTCCAGGAGATCAGGTTTCCCTGAGCTCATCGGTAGGATCAGCTCTGCTTTCATACTGAAATATTTATAGGCTGCCAAATTCCAGTGACTGTTCAGTAGCAAGGCTCCGGGTGTGGCTTGGTGAGAGCCTTTGTGCCCCAGGTGCCTCTCATCGCCTGTTTGCGGTCATGGGTCATTATGGCAGCTCTCACTGTTAATAGAATTATTCTCCAGGGTTGTGTTACATAGCATCGCTGTGAAGTTGTGTGTGTGAGCGCAGGTATGCGTGCATGTAGGGGATGCTCATGGAGGTCAGGGGTCAGCTTCCAGTGCCATTCCTCAGGCACCGGTTTCCATCCCTTCAGCGTGGGGTTTACAAACTCACCCCACCATGCCTGCATGCTTTTTCACATGGGTTTTGGGGTGGAACTTGGGTCCTTCCCTTTGCTGCTTTACTAACTGGAAAGTGTCCACTCTTACAATACTTCTATTTAACCCAAAGTGACAGGTTTCAAAAAATAATTTCTCATCGGCTCTAAAACCACAGGAAGTTAAAAAAAAAATCGAAACAAAACTTCTAGAGCAGTGGTTCTCACCAGTGGGTTGCGACCCCCTTGGTCTTGACCGACAGTTTCATAGAGGTCACCTAAGACAATCAGAAAGCACAGCTATTTCCATTACAATTCATAACAGTAGCAGCGTCACAGTTATGAAGTGGCAGATAATTTTATGGTTGGGGGTCCAACACAGCACGAAAAGTGTATCAAAGGGTTGCATGCACCGTTAGGAAGGTTGGGAACCACTGTCCTGAAGGCAGTAACAGACTAAAGCCTTCCTCTGTCAGTAGAAGGGAATGAGAAGGTGCAGACCTGACGTGGTTGATAAACAGCCTCTCATGATGCAATGAACTGTATATGTAAGGGTATTGTGTTCAGTGTGCATGTGAGGGTGCATGTGTATGTGTGTGTATGTGTGTATGTGTGTGTGCATGTTTATGCAAGTATGCATGTGTGTGTAGATGTATACATGTGTGCATATGTGTGCATTTGTGGGAGCACATGTATGTGTGTGAGTGCATTTGTGCATACGTGTGCATGTGTGTGCATGTCTATGTGTGTGTGTGTGTGTGTGTGTGTGTGTGTGTGTGTGCAGCAGCCATGGTGGTAATGATTGTGGGGTGGATTTTTTTCTTTTTTTTCTTGAATATTTTTTATTTACATTTCAAATGTTATTCCCTTTCCTGGTTTCCCGTCCATAAGCCCCCTATCCCATCTCCCCTCCCCCTTCTTTTATGAGGGTGTTCTTCCTCCCCAACCATCACCCCTTCCTGCCCTGACATTCCCCTACACTGGGGAGTCCAGCCTTGACAGGACCAAGGGCTTCTTCTTCCATTGATGCCAAGCAAGGCCATCCTCTGCTACATATGCAGCTGGAGCCATGGGTCTGTCCATGTGTACTCTTCGGGTAGTGGTTTAGTCCCTGGGAGCTCTGGTTGGTTGGTTGTTGTTCTTATGGGGTTGCAAGCTCTGTGGAGTGGATTTTCAAAGGATAGCTCCCTAATGCTGCTGAAACAAAAACTGCATCTTTAGAATCTAGGCCAGTCGGGAAGAAGGGCTGTGTGTCCCTGTGAACTTGTGGGTTTTAGACGGTTGTTTAATAATTATACAGTCAGCTGCTTTCTGAAAGCTCCTACTGTGCCCATGTCTCTTGTGGTCAATGGGTAACTCACAGTTCAGCATCACTGGAGGCAGAGCCTGGTGACGGTGAGGACAGTGCAGGTCGAATCCCTGATGTCACGGTCTGAGGAGTCAGCTGAGTTAGACGCTCGCCCACATCCCGCTCTCTGCAGTTAGCGATCTCACCGCCTTTTCCGTCTCTTGCAGTTCTATGTGCCGAAAGAGTTGGCCAGATGACTAAGACGTACAATGACATTGATGCTGTCACGAGGCTTCTTGAGGAGGTGAGTGGGGGAGGTGAGGGCCGATTACAGCAGGGGTCGGTGGGCACCTGGTCTGTTTCAGGAAGGAACCTCACACTGGGCCCTTGTAGTATACAATTTAATGGTTTCATTTTGCTACTTACTTGTTTTGAGACAGAGTTACAATTTGATGGTTTCGTTTTGCTACTTAGTGATTTTGAGACAGAGTTACAATTTGATGGTTTCGTTTTGCTACTTATTGATTTTGAGACAGGATCTCACTCTATAGCCCTTGGCTGGCCTGGAACTTGCTGTGTAGGCCAGGCTGACCAGAATTCATAGAGATCTGCCAGCCTCAGCCTCCCAAGGACTGGGATTAAAGATATTCACCACCACCCCTGGTAGCTCTATCCCTAGGCCTTTGCTGCTGTTGACTTTGTGCGCATCTGTTAGATTCGTTGTTACTGTTCGAAAACAACGTCTTGTGAGGACTGCCCTCAGATATGCTGTGGAGCTGACATCGGCCTCGTATTCCCCATGCTATACCTCTGCCTCCCAAGTGCAGGGATTACAGAAACATACCGTCATGCTCAGCTGATATTTGAGATTGGGGTTGTCCAACTTGTGACATTGCAGTATGACATTGCCATTTACATGTTGGCCTACATTCATATCTATCCTGGGATGTATACAGTCGGCAGGCTGCAGGATAGATACACCTATGTGTGTATACAGTTGGCAGGATGTATATAGTCGGCAGGTTGCAGGCTTAGATGACCTGTGGGATGTATACAGATGGCAGGATGTATATAGTTGGTAGGTTGCAGGCTTAGATGTACCTGTGGGATGTATACAGACAGCAGGATGTATAGGATGTATACAGTCGGCAGGCTGCAGGCCAGATACACCTCTTTGTTTTTGATATTCTGAATTGATGGCACCACACAGGGCCACATAAGTACTTGTCAGGGCAGCCAGTCTGCTGGAGAAGAATATGTTCTTGCTTGTGAAACTTTGTTGCATCCAGCTGATGGAGCCAAGGCAGCCTCAACATAGAAATAAATACAAAGCAACAAGAGTGCCTTGGCTGATGTGCGGAGGAAAGTCAGTCAGATCCCGCCCTCGAGAGACTGGCGTTCTCAGCTGGCCTCCGTGTTCTGGTTTCATTTGGGAGTAAGGGACTGTGAAGTCCCCCGAGGACACATGGCGGTGCCCGGTGTACCTTCAAGTCAGGATGGAGCAGGCCCTGGAAGAAGTATTGGTAACTTTTAATTTTTTATCCCTGTAAGCACACCTGACAGAAGTAGTTTGTGGGGTTGGGGAGAGGATACTGTGTTGGGCTGACTGGAGATTTCCACACATTATATTATGGGAAGGAGTGGCAGGGAGGCTTCCCCTGTGGAAGGGAGAGCATGAGTTGGTGGTCGTTCATGGGGTTGTAGGGAAAATAGAAGGTGGCTGGAGCCCAGTGCCAGGTTATAACCTTCAAAAGCGGCCCCTGGTGATCTACTGCCTGCTTTAAAAGCTTTAAAGGAGGAACATCATGTCTCCTTAGAGCAGTTTCTCCCCTCGCCCCTTTGTAGTTAGTGCTTTCCTGTTTTATTTTTGATAGGCAATCATGCCTGCACCTCCGTGTTTTATAAATAGCAACTGTCCCCTTTGTCCTTGGCCCTGATAAGAAATCACAGGGAAGTCCCTGCCTTTCTCTGGAACCACAGGGCTCATACTCTGACTGCTACAGCCAGTCGTGTGACAGTCACTTCATACTGTTCCTGCTTGGGCTCTATGCCTTTGTTTAGGAATGCTGGCTTACATACCAGCTGCATACTGAGTGCTGTAGGACTTTCCCAGAACAGCGTGTGTGTGTGTGTGTGTGTGTGTGTGTGTGTGTGTGTGTGTGTGTGTGCGTGTGCGCGCGCGTGTGTGGTGTGTGGCATATGTGGGGTGTGTGTGTGTGTGTGTGGGGTGTGGTATATGTGGTGTGTGTGTGGGGGTATGGTATGTGGGTATGTGGTGTGTGTACTGTGTGTGTGCATGTGTGTGTGTATGTAGTGTGTGTGTGTGTGTTGCGTCTTTCCTGGGAAGGAGATCCTCAGGCTTGTCCTGACAGAGTGCATAGGGAATGCACCTAGAGTTCGCTGCTCTGCCCCAGTTACGGCGTGCTTTCTGCTGGCCCATAGTTACACATTTTATCCGAAAAATTGGTGAATGGGATGAGTCATTGCTGAGTGTGGGAGGTAGGCTGAGCATCTCCACGGAGCCCAGTGTGTGTTGGTGACAAGGGCCAACATCAGGTTGTAGGCTTTCAAGCCACCTTGATTCATTCCTCAGAGAATAAAGAACTAGACTTTGACTGGCTCGTTCCAGGGCCCGAGTTAGTTATTTATAGCCTGTGGTTGCCACTAAGGTTAAAGCCAAACTCATTTCCTGGCTGGGTTTTCTTGATTTTAGAACTAAATGTTTGATTTATGTTGACTGGCAACAAGAAATGGGAGGTGACTCCTCAGTCACCCCCTACACACACACACACACACACACACACACACACACACACACACACACACACACGCCTCACCTCATATCTGTGATTCACAAAAGAAACCTAAGGATCTTGTTGCCTTCATAAACCTGGACAGAACCAGGTGTGGCAGTACAGGAGACTGAGACAGGAGGATTAGGAATTCAAAGTGAGCTTTGGCTGAACACCTAGGCCCTCTCTCAAAACAACAACATCAGACGCCTAAAAGCCAAAACCAAGCTTGACAGGAGACTGGACGCAGTACGGGAGCTTCAGGTTTTCTGTTACCCAGAAGCAGTTCTCCCTCCCTCCCTCCCTCCCTGCTTTTCATCCTGCAGACGTGCCCTGGGTAATTACTATAAAGATTAGATTTCCAGCGTAGGCTTGTGATAGCTGCTCCCAGCTGGGCGGAGAGCAGGAGGCCAGAGGCCCTGCAGCAGTGAGGTGTGGTCAGCGGGGTGAAGGGCTCCCTGTCCTTCTGTGTTTGTTCCTGTTCTGTTCTCTGTCCTCTTGTTCCTCCTGGGTGCCAGCTCTCCTGCCCTTTGGGAAGCCTTATCCTTTATGCCCTCCAGCTGCATCTTGCTTAATAGTGCTCCTTGCCTCACTGACTGTAGTGCTCCCGGGCTCACTGACTGTAGTCCTCCTTGTCTCACTGACTGTAGTCCTTCTTGCCATATTGACTGCAGTGTTCCTTGCCTCATTGCCTGCAGTGCTCCCGGGCTCACTGCCTGGGGTGCTCCTTGTCTTGAGGATTCACATCTGTGCTTGTTGGAAATCAGCAGCTTTGGTGGGGTGAAATCAACAGGGAACGTGGTCAGGAAGTGAACGATGAATGATAGGCACCTGCTGACCATTCCATCTAGGCTGGTGTTTGTCCTAACAGGGAATTTAAAAGGCGTGAGTTAGACGGAGGGAGGTCACACTTGTGCAGAGAAGTGGACACCGCTTGCTAGTACAGTTTTAGGCGCAGGTGAAAGGACTGAAACCATTTTGACTTACGCTAATCTTGAGTTTGCCTCTGGGTACTCACATCCTGGGCAGCTCCAGCCACACCATTCTTCCTGTCCCTCCCCTCAGGTAAGGCACGGAGGATGACAAAGGGCCAAGGTGAGGAACCGCCTTGTCTCCCTGTGGCCTTTGAGGATAAATTCAGGGCTGAGCATCTCTGAGTGCCAGGACTGTCAGTGTGTCCCTTGGTCATGTGAAGTGCCCTTTCCACATGTGCTGATCCTTTGTGTGATTAGGGCTGATGGGAAAGCATGTAAGGTAGGGGTATGTAGGGGTTATTTATGACTCATGTCTATAAACATATAGCCAAAGCTTGAACACAGAAGAACTCTCGTGCCCTGTTGGGGGCATCGTGATTTTTTTTTTTTTTTTTTGGTTCTTTTTTTCGGAGCTGGGGACCAAACCCAGGGCCTTGCACTTCCTAGGCAAGCGCCCTATGATATTTTTCATTTTTTAAAAGGATGTATTTATTTATTATATGTGAGTACACTGTTGCTGTCTTCAGACACACCAGAAGAGGGTGTCGGATCCCCATTACAGATGGTTGTGAACCACCATATGATTGCTGGGAATTGCACTCAGGACGTCTGGAAGAGCAGTGAGTGCTCTAACCTCTGAGCCATCTCTCCAGCCCCGATATTTTCATTTTTTGAGCTGTTGTTTTTTCACCTAAAACAGAGTAAGGAATGGGTTCCAGGGGTCTGTTCTCAGTGTGAGGTGTACTCAGGTTGCATCAGAGTCACCAACAAGCAGATGCACTAAGCCCCTCTCCTCTAGCTGGTAGCTGGTGTTTGATGGTCTCCAAACCCAGAGTTAAAAGTTACAAATAAACCAGCCAGTGTGTGAGGAGCAGTTTTGATTTTTTTTCTCTTAATTTTTTAAAAGGCTTATTTTTATGTTCAAGAGTGTTTTGCCTGTGTGTACATATGTGTACTGTGTGCCTGGTGCCCACTGAGGCCAGGAGAGGGCATCAGATCCTCTGGGAAATTGCAGATGGTCATGAGCAGCCATGTGGGTGTGGGACCAGAACCTGCGTCCTCTGGAAGAGCAGTCCGTGCTCTTACATAGCAGTCTGCTACGTGACGAGCCCATGGTCAGAAAAGGTGGCCATCTGAAGCCCCAAAGTGTCCCAGACCAGTGAGATGGGGTGTTTGCGAAGGGGGCAAGTCCCAGGCTGTGTGAGGAGAGGTTGGGGGTTTTTAAGCGACTGTTTTGCACAGAGCAGCATGCTGTCCACACTTGCCTTCTCTCCATGCTGGCTCCCCTTTCTGCGGAGGGGAAGGGAATGCTGCGTGAAAACTCACCTGCTTTCCCATGTCTCCTGAGCTTTTTATGACCTCATTTCTACCATGCAGGCTACCAACTGCGCTTACTTAAGTGATTTCTCAGCCCTGTGGCTTGAACCAAACTCTAGTGCTCCTGATTCCGGGGAGAACGAACACTTAGGCCATGAGCCTAGTTAGTACCTAGTGTGGAATCGGAGCCTCCAACTGTCTCTGCTCCACCAGGTCCCTGCTCGTCCTTCTTAGACAAGAGAGGACAGCTGGTGTACACTCTGAAGGGGTGTGGTCTCCTGGAATGTCCTCCACAGTACTAGCCTCCCATCTAATGCAAGCAGGTGGATCTTGTGGGGCTGGAGTTGGAACCTGACCCCTACCTGGGACATCTTTCTCCCCACAGAGGCAGCCGTCTTTGTGTGGCCCACTCTGTCTGCCTGTAGTCATGACTGAACTGTCATAACACCCTGTCCCTATGTGTACCAAGCCTCTAAAGTAGGAGTAGCCGATATGGGTTCTCTGCCCTTAGAAAGTTCTTTCTTTTAAATAAATAAAATTAAATAAAATCTGAAAGGAGCAAAACAGATACAGTCCTACCTGAGTTATTTTAAACATTGTTGCTTCCTTGGTTACAATGAGGAACTCAACATACTCTAGTTCAATCCAGCCTGATGTGAGCCAAAGATGCCCACCTTCCTATGCCAGCTCTTGGCTTTATTCAGGAGCATATTCACCCACGCACCCATCCACCCCTGTATTGATTCATCTATCATCTACCTATTCACTTACGTGTTCATCTGTCTATCCATCCTCCCGTCATCCGCCTACCCATCCATCCATCCATCCATCCATCCATCCACCCATCCACCCACCCGTCTACCCATCCATCCATCCATCCATCCACCCATCCATCCATCCACCTACCCACCCATCCATCTACCCATCTATCCATCCATCCACCCACCCATCCACCTGTCTACCTGTCCATTCAGCCATCCATCCATCCACTCACTCACCCACCCATCCATCCATCCATTCACCCACCCACCCGTCCACTCATCCATCCATTCACCCACCCACCCGTCCACTCATCCATCCATCCATCTATCCATCCATCCACCCACCCACCCATTCACCCACCCACCCACCCACCCATTCACCCATTCATTCACCTACCCATCCACCCATCTACCTACCTATTCATTCATTCATTAACTCATCTATTGTCTACCCATCCACCTACCTATTCATCCATCCATCCATCCATCAGTCCATCCATCAGCCCATCCATCCATCTGTCCGTCCATCCATCCATCCATCCATCTGTCCATCCGCTTATCCATCTGAGTCCCATGCTGGCTCTTAAGGAGGGAGAAGTGTTACCAGTGACTTAAATAACTGAAGCTCCCCCCTCCATGTACCTGGCTCTCATCAACTTCACCTGCGTGGCTCCTGCACATGTGTGGCCAAGGTTGTTGCTCTCTATCAGGCCTCTAGTACCTGGATGGTGAACTGTTAATTCTCCTACCTTTTCCGGGCATGCCCATCTGACACTGAGCCCTGTTGGCTCCTCCAGGACGCACAGGGTTAAGTCTGAATCCCCCCTCTTGCCTTTCATAGAAAGAGCGGGATTTGGAGCTGGCTGCGAGGATCGGCCAGTCATTGTTGAAGAAGAACAAGACCCTAACTGAGAGGAACGAACTGCTGGAAGAGCAGGTGGAGCACATCCGGGAGGAGGTGAGGACCCCTGGCCTGGGAGCCGTGGGGGATGTGGGTGGGAACCACGTGTGCAGGTGTGGCAAGACTTGTACTCAGAGAGCCCAGACTTGACTTGTAGACCCTCTGTGCCGGGCCCTTGCAACAAGCAGGTGCAGGAGCAGCCGCCCTTCTCCTTACACAGGTACCACTGTGTAAGCGCAGGAGTGATGCATCGCTGGCCTGCAGCCTTCATTGTATAAACTTGTCATTTTACGGTACTTATCTTAACTCACGGCTGTCAGGGGAGAGGACAGGCGTGGACTATTTCATCATCTCCGAGGGCAGCCGAGAGTCGGGAGGAAGGATGCTGGCTCCCTGGAAGTGTTGTTTAAACTTCATGGAGACATGTCAGAGTCAGCTGGGGTGGACAGAACAGGGGTTTGGAGGTCAGAGCCCAGTGGTCCATGGTGGCTTCTCTCCCCTCATCCTGTTTTCCTAGCAGTAAGTTTTAGCTCTGAGGACTCTTCCTTCTCACCTCTTCTTGCTCTCTGTCATCATTAACTTTAGTGGGAAAGGATGTCCTTGTCTAAGATCCTAAGATGTAGTCAGTCTTAATTTTCTTCCCTCATTAAAGCTATTTCTGATTTGGGCTTAATGGTTTTTTTATAAAGATTTTTTTATTTTTATTTACTTATTTATTTATTTTATATAAGTACTGTCTAAGTACCATAGCTGTCTTCAGACACACCAGAAGAGGGCATCGGATCCTATTACAGATGGTTGTGAGCCACCATGTGGTTGCTGGGAATTGAACTCAGGACCTCTGGAAGAGCAGTCAGTGCCCTTAACCACTGAGCCATCTCTCCAGCCCTGGGCTTAATGTTTTAAATCCACTCATAAGAAAGAGTGTCATCCCCAGCCTGCTCTCAGAAATGGTAAGCTGGAGTCCTGTAGTGTTTCAGGGAGAGATAAAGCTGTCCTTGCCTTCCCTGGTCCAGGGAAATGGCCTCAGTTAGGTAAGAAAGCCCTTGGAGTTTCTGAGCAGACGGAGACACCAACTCAGTGTCAGCGAGTGGTCGCCCACTGGCTTCCTTCCATGGTCGTCTGGTGTGAGACTTCCTGGGTGCGTGTGGAGAGCATTCTACTCCATGGGAGTGGAGATGACCTGCTTCCCAGGAGAAGCTTTGAACTGGGAAGCTCTGAGGTCATGGCTTCCCCTTGGAGAATCATCAAATGACCCCCTAGGCAGGGAGAACCTTGATGCAGCATATAAAACCAGTGGACTCGCCAAGGACAGCAGAGTCCACACCCTGCGTGCTGTGGCAAAGTTGGAACAAACGCCCAGCCACATCAGAAAACAGACTTCAGGTCTCCTTCACAGCCCTGGTCCACACTTATCAGCGCTGAGGGCTGGAAGGGCAGGTGAGAAGTTTTACAATAGCCACTGCCTTATCTGAGAGGCTTGAGCCCAAATCGGCCACTTTGCACAGCCACCTCATCAGTCAGCAGCGAGGTTTTCCTCCAGGCTTGTCTTTCCTCCTGTATTCAGAGTGGCTGACCAGCTTGTCGAGGGACACTGGGGTGTGTTGGTCACATGGAGAGCTGTGTGGTGTTCTGAGAAGGGAACCATCAGAGCCTGCACAGCCAGAGTTCTGCTCTGAGACGGCAGTGGGTTCTGACAAAGCGAGTGGCCTCTCATTTCATTTAGTATAATGGCCCACTGTTCTGGCCTCTTGCCCAGCTGGTCATCTGGCTGCTTTCAAAGTTAACAGGCAGTCTCACCCCCTGATCATTCCAGAGCCTTCTGCTCCTGTCTGCTCTTCTGACTAAACGTGAGGACATAGACCATTTTCCAACTCAGAACTGGATTGACTGGGCTTCTCTTAAACGTTGTCAAACTCAAGGCCTTGAAACTTTGAGTAGCAAATCAGTCCTCACTTGGGATGCTGTCCCTCACCAGCGTTTGAGCACAGAAAGGACATTGCCACCCTCCAGGAAGTATCAACGTGCCCCTTGCTGTCCACACAGGTGTCTCAGCTCCGCCATGAGCTGTCCATGAAGGATGAGCTGCTTCAGTTCTACACCAGTGCCGCGGAGGAGAGTGAGCCTGAGTCCGTCTGCTCAACCCCGTAAGTCACCAGGGAGCTGAGGGCAGGCGGGCTGTCGTGGATGTCCTTGGAGGCCTCTAGGCACGGTTGCTAGCGCCTTGGGTTAGTCTGTCCCAGAACAGCCATCTCAAGGCCTCAAATGAAGTCACCTCACTGCTTCAATGGGGGCTTCCAAGGAGGAGGGGCATTTCCCTCTTACAGGGTGTCATTGCTGGCTTGTCAGAGTGTCCCTTTACCCTGGCACATCCATGGGAATGAGGCACTCGCAATGGTGGATGAAAACATAGATTCTGGAGCCTCAGGTCCTTGGGACAGAATTCTGTCTGGATGCTTCTCTGAGAGTCAGGAGACAGTCACTTTTGGGAGCTCAGTGGTCTACTGTGGGACACAGCTGTGTTGTGACCTCACCCCCACGGTGACTTCCTCACAGTAGAACATGTAGGTCACAGGGTCATGAGCGCCAACTTCACACGTGCAGCATATATATAGAACACTTACTTTTTAATTTCTCTGTTTGTATGCACTGGGGGAGGGGCACAGGCCACGGCATGGCTTGCTTGTGGAGGTTGGAGGACAGCTTTCAGGAGTAAGTTTTCTCCTTCCACCCTATTGGTCCTGGGCTGGTTGTCGGGTGTGGCCCTCCTAAGCCACTTCACCAGCCCACAAAGCATTTCTTGTGAATTGGTGTGCATCTCGAGTTAAACGAACTCTTTTCTAAAAAAAAAAGATTTATTTATTATATAGAAGTACACTGCAGCTGTCTTCAGACACGCCAGAAGAGGGCATCGGATCTCATTACAGATAATTGTGAGCCACCATGTGGTTTCTGGGATTTGAACTCAGGACCCCCTGGAAGAGCAGTCGGTGCTCTTAACCACTGACACATCCCCCCCAGTCCATTAAATGAACTCTTGGACATCCTGGAATTGCATTGGCTAAATGAACCTGACCCTCTGACCCCCTGTTCTGAGCTAAGGTGCCCACTATACCTTTGGGGTAGCCCTTCCAGGTTTCCGCTCAGGTGAGAAGGAAACGACCTCTCTGATATTGAGTGCGCTTTTCTCCTAGGCTGAAGAGGAACGAGTCATCCTCCTCCGTCCAGAATTACTTCCACCTGGACTCTCTTCAGAAGAAGCTGAAGGACCTCGAAGAGGAGAATGTTGTACTTCGATCTGAGGTGATGTGTGTACCCCGCTCTTGCCCCTGGGGTGGGGGTGTCCCTCTGGCAACAACAGCTGTGGAGACAGCACCATCTGCTTAGCACCCATCTGAAGACATCCTGTCTGAGCTTGCACTCTCCAGCCAGGGTTCTCGGCTGTAGGCTCAGCCGTGTGTGGGCATTGCTTCTGGGGTGGCTATCACAGTGGGTGGAGACTAAGGTGGCCACATGAGCTGTAGCCCGAGGGCTGGAGTGGTTGCTGGGGAGTAAGAGTTGCTCCACGGAGACAGGTCTTACATGGTGAACTTGGAAAGGCTGAGCCGAGGCAGCCTGGGAACCTGGAAGGGGTTGTACCAGCCACCTTCCCCACATTGTTACAATTGTTTCCTTACTGTTATGAGCTTCACTGCTGTTAGTCTTCACAGCGGGGGCTTACTTTGAGTCTTATTTGCTGAGACTCAGGTGCCAGGCTATTGGGTGTTCGAAGATGTCAGAGTTAATAAATGACAAAGGCCGGATCCTCACCGCTCTCTAAAAACTCTGATTCTAGTAGATTTAGTGCCCTTTTGCCTTAATTACCGTTGGGCTTGTTTGTAGGCAAAGGGATGGCCTTTGTCAGGTTTGGGCCGTGAGCCTACCTTAGCTGGCTCTAGACTCCCAGGGACCCTCCAGGAGGGCAGGCCATCTGTCACTTTGAACTCACCACGCACTGGAAAGAGCCTCCTGTCTGGACCTTACAAGGCACAAGGAACTCTTCCCACAACCTATCTTTGCGGACCCCACACTAGCCAGCGTTTTAGGGTGACTGACAAGGTCACCCAGGCTTGGTCTTGCAGACCTGAGGCTGAAGAAGGCTGAGCCTGTGCCTCCTAGCTGCAGGTGACTGCCCCGGTCCCAGGCACCCAGCCCCTCTATCCCAGGATAGAGCAAAAGGGCCCTGATCCCCGTGTGGCTTCTTGATGGCCCATGTGCACCCTTTCATCTCTGCCTGTGATCAGGGCCCACGCCCTCAGAGCCAGGTGCCTTTGCCTACTTAACTGAGCATTTACATGCCCTCTAGACCATTCTCTTCCTTACAGCCGGAGCAAGTTGTCCTGGGAATAGCTATGTGCGCCTTCTCTCTTTTTCAGTTTTGTTTTGAGACCAGGTCTCACTATGTAGCTCTGGCTGTTCTGAAGCTCTGTAGACCAGGCTGGCCTTGAACTCACAGATATCTGCCTGTCTCTGCCTCCTAAATGCTGGGATTAAAGGCGTGCAGCATCATTTCCAGACTATTTGGTGTTTGTTTGTTTGTTTGTTTGTTTGTTTTGAGCCAAGCTCTCTGTTTCCCAGGCTGACTTGTAGCTTACTGTGTAGCCCAGGCTAGCCCCAAACTCATGGCAATTTTTCCTCCTTAGTCTTCCAAGTGATAGGGTTATAGGGATGAGCCCCCAAACCCCCTGATTTAGGCTGAGTCAGACGAGTTAATGGCACTTCAGAACCCATGTCTGCCTTCTATTCCCGTGTGGCTGACCGTAGAGTACATGCTATGGTCAGAGCAGTATCTTAGGCATGATGAGAGCCACAGAGGTGTTCTATCTATGAGAGCTGAATGCACACAAGCAAGTAGCATGTGTGGCCTTACAGTGATAGAACTTGTGCGTGAATCTCTGTGTGGCGCCCCCTGGTGGTGCCCAGCCTTCAGGTCTCTGCTTTAGGGCCTTGCCCATGGCCTGGGCGGGTGGGGGGTGGGTGCAGATGAGGTGTGTCTCCTGGGTGGTGTGTGATGGTTGCAGACACAGAGCATACCAGAGCCTGAGATTGCCCAGCTCTGTGCCTCGACCCTGGTCCGCCTGTCAGTCCTGACTGTGTGGACGCTGTTCCCTGACTGAGAGTCATCTGCATCCACAGGCTTGTCAGCTGAAGACGGAGACCATCACCTATGAGGAGAAGGAGCAGCAGCTGGTGAACGACTGTGTGAAGGAGCTGAGTATGTCCTCCCCAACCCCCTCTGCCAGCTCTCCTCCCCTAAGGCGCTCCCACCACCTTCCCACAAGCTCAGGGCATTTTCTGAAAACAGAGGACCCCTGCCAGCCTGTACGGCGGCCTTTGTCCATTTGTGAGTCGAGAGCCATGCTCTCAAGTAAGGTGGATATTTAATTTTAATGCAGACTCTGTATTGGAATATTGTAATCGCTTGATGTTCAAGGTCGGCCCAGATCAATGATCTGATTTATAAAAAGGAAGGCCAGACTCTGAGCTTTGCCATTCAAATCAGCGACCTTCCCCATGCCCTCTGTTACGAGATTCCAAGTAAGATAAGAGAAAGGGCGTTCGGAGAAGTGAAAAGAAGTGAAACGCAGCTCACATTCATGTCTAGTAAAATGGGCTGCGGCTCCAAATGCTTTGAAAAGCCATGTGCAGAGTTCCTGTGATGATCTGTTCGCGGCAGAACGCTGGGGTTCAGCCAAGTGCAGTCATACTTGGGGTGTCACTTCCAGCTCCCTTCCCGGAACCTGCCTGACCTGTCCTTGAGACAGCCTTGGTCAGTAGAGTCAGCCCTCACGGGAGAGACAGCCCATGAGAAGGCAGGGCTCCTCCTCTTTCCAGCCCCTCAGGAACCACATCACCGCTTGGAAAGACGTCCACTCCCTCCATGCCCCCATCTGCACTCCTCCCCATAAAGACGGCGCTCCCTCTCTGGCCTGGGTGGGTTTCCAACTCAGCTACCCGCCTGTCATTACCTCGTCACAGGGGATGCCAACGTCCAGATTGCGAGCATCTCTGAGGAGCTGGCCAAGAAGACGGAAGATGCCGCCCGTCAGCAGGAGGAGATCACGCACCTGCTGTCGCAAATCGTGGACCTGCAGAAGAAGGCGAAATCCGTAAGGCTTCTCTCTGTGTCCCTGGACGACGTGGCGGTGGCCGTGAGGGACGGGACAGGTGGTTAGTGGGAGGCTGGTTCCCTACCTGAGCCATGCATGTCCTCTGGGGGAGGCTCTGTGAGCTCGGGAACTAACTCCACTGCCCCAGGTCGGCAGAGACTTCTTTAGGATCTTGTTGCTCCTGAGGCTAATCTTTAGTTAGTGACGTCGTAGAGAAGTGCTGTAGGTACGGAGACTGGGAGATTTGTCTGACAAATCATGGGGTCCGCCATTTGTACTCTGCCGCTCAGATCTGGGCCGTGGTAGAGTGGTGCCTCTCATTAGTGTTCCTTGGGCTTTGACAGGAAGCAAAGAGGAGATGTCTCTGGGAAAGAAGGAAAGACAGACAGAAAGGGGAGGGGAGGGAGGACAGACTCCCAGAAAGCACTCACACTCTGGAGGTGAGGTTTGGGCTATGGAGAATTACTAAGTGCAGAGAGAAAGTGATATGACGGGGGCTGGTGAGATGTTCAGTGGGTAAGGGCATCTGCTGCCAAGCCGAGTTCATGCAACTCTCATAAGGTGTCCTAGGACTTCCACACACACTGTAGGCACACACACTCACATACACACTCACACATGCTTATACACACATACATACACGCTCTCTCACACGTGCTCACACACACTCATACACATCCATACATATGCTCACACACACACATTCACACACACACTCATACACACATATACATACACACACACTCACATATTCACACATACCCATACTCACACATACACATTCATACTCACAGCACATACTCATATACACTCATACACATTATCTCACACACATGCTCTCACATACACATACATACACATACTCATACATACACTCACATACACACACTCATACACGTATACAATTCTCTCACATACATGCTCACACATACTCACACATATATATACACACATTTACACACACACATTCACACACATACATTCATACACACTCATACACATGTATACATCCACACACATACATATTTACTCACATACATGCACACACATTTACACACACATTCACACACATACATTCATACACATTCATACACATGTATACATCCACATACATACATATTTACTCACATACATGCACACACATTTACACACACATTCACACACATACATTCATACACATTCATACACATGTATACATCCACACACATACATATTTACTCACAAACATGCACACACATTTACACACACATTTACACGCACACATTTACATACACACATTTACACACACATGCACATGCACACGAATGAGAACATTGGTTAGAAGTGTGTCTGTCTTTTTAGTTGTCTGAAAGGCAGTGCTCTGCTGCAGCATGGGGTGCTGCATAGACAGGTGCTGAGCTCCTCACAGTCAGCTGACCAGAGGGGAAAGTTGGGCTCCTGAGTGTCTTAACAGAGGTGACTTGTCTTTGCCATGTTTAGTGTGCGGTGGAAAATGAAGAACTTGTCCAGCACCTGGGCGCTGCCAAGGATGCGCAGCGCCAACTCACAGCCGAGGTGGGTGTCCCTGCCTGAACTCTCTCGGGCCTCAGGTTCCGATGAAGGCTCTCCCCCTAGGCCTAGGTCATTCCCCTATGATAAATGTTTTCCTGTTGAATTAGAATAATATTACCTTACCCAGGCTCTGTGCCTACAGCCTCTGGTGTTTGCTGTAAGCGTAAGGAGGCTGGATTCAGTACCAGCTCAGGGCTTGACATATTCTAGCTCCCGATAGACATCAGGTAGGTGAACAAGATATTCCACAGGCTTGTAAAGAGCCTGTTCGAAGATACAACTTGAATCCGGGCATTGGGGAGCATGTCTATAATCCCAGTGCACAAGTGGCTGAGGCAGGAGGATGGCTATGAGTTTAAGACCAGCCTAGGCTACAAAGAGAGAGACCCCGTATCAAACAAAAGTGGAAGATGCAGCTAGAGAAGAGGCTGCGGATTTGCCTCTTAACCCCTTTAGTGTTTCGTCTGGGCTTGTTTGGCTTGCCCACTGTGAACGTTTCCGCAGCTTTCTGAATCTGCAAGCCTTCCCCAAGTGAAGAGAAAAGCCAGCCCGTGGATCCAGCCCGCTTGGCTGTGGGCCCACAGGGCGGCAGGTTCTGCCTCTCAGTCGGGAGGGTTGGTGCGTGTGCTCACTGGCGCTGTGCGGGCCTGACCCTCCGCCTCTCCCCGAAGCTTCGAGAGCTGGAGGATAAGTACGCGGAATGCATGGAGATGCTTCATGAGGCTCAGGAGGAACTGAAGAACCTGCGGAACAAGACGATGCCCACATCCCGGCGCTACCACTCCCTGGGCCTGTTCCCCATGGTGAGTGGGTTCTCCTGTGCCCCGCTCTCCCCCAGACCATTGTCAGCCATTAGCACCCGGGGCTCATGTCCCTTTCTGACCCCTGGCCCTAGTCTTCCTGTGAGCTGCGTCTTTAAAGTTTGCACCAGGACCTGTCAGCTGGCGGCTTCCTGATTCCCTAAGCAAGCGAGACTTGGCCCTTTATCGGCTGTTCTCCCTACTGCTGTTAAGAGATAATTTTACAAGGAACTCGGTTTAGTTAGATGTTACTTCTGGGCTGCTATTACCCATGTCTTAAAGAGCCTGAATTTCTCCTGGTTCTTTGTGTATTTATTAACCTTTCTGTTGGTGTCAGGAATTTGAATCAACTTTTTTTTTTTTAAGATTTATTTATTATTCAAGTTAATAAAAAAAAAAGAGCTTGTGCCAAAAAAAAAAAAAAAGATTTATTTATTATAATATAACTGCACTGTAGCCATCTTCAGACACACCAGAAGAGGGCGTCAGATGGTTGTGAGCCACCATGTGGTTGCTGGAAATTGAACTCAGGACCTCTGGAAGAGCAGTCAGTGCTCTTAACCACTGAGCCATTGAATCAACTTTTTTTAAAAATAGTGTTTCCCTGTGATCTTATTTCGTTAGTCTCATTGGCGCTCCTTATTGGCTGTCAGGGCTTTGAAGGGCTTTGATGAAGGACCAAGGGGGTTCCCGGTCTAATCTCCAGTCGTTCCCCTGTGATGTCTACTTAGAAGGAAGTGACAGTGCTCACTGTGTGTTCTAGCAGACCATTGCTTCCCTAAGCTGGGGCCACGCATTAGCGGTGTCCTGCAGCACCACACATCTTAGCTCAAGACAGTGTAGAGCAGTTGCCACAGGGCAGCGGCTGCACATGGATGACAGCCAGCCAGTGAACAAGTCCCAAGAGCTCCTGTGGGTCCTGGCTTTGCTCCAATCGACTGTCAGAACAACAAATTTTCCCTGAGGCAGGAAAAGAGTTGTTTTAATTTTTAAAATGTTTATTTATTATTATTGTGTTTGTGTGTATGTTTGGAGTGGGTGCATGCGTGGAGGTCAGGGGACAACTTTGTGGATGGAGTCAGTTCTCTGGGTCCCAGGGATCTGATCTGCACTCCCTGAGCCGTCTCAGCAGCTGAGAAGGGGATTGAGGGAGGAATCTCTTGCAGAGATACTTTTCCTGAGAAGTCTGTTTCTTTTCCTGAGAAGTCTGTTTCTATTCACCTCAGACAGAGAAGGCAGTTTCTAGTCACCCCAGACAGATAGCCCAGATAAACAGTTCTACCCAAGTCTAGCTTGGTGAGCCGGTGAGTTTACTAGGTAACTTAGAGGAGAACGGCCAAGGCCTTAACACTGCCATGCAAAGCCAGGCTGGGGAGATGGCTCAGCATGTAAAAACACCAGATGTGCAAGCCTGACAGACCACAGGAAAAGCTGGATCTGGTGGTGCCCATGGGTAATCTGCATTCGTAGTGTGACATAGGAGGTGGAGACGGGATCCTGTCAGGAGTTTAAGGGGGCCACAGGACTGTGTGGGACCTTCCGGAAGCTTAGAGACATTTGTACTTGTCCCACTGTTATGAACACACTTTCCTGTGTCCGCAAGTCCTCCATCCCAGTGTTAGCTTTGTAGTTTGGCCAAGGGTGCCTTGCTGTCAGACACTCAGCTACAGTTAGGGACTGTTCACGCACACCCAGAGGCGCTGTGTGCTCAGCTCAGAAGCTGCCCTGGCCGTGGCTTGCCAGATTCTCTCTCCACAGGGAATGCCTTTAGCCTTGCGTTGTATGGCACGAAGTCTGGAGGCTGCTGGGTCCCTGTTTCTCCTCCCTTCTGGCCTCAGACCTCATCCAGAAACGGAAGCCTCCAGCCCCTGCTCAGTCCACACACGCCTTCTGTCTTTCCCCAGGACTCCTTGGCCGCCGAAATCGAGGGAACCATGCGCAAGGAGCTGCAGCTGGAAGAGCCGGAGTCTCCAGACATCACGTATGCCGCGTGGCTTTTATATTTCAAGTCTCCTCAAACTGACCCAGAACTGGTGCTCATAACCTAGCGCGTGTGGACCTTAGACACCAACAAGGTCCTTCCCTGACAGGTCAAGGGACGTAAACTATGCAGTGACATTTCTCATAAGGCTGGGGCTACAAGTCAGCGGGTAGAGTAGTTTCCCAGCGTGCAGGCGGCCCTGAGTTGTGGCCCTCGTAACGCCACCGGGTAAAGTGGAGGAAGGAGGCCTAGACGTTCAAGGCCATCTCTGCAGCTGAGTCGTGTGAGTCCCTGTCTTGAGAAACAACCCAAACCAACAAAGGAGGTCACTTGATGAACTTCCAGGGAGTGGGAAGGGTGCCGTGTCCCATCTCCCTCTTTATACCTTTGCCCTTAACAGAAAGCGTTACCTTAAAACGTTTTCATGTTTGCTAAGGAAAGAGAGTGCCGTGAGCCAGGCTTCTGATCCCCTGGGTACTCCTGTGGTCTTTCCCCTCCAAGCAGGTCCCGGCTTGACCTCCACAGAACACTGAGAGCTCTGGGAACCACGTTTCCTCCCAAGTGACTAGTGTCCTGGTGACTTTGGTGTATGTGTGTATCCCTAGAGGAAGCAGCCGGCCCAGAAATAGGTCCACCCTTCTCTCCTTAAAAAGGAGAAATCAGACCGTGGGTCCTGTGCTTAGAAACAGCAGCTTCTAAGAATAGCCCAGTGGGGTTTTATCATCTCAAGGTAGACACTTCAGACTGACGCGGGGCTTTGCTGTTTTAGTTTATGTGAATGGTTACACGTACAAAGGTCTGTGGGCGAGCACAGCCCTCCCACAGCTCTCATTGTAAGTCTGGAAGAAGCAAGCCTTCCAAGGATAAAGCAGCACTAGGGCACCATCGTTCCTAGCCCAGGCCTCAGGCTGTGATGGACAGCGTCTCTTGGGCTAGCTGAACCTAGTACTGAGCTGTGCTCCCGAGGCTTAGATTCGGCTGGGGTCAGCATACTGTGGTGGAGGTACCCTGCACCCCAAGGAGCGTGTGAGTCCCCTAGACAGCAGGCCACTCACGGTAGGCATCTGTGGAGGGGTTAGCTCCAGGTTCTTCCTGATGGGCTGTCTCATGGCTGCCGTGTCCTCCCCAGCCACCAGAAGCGTGTCTTTGAGACAGTGAGAAACGTCAATCAAGTGGTGAAGCAGAGATCGCTAACCCCGTCCCCCATGAACATCCCGGGCTCCAACCAGTCTTCAGCCATGAACTCCCTCCTGTCCAGCTGCGTCAGCACCCCCCGTTCCAGCTTCTACGGCAGCGACGTCAGCAACGTGGTCCTCGATAACAAAACCAACAGCATCCTCCTGGAAACTGAGGCAGCCGACCTGGGGTGAGCGGCGGGAGGGGAGGGGAGGTGCACCTTGAACGTGGGCTCGGTCACCATCAGAGAGGCGGATGAGGGCTGCCGCATCCCAATTACCCACGATGACACTGGCCTTTTCTGAAGCACTGTCTCAAGTCGATGCTCACGGCGTGCTTTATTTACCATAACATCATGGAGGGAGAACTCATAGATTCTTCCCTCAAATCATCGCTGTTGTTCCCCTACCCCCATCCCCCCGGAACCTGGATGCTGGGAAGCATGAGGAGATCCCAGACTCCCTGATTTGCTTCAGAAGGTGGAATGTAGGGGGCTGTCAGTTGTGTGTTCTCCCTGGTTAGGGCCAGTTCCTCTCTAGAACCCCAGCGCCCAATCCCATCATCCACCTGTGCACCCTGTCCCTCTGACCCACTAAAACAGGTACTTTGGACCAGCCAAGCCATCAGAGGGGTTCTCCAAGATCAGAGTGGGTTTCACTCAGAACTGAGAACACAGGACCTTCCATTTAAGAGACCAAGAGGGTTGACTCAGTTCCCCTTTGGGGCCTAAGTGCAGCCATCTGCAAAAGGTTTCTTCCAGAGTAACCTGGAGGGAGATGCTTATGAGAACACATTTCAGCCCGTCCCTGTACGACCACCAGCCTCTAAGAACAGTCAGTTGAGACCCACAGAGGCAGCTCCTTCAGTGGCTGGCCCTGGTCTCCTCAGACCGTCTCTCGTCTCTTTGCCCTGGGGGTTCTCCGTGCCCTTTGCTGGCTGTAGGTACTTACCCCCGCCCTGTCTTCCGCAGGAATGAGGAGCACAATAAGAAGCCGGGCACACCAGGCACGCCAGGCTCCCATGACCTGGAGACGGCACTTAGGCGGCTATCCCTGCGCCGAGAGAACTACCTATCCGAGCGGAGGTTCTTCGAGGAGGAGCAGGAGAGGAAGCTGCGAGAGCTGGCTGAGAAGGGGGAGCTGCACAGTGGCTCGCTCACGCCCACCGAGAGCATCATGTCCCTGGGCACTCACTCACGCTTCTCTGAATTCACGGGCTTCTCCGGCATGTCCTTCAGCAGCCGCTCCTACCTGCCCGAGAAGCTGCAGATCGTGAAGCCGCTCGAAGGTGACCACCAGGGGCCTCGGCCCCTCTCTGTCCTCCTCTGCGACTCTCTCTGGGCCCTGATCCACCACAGGAAGGCCAGCCACCGGTGTCCTACCTATTCATTTTTCTTTCGGGATAGCCACCCACGCTGTTGGTTTGAGTTCCTCTGAGGCGGCCTCTGTTTCTGCAGTCTCTGTCATGGCTTGAGCAGTACACTCTTGGGCGAAACCTGCAGGTGGCCTGTAGGTCTCTTACTTTTGTCCTTAGTGCCTTAAGACCCAAGCCTAGTGGCAGCCACACAGCTTCAGACCCTCCACGGTAGCTGTGTGACAACAAGCTGCTTCTGGATAACCCAGGGGTCTGAGACGGGAGGGGAAGGAATCCGTTGGCGCCTCAGAGATTTTATTGTCAAATCGTGCAAATCGAGCATTGTGACCCCCGCCCCAGGCATGTGGAAGTGTTGTGTGTGATCACGTGTTCCAGTCTGTTCTTCATAGAGAGGCTTTCTGGAGGTGTGCTTTGCCGAGAGTCAGGCCCCCTGCAGTCTCCAGTGTAGAGAGGAAGGAGGGAGAGAGAGATGGAGCTCAGCCGTTCAGACTCCACTGACACCCACCCCACCCATAGTACTGGGAGGGGCTGCTCAGAAACTGAGTTCCTAGAAGACCTCACTGTTTCCTCTCTCCCTCTGCCTTGTCAGGAGCCACCCAGTGTGCATTGTGTTTGTCCTGCCCCCGGCCCCCACTTTGGTTTGAAGCCCGTGTGATTTGGAAGACCTACTTTAGAACAACATAGTATATTTTTGATGTAAAGTCAGACATCTGCAGGTCTGCCCTCTTCTGAGCTTTTATCCTTATCCCTTCTCGGGAACACCGTTGATGCTTTAATCTAGTTGCACTCCACACTCATAACGTTTCAGTGCCACGGATAGTCTCTTGTTTGGGTCACACAGGAACAAACTTGCGCTCTGTGCTTAAGAGAGAGCGAATAATTGTTTTCATCCCATGAGCCCCTGCTTTTGCTGCTGTGGGGTCCGTGTCAGCCTTACCGAGCAGGCAACCTGCGTGTGCCACGGTCCTTGCATTTCCAAAGAAAGAGGGAGGATTCTTTTCCTTCTTTCTGTTTTCATTTTAATGATTACAGTTTGTATGTTGGTCCTTCTTAGTTTTCAGGGCAGGGAGGCTCCTTCCTTTTTATTTTGTTTATTCAGTTGTAATCTCGGGGATTGTTTTCTGACCTGCGATTATGTCTGGTTTCCTTTCAATAAAACCTTCCATTTCTGCAATTTTATTTCCGACTTTCTTTTCTTTTCTTCTTTTGTCTCTCAAAGGTCGCTAGACACCATCTCTCTGCTTCTCATACGTTTATTGTGTCCCTTGGGTCACCTGTGTTACATTTATTGTGTTCGTCACCCACATTACGTTCTGGGCTCATCTTTCAAGTGCATTGTGGGATGAGATTTTGAAACTTTTATTTTAACCGGTTCATCTCTGTTTCTCTGACTTTGCACCCTGGGTGGCAGTGTTTTTATGATGAGAGTCAGAGGAGACCCCCACTCATCCGTAAGATGAATTTTGCCTCTGGCAGCACTCTCCTCCCCAAGAAATTGAATTAACCATTAAAAAGTCCTTCTTATCACTGTGACTTGTAACACACCCCTGTGATAAGGATCCTTTTGGCTTCATTTTGTATCTCTCAGACTTCTTCCTCAGCTGCTCAAAAGACGACTGATTTTCTTTCTTCCTTCCCCTCCACAGTCAATATCCGTGCTTCCGTGTTTACTCTGAGAGAGGGTGGGAGCAGAGTCGTCTTCCCGTCCTGTGCGGGAGAGTTAGTCTTTCTCTTAAGCCGTCTTATCTCTCACGTAGGCAAATTAGCTGTCAAACAAGAGTGTCTGACCTGTCCGCCCGGATTCAGCCGCCAGGGTCTGTAGGGCGCAGTTACCACCATTGAGACCTGGGTGGTCATTACGCTGGGGTCATGTTCTTATCTGGCCCAGTGAGACAGGATGCCCTTGATCTCCAGTAGTCCAGGGAAAGGCACCTGGGGTGAGGTCCCTGGAGGCCACTGTCTGGGAACATTGTAGAAGCCAACAGTGTCCTCTGTCTACATCTCCTTCTCCATGCCAACTGTCCTGCCACCTCCTCATGTGTCAGCCAACCCGGCGGAGCTAGGTGTGATGAACGCTCTCTCATTTTCACCAGGCCTTTCAAGGTTAAGCAAGAACGGAATATTCAAGATATGAGAGAGAGAGAGACAGAGAGAGAGAGAGAGAGAGAGAGAGAGAGAGAGAGAGAGAGAGAGACAGAGACAGACACAGAGACACAGAGACACAGAGAGAGAGAGATCTTGAAAGATTGAGGCAGGCAGTAGGCCTTCTGTGTTCTGCCCTTTCTCAGGTGGGTGGGAGGAGTATGGTAGTCATATCCTGCTTCCTGTTGGACAAGGGAATGAGGCCGGGTAGGAGAGTGAGACAGAGAGAAAGGACAAAGTAAGGCACTTGTGTTCAGCTCTGGTAAGGTGGCCTTCATGGTCATGTTTGCCCTCCATATCAAAGAAAGGATTTCAGCCAGCCAGCCAGGAGATGGGTGGAGCTCCTATAGAAGGGCTTGGGGCTTGGATGTGTCAGGGTCTGGGCTTCTACACAATGCCTCAGAACCAGCCAGTGAGAAAGTATTCTCAAGCTCACTGTTGACGGCTCCCTGTCGACATGCCAAAAACCATAGCTAAGGCTGAGACAGCTGCTGGGTCTGTGGAATTGAAAACACCCGACTTGCTGCGTTCCTGAGGCTCACCTGTGGGAAGCATCCTCTGCTGAGTGCTTCCAGGGATGGGTGCCAGAGGTGGCGGCCATTTTAATCCCAGATGGGCTGCTCGCTCTAATGCAACCACTGTCGAGTGAGTGTCTCTTTCCCACATGCAGTGTGAGGAACAGAGACAACCGGGCAGTCCTGAAACTAAAGGAGTCAGGTGTGTGGTGCAGCCCACACTGAGTGAGTGCCGGTAAAACCGTATCCCGTAGGCCTTGATGATGGCTTCCTCCAGCCTCTCCCTGTGACCTTATGTGAGGAAGCACATGGACAGTGCGATTGGGACTGTCACAGGTGACAGAGGATCCCTCAATGCACGAGTGTCTGGCCCTCCTGCTGGGCCCTGGACACCCACCTGGAAGTTCTGCTGTGGGTCACTGGCACCATCTATATAGCCGGTGTCCAGCCCCTGCTGCCACTGAGCCCACTCTGTCCCAAGCTCTCGTGTTCTGATCCATTTACCTTTAGTCACTTAGCTTAGTGAATGACACTCCCTACTAGGAAGTTGGAGGAGTGCAAAGCAGTACTTACGTGTAGAGCACAGTGAGTTTTTATCGGAATGTGGAGCTCATGCGCCATCATTTCAAATGCCAGTGAACAGAGGCAGGGTGGAGTCTCCAGGCTGTCTTCCATTAGTGGAGAAAACAAAGGGTTAACCCACCACCTCATCCCCACCAGGAAAATTATACAGGGAGAGGAAGCAGAAGCAGCCAGTCATTGCATAGTTTAGTCTCCCCACTCTGGTCGGAGTTAGCCTGTTTCATGGCATGCTGCATTCCCGTGTGCTTCTTCCTGTACTGGGTCTCTGTGTGGTGGGGATCTAGCTCACACTATGGCTACCATGTCTTGAGTTCCTCCCACGTCCCACTTGGATTGCAGCCAGGTCAAAGAAATCCTTACGATGTATGTGTGCAGGACTGAAGATAATGGGCAACACAAAGTCAGAATGCAGCTCACACCAACACTGGGAGGCAGAGGCAGCAGATCTCTGAGTTCAAGGCCAGCCTCGGCTCCAGAGCGAGTTCCAGGACAGCCAGGGCTACATAGAAGAACCCTGCCTCAGAAAACTAAAGAATGCCGTTTAGAGTACAGACTGAAAGTGCTTTTGCTGTTCGTCCTACCCTCTGTCAAGGCCATGTGGGTAGATCACAGAGGCACTGCCGTGTCCGGCACGAGCTAGCCTTATGAGACAGTTGTGTGTGGCACCTTGGAGCACAGGATCTCACAGATGACTGCATGTTCCCTGGTGTGCATTTCCCTCTGTGGACAGTGGCTGAGGCTTCTGCCTGTGGGGCCCCAGAGCATCACAAGGGTGCAGAGCGCCACACTGACCTCTGCCACTGGGTGGCGCTAGCAGCCTTGTTTTCTCCCACAGTTGTGGCCACAAAAATACCAGCGCTTTGTCCCAAGTTGAGGACCTGTTAGGAAATCCTTATAGGTGTGGATTCCATCCCTTTTGCGGATAGAAAGTATTTCTTTTTCCTTCCCCTTTCAGTAGACTCGAATCTATCAAGGAGGATGTAACGTGTGTCCCTAAACCTGGTGTGGACCCCAGGGCAGAGGGTATTAGGGTTCACAGTGTGTTCATTTTTTTCTCTTTTTATTTTTAAGCAAAATTGAAGTAGTCCATTTTCAGAATCCTTCTAAGACCTCTATGTCATCCCTTACCCGGGTGTCTGGCCGAGACCACCCCTCACCCACCCTAGCCTCTCCCACCCCAGCCACCATTCTGTCTCTCCTCTCAGCTTACAAGGCTGCTGCCTCTCACAGCCCTCCCTGCACTCCCTATCGCAGGGTTTTAACTCAGCTAGCAAGGAGCCCTAGGTGCTGTGAGCCGTGGTGCAGGCAGTCTCCTCTCTCCGAGGGCTTCTCTAAGCGTCTCTGTCTGCAGCGTGAGGTCTGTTTATTTGTGGCCGTGTACATTTGAGTGTCTTCTGGGTCTGTAGAAGAGGGCTGTGGGTCCCAGCCTCCTGGGCCTTCTGCCAGATGGTGTTATCCTGCAAGGCGTGACTGGTGACCCGAGGTTGGGCAGAGGATGGAGCACCACAGCACACTCACTGAGAAGCCGCGTAGCTCCTCCTCCAGGCTCTCAGACACTCCTGGCCTTGTGACACCTTTCTTGGTAGAGCGCCTGTAACACACGAGGTCATCAGGGACACACTCCGGTGCTATTACAAACCCTCAGGCTGACACCTGAGTCCTAGGGTCTGGTGTCACCCTGGAGATGGCACCTCTGCTCTAGGCTCCTGTGGCTTATTACTTTGCATCCTTATCTCCAGGCTCCTCCGCTCTCCCTCCATAGTTCCCATTTGCATGGGTCTGGTGTGGGAGTCAGCAGCCTTGTACCTGAGTATCCAGTCGCTTCTTGATCCCTGGTTGTTCTTGTGTTGGTTTTACAAGTTTCCTGTGGCCCTCACCATTTTACCCTCTTCTGTCAGCAAAGGGATAATAAGTTTGGGGGTTAGCATCAGGTGGTTTAAAATACTTTGTTACCAGACATCGTTGGCACACAGTATATAACATAATTTTACTTTGGAAAGTATTGGTTCTTTACAGTGCCTGTCCTTCCTGGTGTGGCAGGGACACACTGTTGTCCAGTTGGGTCAAGCCAGCTCTACCCCAGTCCCTCCCACAGTCAGTCCTATGCAAGCTCAGGTGACCCCAGTCCCTCCCATAATCCTTTGCAAGCTCAGGTGTCCTCAGTACCTCTCACAGTCCTGTGCAAGCTCAGGTGTTCACGTTGAGCTCTCTGAGGGTGGGAAACATTGACTCTAGCTGACATCCTAACCCTGCCTTCTCCCTGTATCGACCCCTCTCTTTTCTCCCAACAAGGTTCAGCCACACTTCACCATTGGCAGCAATTGGCCCAGCCTCACCTTGGGGGCATCCTGGACCCCCGCCCTGGTGTGGTCACCAAGGGCTTCGGACTTTGGACGTTGACCTGGATGAAGTGTACTGCCTTAACGACTTTGAGGAAGATGACACAGGTGACCACATTTCTCTGGCGGGCCTAGCTACCTCCACGCCAATTCAGCACACGGAGACCTCAGGTGAGAGGTCTCGAGCACACGTGACTGTCTCAGGCAGCAGAAGTTACTCCAGCCAGCCTCAGGCTTCCCCAGAGGAGATGCACCAGCCACCAGAGCAAGCAGGCCTGGAGGAGGAGGAGGAGGAGGAGGAGGAGGGGTCTGGTGAGGGCACCTCAATTAGTCCTGTGAACCTGACACCTTTACCGGAGGCAGAGCTCTGGGCCATGCTCATCTCTGTTCCTGGCACCACCCGTAGTAACTCTGTGTCTGTAGCTTCCGCTCGTCTGTGTGGATGACAGGAAAAAAGCTTCCCCATTGTCAGGTCCTGTTCTGAAAACAGAGACCAAATCCTCCACTTGTGACAAGTGGGTCCCTCTGCCCGTTGTGGAGCTCTAGGGCCCTGCAAGTGGGAGCAGGAGAGGCTGCTAAAAAGTGGGACTCTGGGGCCCTGAGAACAGGTACACCTGGGTTCTGTTATGGCCATCCTACCCCGAATCTGACGGACTGTCTCCCACGTCCTCTCTGGACTTCCAGCCTGAGCAAGCTGAGCAGTCTTGGGGAAGTGATGACGGAGAGACCGGCCCTAGGATGTGCATATGTGCAGGAAATGCAGGGAGTGGTCAGAATTCTTGGAAGCATGTCGGCTGTGACGTGGCTTAGCCTCAGAGAAGGCGCGTGTGTTATTTAAGTGTTCCATGACCCTCTTTAACCTGGTACACGCTAAGAGGTGTCATTCAGCTCTTACAGGGAGGATGCTAGGTGTGCTGGCTAGCCTTCGTTCCACCTGCGGGTACACGCAGTGTGACCATAGGGATGGAAAGTTTATGCTCAGGGCTCCCAGCACCTCTGGGGAGTCATGTGGTTACTGCTTATCCAGATGTTTCATCTGCTTTCTGGAGCTCTTAGCTCACTGGGCTGGGGCTCAGGTGTAAGGAGAGATGAACGGCCTCATGCCGTCCTCCTCGGGACATCCTGGGTCACTACATGCAAGGAGAGGATGTTCTCCTTTTTGCCTCATAGTTTTTACAGGCCCCGACACTTGACTTGCTGTGAAATCCAAGGTAAAATGAAGCCGGGAATTGATGTCCTGTATTCCCAGTTGAAATACAGGCAGCCATGGTCAAGGGGCTCGACCTGGACCATGCCAACCTGGGCAGTGCCATCACAGAATTTATGTTTTGAGTTTTTAGAAGTAAGTTACCCGGTGATGCAGAAGAAGTGAGAACTCAATTAGGCCTGGCGGGATAGACTTATAATTCCCAGGAAGCTGAGGCAGGAGGACAGGACAGCAGCCTGCAGTTTCAAATCTCCCTTTATCATCAGCACTGGGCCCCTCTGTAGGCGGAGAGCCCCATACCTGTGTCTGGATGACTTCTATGGCTACCAGAATAGGTGTCAAAAGTCACATATATCCCTCCTAGCTGGAATGCCAATCCTGGAAGTTGGAGGACAAACCGCTCCCCCAGGTGCATCTTGGGAAAGTCGTTCAGAAAGAGTAAAACTCATTGGACCAAGAGCTGCTGTGAGAGGTCAAAGGGCGAGACTCCTGGCTGTGAGGTCCAGGCTCTGCGGGTCCTATAACAGTAACTCTGTCCTATTGTCTCACCTCTTGCTGGGCCTGGTGGGACATTCACCCAACAACTTGATTTGAGGAGAGCCAAGCACACACAGAACAAGTGTGCATTCAGGAAAGGTGCCCCCATTGAGGGAGAGCTCTCTAGAGCTTGTTTCCCCAGGGAAGCTCTTCTCTGGAAGCACCATGCAGGGGGAGGGTACACAGAGCCATGTGATGGCTTGGAAGCAGAGCGAGATAGCTCCTTTCCTCCCGTGAGTGACCGAACCATTCTGCTGTTAGGAGTAGAAGTCTAAGACTCCGACATATCGAGTCACACTGGAAACCCTAAAGGCTTTTCATGCACGGTTCCTGGGAGGGGGTGGGTTAAAGGCTGGTGAGTCTCTGTGGAAACACCTCTGTCCCATGGCCTGGTCCCTCAGCTCCCAGGAGCTGCTGTGTCCCTGGGGAAAGTGTCAGAGGAAGGAAGTTTGAGTCAGAAGGTAATTACAATTACAGCTGATAGTGAGCAGCGCTGAAGACTGGGAAGATCCATCTCGCAGACGGTTTCATTAGCGTGTTCGAATGTGACTTTTGAAGCACCGTTTGATTTTTTTTTCTTTTTAATCCCATGTCTGAAGAAGGGTGGTCCCACGTTGCTGTGTTGTTAAATTATCCAGAAGATTAAAATGGACTGTTGAAAACAACTCTTAGGTCATAGTTTTACTTCATTTTAACACTTGTTTATGTTCTGGATTTACATAGGAAGCACATTTTTCAGGATAGTCCCCACACGGTTCTGCCAGGACTCTGTTTTTAGTTTACGGCCAGGAACAACCCGCACGTGGGAAAAGGTTGATTAAGCTCAATCGGTAGCTGGTTGGTGGAATTCGCTAGAGTTTTTAGCTCAGTTAAATTCTCCTGAAGATTCAAAGCGGAAGGAAAGACGGGATTTAGCCTGGCACCAGAGAGGAACTGAAAGGTTGGCTTATCTGTCACTCACAAACCCCGAGCCTGGCTCATGCAGACCCCAGGGCCATATCCACCTCTGTCCCCTGCAGTGCACAGGGCTCACAACTGGGCCCAAGATCCTGGCACCGGTGTAGTCTATGAAAACCGCACTCATTTAAAACAGGCCTCTGAGCGTCTCCTGTATCTTCAGTCCCAGGATGCCAGAGGCAGAAGCCAGGAAGTAGCTTTCTGCCACCTCTTAACCGACACAGAGATCCACGCTGTGCTCAGAAGCAAAAGGAATAAAGGGACGGCCTGCCACAGAGAGAGGCGGCCCCACCCAGCGAACCCTTGCTCCTGCTCAGTCAGTCACACAGCGGGTGCCCCGAGGGAGCAAGCTCTTCTCCCTCACTGTGTCCCACTCAGTCCTGCCACTAGGCCCTTTTTCAAGATTTTCAGATACATTTGGAAATTTTTTTTTGACATTTTTAGAAACTATTCATGTGATCTTAAATAGCTTGGTCTGAAGTTGCGGTTCGGCGGCGGGTAGAACACTTGTTCAGTGTGCAGGAGCCGTGGCACCGTATAGACCAGGAGTGGTGTACGCCTATAATCCTAACACTTGGGAGGCAGAGTCAGGAAGATCAGATGTTCAAGGTCATCCTTGGGTACATAAGTGAGCGCTGGGTCTCCTGGGACACACGAGTCCCTGTCTCAAAACAAAATAAGACATAGCTTGTGTGGCAGGGCCAGCATCTCCCCATAGCCTCAGTTTATGTCGCCTCTCAAGACTCCAGCTGCAGCAACAGGCCTCAGTGCCTCTGAGCAGCCCCCTGGGGTGGTCCTTTAAGGACTGGCTTCTAGGGTGTCATTCAGAGAGGAAAGTGGTTACTCCAGCATATGCCAGCTTGTCCTCACCCATAGAGGATAGAGTATAGAAAGGGCTTCATGAAACATGTGTCCAAACATGGCTGCCCAAGTGGGCAGAGTCCCAACATCCGTCAGTCCCCGTAAGGCCCCTGAGCTTAACAGAGCATCTGAGTCCTGCCATGATCCCTCTCCTCTTAGCACTTTATCCTGGGAAGCCTACACCCTCTGTAGGACAGCAGCCCCCTGGTTAATGTAGACATCCCCCAACTCTGTTGGAGACTTAGGGATGTGTCAGGGGTGACCCACCGTGGGTCCTAGCCGTAGGCAAGCGGGAGGTGTTATTTCCCAGATGCCTTCACTCCGAGCAGAAGCACTCAGGCTACATCTGGAACAGAGTGGGCCCCACCCTTCCCGCGCCTTCCAACACAGCTGGCCAGAGGGAGCGTTTGCCTGTGGTACACTACTCTGCTGTGCTTCACCCCTGTAGGTCTCTGGTAACCAAGGTTTAGTTGATTTTAAAGCTTAGCCGGTAGGAGAAGGAAGAACTAAACGTAAGGATTAGGGTTGTTAAATTAAAGAAAAATCCACTTCTATATAAAAACTATCAGCACATTTCTTAGTGGTCAGGCAACCCGAACAGAGTGGGCTCTCGTCTTACTGAGCACAGAGCCCAAATTAGCACAGGACAGAACTTCTGGAAGTGCCTGACTGGCTTAGTAACAATGGCCTGGAACCTGCTTGACACCTGCCACACAGCCTTAGGCTGTGATCCAGTGCGGTGTCCGTCTCTCGAGCTGGAAGCCCTCCAGTCAGGCTCAGACAAGAATAAGGACTTCAGCAGGAAGTTGGAGTAGCCATTCCAAGGAACCCCGCCCTTTGTACCCTCAAACCGAGGCCTGTGAGGTAAACACCATTTTTGAACTTGCAGTTGAGCTGGGCGTTACCCTTCGGTGTGCAGCATGGTCTCGGTGACTCCGGATTTGAACCCAAGCCCCAGCTCTGCTAAGGGTGTTTTCGTGTCTCTTGCTTTCAAAGCTTGGTCTCTTCCCAGAAGCCGGTGGCTTGAGGATTCAATGTTTTGCTTCTCTGGGGCAAACAGGAGGGGGTTCTGGAGAGCTCTTCCCAGGGAAACTCACTGTCTCTGTATTGTGTCCCAAGGAAGGGAGGCACAGCTGCGTCCCGGCAGTCCGTGGTGACACTGAGAGTTCGAGCACCCAGGCATCCCAGTGGTATTGTGGAGGGGCCGAATCTCTCTGGCTTTGGCTCTTCAGACAATCAATCCTCTTGGTCTTCAGAGCTGTCCATTTTGTTCCTGGGGAGCTGGGGGTGTGGATTTTTAGCAGCCTTTTCCTATCTCCCAAACCCATTTGGATGTGATGGGTTTTCCTTCTGATGATTCAACCCCATCTCTAAAATGTCCTCCCTGGAGATTGTACACCTAATGGGCCGGGGAGGGGCGGCTTCGCATTCTGGCCATGCGTCCAGATGGGGCTGCACTTCTAATTCTAATCCCGCCTTGCCTTGTTGGGTTAATATTTTTAGCGTTTCCTTCTACTACCACGTGTCTTAATGATCTGCCTGCTCCTTCCCCTTCTCTGTCTTTCCCAATAACCTCCTCTCAGGCTTCCTGTTGGTTTTGTTCCTGGACTTTGTCGCTGTCCAGGACTTGTGATTGTCCGGCTGACCTTCTCCTCATAGCGTGGGTCTTTCTTTTGTTGGCACCCCGCAGCACCTTCTCGGTTACCCGAGCTCGGGGACCACCGCTCGCACCCAGTGCTAACGCCATGGTTCACAGAGGCAGTCCCCGTGCTTCATTTGCTTGTGTGTCCTTCTGTGCCTCCCGCTAAGCCTCTGTTTGTGGTCCCAATACTGGCTGCCACTCCAGGTGTCACCCGGCCCTCGAGGGACACAGAGCTGGGTCACACCGCCAAGGTCCCCCTTCTCTTCCAGACACCATCACTATTTTTGTGCTCTGGCTCTGTCCCCCTGTGGCATGTCTCCAGCCGACTCCGTATCAACCCTTTGTCTTTTTTTCTTGTTTGCTTCATTTAGTTGTTTTTTTTAGTTGTTTTTTTTTTTTTTTAACTCACATCCGTTTTTTTTTTGTTGTTGTTGTTGTTGTTTTTGGTTTTTGTTTTTTTTTTTTTTTTTTGCTTTTCAAACCCAAGAGAAAAACTTTCGCTATGAGTCTTCATAGCCTTTGAGTTTCTGGCCTCTGAAGCTGGAGTCTTTTTTCCCAGGAGGTCTCTGGGGGCTGAGTTGCTGCAGGGCTGGGCAGTCGGTTGGGCACCTCGTCTCATGACTTTATCTTGCATGGGATTTGACGCGCACCCCCCGTCCCCCACAGCACACACTCGCTATTTCTTTTCCTCTCGATGCTCAAGTTATGAGTTAGGATGACCTTGACAATCATGATGTCGTCTTCGATTCTCTCCCTGTTCCTTCGCTGGCTCTCTGGTGCATGGTCCTGATACTACCCTGATTTGCTTCGCTCCAACCTTGGTCATCAGCTGCCTTAACAACATCTTGGAGCATTCAAGGGAGGCCATCTTGCCTCAGACTTAGTGAAAATGGGTGTCTTAAGAGACTGCATTAAAGAAAGCGGGCAGGGATGAGGGTGTGGCCAGACCAGACTGGGCCCAGGGAACTCCTGTGTGTTGTTGTTAAGGCTGCTGAAAACACCTCCCACCACGATCATCTCAGGTGTCTGGACAGTAGTGGAGCCAGCTTCCCTGAGCCCCTTTTGTGTGAACAGAAAAGGGAGCTGTATGAACCATGCCCTGCTTTCAGGAGCCATGCCCACTCCCCCTTCCTCTGGGCAGAGCATTGGCATCTGCTTGTCACTGTAAAGAAACACACAGCAAGCATGCTGGAAGAAGGCAGATCTGAGCTCTGAGGTGGAAAACTAAATTTAGGCCTCCTTGGCACTCCCCGATAACCCGGGAACTGGATCCACTACTGGTCCAAGAAGTCTGATGAGGAACCCTGTCTGGATTGGGCCGGAAGCTGGGATTCGATGCTCTGCAGACAAGTGCTCAAAAATGTGGTTATTTTTGAGAGGCCACCGCCAGTCCAGAACATTGGTGTCTCGACTTCCACGCCCAGATCCAGTTGACAAGGTAGCCCGTCGCTACTCACACCTGTGGAGGGTGCTGCTGGATATTAGCTTCCGTCGTGGTTTATGTGAGCGCAAAGAATGTGTGTGTTCTCCTTCCTCTCCTGATCTAGCGCACCACCCTGGGAAGTGCATGTCACAGACCAACTCGACTTTCACCTTTACCACCTGCCGCATCCTGCACCCTTCAGACGAGCTCACGCGGGTCACACCAAGGTAAGGTACCACCTTGAGTGGGTGGCCCTGGAGTGGGTGGAAATGGGACAAGTCAAGGACAGGCCTTTCTCACAAGGTGTCCTGATGAAAGTCAGGAGGTTCATTCAAAGGCCGATTCCAAGACACGTGTGGTGTCGCACGCCTTAAATCCCTGTATTTGAGGCCAACATAGTCTATGTAATGAGTTCTAGGACAGCCAAGGCTACATAGTGAGACTCTTGTCAAGGAAAAAAAAAACCCAGCCAGTTACAGACACGGAGACCTGAGTTTGAGCGCCAACACTCATATAAAAAGAGCTAGGTCTGGTGCGACATGGTGGATAGATCCCTAGAGTTAGCCGGCTGGCCAGCCTAGCCTGCTTGGTGAGAGAGACTATCCTGTCTCAAACACAAGGTAGATGGTGCCTAAGGAACAATACCTAAGGTTGACCTCTGGCACCACACACACACACACACACACACACTCATATGCACACACAGAGCCAAGCCCAACAGGCTTAAACATCTTATAGGCATCTGTAGACTCATTCTGGGTCCCATCTTTCTTTCTGAACGCCTAGGCCTTGTTTGTTCAGATCTAGGGTAGGTAGGGGTCCGGGAAACCTCTCCACAGCTATAATATCAGTTCTTCAGGCCTCTTTAGATGGCTGGAGCCGTCGTCTCTGCAGGCCCCGGGGCTGAGTCCGGAGAGTGGAGTTCTTTCACGGTAGAGTTACCGAGCTCTATAGCGGCTTTCATCTCCCTGGAGCAGACTCCAGGAACCACACGCCACAGCCAGACTCTAATGGCCAGGGTTAAACGCTGTGGCGGAGCCGCATGCCCTGCGGGGCTTGTTTCTGTCCCCAGTACCAGCTGGAATGATGCTGGTCTGTTTGACTTGATTTCAGCCATCTGACTTCCCTCCTTGCCTTCCAGGGGAAAGAAAGAATGGTCTCTCACAGCACAGAAGAGTGACGCCCCCCTACACACACACACACACACACACACACACACACACACACACACACACACACACACACACACACACACACAGACACACACACACACACACACACACACACACACACACACACACACACACACACACATACACACACAGACAGACACACACAGACACACATAGACACACACACAGACACACACACACACACACACACACAAACACACACACACACACACACACAGACACAAACACACACACACACACACACACACACACACACATACACACACACAGACACACACACAGACACACACACATAGACACACACACACACACACACACACAACACACACACACACACACACAGACACACACACACACACACACACACACAAACAGACACACACACAGACACACACACAGACACACAGACACACAGACACAGACACACACACACACACACACACACACACACACACACACATAGACACACACACAGACACAGACATACAGACACACACACAGACACAGACATACACACACACAGACAGACACAGACACACACACACACAGACACATACACACAGACAGACACACACACATACACACACACACAGACACACACATAGACACACAGACACACACAAACAGACACACACATAGACACACACACACACAGACACAGAGACACAGACACACACACAGACATAGACACACAGACACAGACACACACACACACACACCAAAACAGACACACAGACACACACACACAGACATACATACACACACAGACATAGACACACACAGACATAGACACACACAGACATAGACACACACACACACAGACAATACACACACACATAGACGCACACACAGACACACACACACAGACAATACACACAGACACACATACACAGACATACATACACACACAGACATAGACACACACAGACATAGACACACACAGACATAGACACACACACAGACAATACACACAGACACACACACAGACATACATACACACACACAGACATAGACACACACACACACAGACAATACACACACACACAGACACACACACACATAGACACACACACACAGACAACACACAGACACAGACACACACATAGACACACACACAGAGACACAGACACACACACAGACACACACACACATATATACACACACAGATATACACACACACAGACATAGACACACACACACAGACAATACACACACACACAGACACACACACAGACACAGACACACACACAGACACACACACAGACACATATATACACACACAGATATACACACACACAGACATAGACACACACACAGACAATACACACACACACAGACACACACACAGACACTACACACACACACACACACACACACACACACACACACACACACACACACACACGTTCTTTGTGACACAGTCCAAAGTCTAGATCCCAGAGTTAATGGATGGTGTTAGGGAGGGTGGTGTGAAGGACCAGCTCAAAGGGGACAGCCACCCCTGGGAGCGCCTTAAACTATGAATAATTCTCCACAGGTCTTGTGAGGATGGCGGCGAAGCAACCATATGCCCCGTTGAGCTGAGAGGAGATATAGGGCAGAGAGTCTGAGCCCACGGGCAAGGCAGGGGGTGAGCACACGGCCAACGGAGCCTGCTCCTGCAGGGCCATGCCCAAGGAGCTGTGTGTGCAACTGTGGCTGCCACTAACCTGGGGAATGGAGGCTTCCATGTGTCTCTGTGGTTGTGCCTGGTTAACATGGCCTTGACCATTACCCTAACCCAGCTAAACCCCCAGACCAGCTGAATGTCAACACTAATGGTGTCCTAACAGAAGGTTTCACCCAATGGAGGTCCCTGGATTTTTGCTTTGTTTCTGTCCCTTGCTGCCCCAGGGAGATGCTGGCTTCCAGGCCTGTAACTTTGTTTAGAAGAAGTTGCTTTTAAAGCCACAGAATGTTGATGTCCCTTGTGAAGCCGAGTACTAAATGTATACTTTGGACTGAAGCCACAGGCCTCAGACTGCCCCAAGTATGTCTTCCCCCAGAAGTGGCTACATGGGGGGCGGGGCAGAAAAGCCTTGGAAGTGAGGGGTAAGGGGAGCTTCGAGGGGTAAGGGGGCTGGTGACTGCCTTGCCTGAGGTGGGAAGAAATGAAGCAGGAGGGGCAATAAAAACCCTGAAAAACTTCATAGGGATGGCCACACCCATTATCCTTCTAGGCTAGAACATTCTTACCTTCTAGCAACTATCAGTGTTTACAAAACCCATTCCTGTGCCTTTTGCCAAGTCTTCCATTCTTATCCCAGGAACTGCTGTGCTCTCTCCAGACAGTTCTCGGTTCCCTTCCTCTTTCCAGCTGGTACCTGCCCTAGGTGCCTAGGCCTCCCTTGAGCAGCCTGGGGACAGGGCACTCTGACTTAAGTCCTGGGGACTGCTCAGCTGGCCACTCCAGCTGAAGCCTAGAGCCAGCAGCCACTGACATCGGTCCCACGCGGTGGTGCCAGTAGCTTCTTCTTTATCCCTCTGCACCCTCTCAGAAGCAGGGCAGACCTCCCTGAAAGCCAGCGCCGTGAACACAGGCTGCCACTTCTCCCTGCTGCCTGCCTCCTGGCGGCTTTCCCAGCTGGATCACAGATGCTGGGACCCCACAGATCTCCAGTCAACAGGCTGGGGCGGATGAGCATGACTTCTGGTCAGAGTCATCCAGATGGCTAACACTCTGTGGGCTTTGATCCTAGACAGATCAGTCACGTTAGAGGTGGCTTCCTTTCCCTGCCCTGGCCAGCCCACTGCATCCCATGGAGTTTGGGACAGCAGGGGGAAGAAGGGAGCTGGGACAGCAAGGGGCAGAGGCTGAGTACTGTGCCTCAGCTGCTCTTTCGCAGTTCCTGTAACAAGCTCTCTTGTTCACAGTCCTGGTTTGCATCTTAACTCGGGAAGGTCCAGGTTTGGAAAAAGGACTGGCAGGGGGTAATTTGGTTGCTGAAGGGTCTGCTTCCTGTCCCGTCCTGATAGCAGTGGGGCCACTTCACACGTGGGTTCAAGTCCAGGATTATCTGCTTACTAGCCATGTGCAGCACTAGCCATGTGACGTTAGAGCCTGCTTCTTCACGTACAGAAGCAGAAAGCTCTGGGATACGCAAGGGACCATATGCAGCTTCCTGTTAACTTGAAGCACAGTAAGGGGACCCCCCTCCCCCAGTGAGGAGCAGATGCAGACACACAGGGCACAGCAGAGGGTGTCCTCTCCTACCCCTTCTGCACACCATGCAGGAGACTGGGCCACTGATTGCTCCAAACATGTCATTCTGATGCATAACCAGCCGTCCCTTTCTTTCAGCCTTAACTCAGCCCCAGCTCCATCTTGTAGCAGCACCAGCCACTTGAAATCCACGCCGGTGGCCACGCCATGCACCCCCCGGAGACTGAGCCTGGCCGAGTCCTTCACAAACATCCGAGAGTCCACGACAACCATGAGCACGTCCCTGGGGCTGGTGTGGTTGCTGAAGGAACGAGGCATCTCAGCGGCTGTGTACGACCCCCAGAGCTGGGACAGAGCCGGCAGGGGCTCCCTCCTCCACTCTTACACCCCCAGGATGGCTGTGATCCCGTCCACCCCACCGAATTCCCCTATGCAGACGCCCTCGGCCTCCCCGCCCTCCTTCGAGTTCAAATGCACGAGCCCTCCCTACAACAACTTCCTGGCTTCCAAGCCTGCCAGCTCCATCCTGAGGGAGGTGAGGGAGAAGAAGCACGTGAGGAGCAGTGAGAGCCAGACAGACGTGTCTGTCTCCAACCTTAACCTTGTGGACAAAGTCAGGAGGTTTGGGGTGGCCAGAGTGGTGAACTCAGGACGAGCCCACATCCCCACCTTGACTGAGGATCAGGGACCTCTCCTCTGTGGACCGACTGGGCCAGCACAGGCTCTTGTCCCTGGGGGCCTGGTCCCCGAGGGACTGCCTCTGGGGTGCCCCAGCGGCATCCGACGGAATCGCAGCTTCCCCACCATGGTCGGGTCCAGCGTGCAGATGAGGGCCCCTGTAATCCTCACCTCTGGCATCTTAATGGGTGCTAAGCTCCCCAAACAGACTAGCTTGCGGTGAGGCTGGGGGATCGCTGCCCCATCTGCTCCCTGCCTCCTGTCCCCGACAGAGCACTCACACCCTCGTCTCCTCCGAGGTCTGCTTCTCCTGAGCTAGACAGATCAACCGTGTGCCTCGAGGGGGGAGGTGGACCTCCACGTGGTGTGTATACAGGACTCTCTCTTCCAATCCACAGGAAGTAATAACCCTACAAGGTCACACTCTCCTGAGGATGGCGCCTGAGCTCACCTAGGGGAAGGTGGCGTCCTTTCTTCCTTACTTTTAAGAAGCACTGAAATTCCCAAGGCTGTTCTTATCCCATGGATAGGAATCTGGTGAATTCTGCCTAAGACTGTCTGGTTGCACACGCAGCCGCCACGTGGCACAGGTCTCCTCGCTTGCCTGTGACAGCCGACCGGGCTGCCCGCCCTTAGAGAGTTGTCCTTTCAGTTGTAGGTGGCCCAGCTTCATCAAGGCAAGGTCTGCACTATCCTGCCCCAACGGCCTGTCTGTTCTCTAGACATGACTTCTTCTCATGTCTCTGACTTGAAGTTAACCTTGCATTTTGTCACAAGTTGTCAGGGTTAAAGCCTGACGCGAAAAGAATGTATTTACACTCCGACGACTCGCCGTCAGGCGGCCCCTCCGAGTTCTGTTTGTTTGATTTTTCCTTTTCTTTTCCATTTTTAGAATTTTCATTTGCAGGGAAGTCTCAGTACTGGCAGTTTCTCTCTTGGTTCTGACACCAAAATGCAAGGGGTGCACACACTGACTTGCTAATGACATAGCTTATTTCCGGGACCCAGTGTCACACAGCCAGGTTGATGTGTGACCAGTTATCACTGTAACCATAGGATCAAGGGGGAAAGGGACAGGACCGTTAGCCCTATACACAGTGGAGGGGAGGGGCCGAATCCATAGCACACCGCAGTGCATCCTGGGTCAGGGTGTGTCAGGGTTGATGGCTGCTGGCCCCTTTGCACTCTGAAGGGAGCTCGGTCCGTGTGGTAGAGCTCTGTGGCCATTCAGTGGCTGCATTTTTTTTTTTAGTCCTCTCGTTTCAAAACTAAAATTACGTTTCCTCCCCATCCCCCAAGTGCACTGTCCCCATTTCCACCCATAGGAAAAGACCAGAGGTGCTTATGAGTGGAAGAAGTGGGAGCAAGTGAGTGACCCTGGGTCGGTCGCCATCACCTGTGCAGTGACGAACTTTTATTTATTATCCACGTGTGCTGTATTTTAATCAGATGCCCTCTCTGCTTCCAGCTCCAGCCCGTGTGTGTGTGTGTGTGGGTGTGTGTGTGTGTGTGTGTGTGTGTGTGTGTGTGTGTGTGTGAGAGAGAGAGAGAGAGAGAGAGAGAGAGAGAGAGAGAGAGAGAGAGATTGATTGATTCCGCCCAGGTATATATTATTTATTTACTTTTGTCTGAGGATGGGTGTACATCTGTGTGTCACATAGTCACCTGCCGCAGACATCTGTGGAAGATGTAGCATCCTGTGTACTAGAAATTATCACATGAACAACCCCTCCCCCCCCAGCAAAAGATGTGTCCCTGAGTCGAGCGAGGGTCACCTTATGTCCACCAAGGATGCTCGAGAAGGTCCCCAAGCAGCAAACTTCAGTCCCACTATTTCAAACTATTTATTCTCCAGACGGAGCTGGTTCATCATGTTCTCAGCTCTCCTGGCTGCTGTGTACGTGTGCAGTCACTCCCAAGTAACGTACCCTTTTATTTGAATGTATTTTTAAAGCAGTAGGTAGAACAGCAAAGGAGGGTGACCACCTTGGTGTGGATGGACCGTGTCACGTGTTCAGAGGGGCCTCCCATCCGCACTGGAAACGCCAGTGTGAGAACCGGCACTTCAGAGGTCGTGATAGTGTAGTTAGCAAACCGGTGATCAACATTGAGCCACACTACCAAAAAGCCTGTTGTAATGCATCAGACCGGCGACAAGATTTCATTCACTAACGAATATCAATAAAACAAGCTCAAAGGATGGAAACCTTTTGTCTTTCTTTAGTATGTCTGTGTGGGGATATGTGCACCTGAGTGCAGTTGCCCTTAGAGGCCAGAAGAGGGTAGTGGATCCCGTGGAGCTGGAGTCACAGGTCGTTCTGAGCAGCCTAATGGGGATGCTGGGAACCAAACTCAGGTCCTCAAAGGCAGTAAGTGCAAACAGGCTGCAAAGGCTCAGTCTTCACCCGAGCCACCTCTCTGGCCTTGATGTGTACTATGTACGCATCTTCTCATCAGGAAATTCGCCTCTTGAAGAGTTGAAGGCATTTGGCTCTTTGGGGACAGTAAATGAAAGGTATATACCTCACAGTGTCTCATCCCCCCATTCTTTTTTTTTTCTTTTTTTCAGAGCTGGGGACCGAACCCAGGGCCTTGCACTTGCTAGACAAGTGCTCTACCACTGAGCTAAATCCCCAACCCCTCATCCCCCCATTCTTAACCAACATAATAGCATTCCATGGACAAGTTCCTTGTCAGACCCTGATGCACTTTTCAGGGCTGTATGCTGCTCCACTGGAGACAGATTCAGTCCTGTGAACACACACGCCCTCCAATGAGCCAGTCCCCTACAGTCAGTTACACAGTTGATTCTCATCTTTTATGAGTAAAGCGCATAATGAACAAAGCCTCTTCCTGTAAGGGATTGCCCACACAGGTATGACATCACAGAGAGAACCACCAGAGAGGTAGTGTCAAATTTCCTCCCGTTGAGTTCTCCTGATCGACTTAGGAGCCAAGAGTGGTAAAGGCTACCAGAAAAAGTGTGAGGAGGAAGACGAAACCCACTCTGCTGCTTCGGGAGGAAGATGCTGGGGTTATGACATCATGAGTGTCAGGGACACCAGAGGAGGGCATTGTGTCATGGGCACTGAGGTGTGACTCCGTGAGTGTTCGACACTGGTGTTGAGTAAATTGCCAGGTTCAACCACTTGGTAATGATGACCTGGAGCAAGCCATTTGGACTCTATCTTTTAATCTGTAAGGAGGGTAGAATAGCTCTACCATGTGATATATGAGGCACAGGCATGACTTTGAGCAGAGAGAGCAGCTGGTGAGGGGCAGTGTGTTTGAGTAAGGACAGCCAGGGGGACACCCACTGACAGGTAAAGGCGGTGAGAGAGAACTTACTTTCTTATTGCTGTGACCCAGTACCGGACAGGAAGCAGTTAAAGGTGGGGGGATATCGTTTTCAGCTTGCAGCTCAAGAGAATACAATCTGTCTATCACACTGGGTCAGGATGGTGGCGGGAGCATGGGAGACATCTGGTCACATTGCGCTGGCAGACAGGGAGCTAGACTGGTCTAGCAAACCGCAAGGCAAGGCCAGTCACAGCGACCACTTCTTCCAGTGAGGCGTGGCATGCTTAGGGCTCCTCCACAACCTCTCCAAACAGCTGGGGACCGAGTGTTCAAACAGAGATGGGAGGGGGCAGTTCACATTTAAGCCACAGTGGAGAACAACCATAGACGTCCCGGGTACCACCCTGGGCTCCTTCCTCCACGTACTGAGACAAGAGGGAGAGCATCCTCAGCACCTCCAGCTGTGGGACAGAAGTTCCCTGCTAAGCTGCAGCCTGCAGGGAAAGGAAATGTTAATGCTAAGTCTGCGTGCTTTTTGGATGCTACAGGGACCCTCTGTGTTGGGGCCAGGTGTTTGTAGCTTTTAAAAACATTTTTCTCGATTCTTTGAGAGTTTCATACAATGTATCTTAGTATTCAATGTCTTAGTATACAATGTATCAATGTATTCACTGGCAACTCTATAACTCTTTCCATACCCACTTCCCTCTCCCCACCACTCCCAAATTCACATCCCATGCCCAGCCTAGGTTGTTCAAGTGTCCCCCAAGGAGCCAATATGAAGCAGGAAACAAAGATGTCAAATTCTTGGTTTTCAACTATGAGGAAGAAAAGGCTAAGTACACAGTCTGGTGTGAGACAGGACCTGGAGGGGAAGCTTGCTGTACTGTTTTTTCATTTCTCTGCCAGTCAGGTGCAGTCCCCACCCTACCCCTTCCTAGGCTCACTAGTTATTTAGCCATGACAAGAACTGAGTGGTCAAGGTTCTTGCAACAGTCAAGGAAAGGGAGGGGCTGGAGGGTCCCAATATTCACTATGCATTTGATATGGACACAATTCCCCTTTGCTAGTGGTCTGAGTCCCAGGTTATGGGAAAAGCCTGGGATGAGTCGTAGGATCCAGACTCCAAAGATCCTGCAAAGATCCAGTTTTGCAGGGGCTAAGAAGGAAGGCGTTACACAGCCCCACCCTAAGGCTCACCTCCTCCACAGGGCCACCATTCCACTGAGCAGTGGGGAAGGAGAAATGACAGCAGACGCGTCTCAGTGGAGAAATATCCAGCCCCACGTAGATGTGAGGACTCACTACCACACACTGCCCAGGAGCAGGAAGGCAGGTGCATCCCAGAGCCTTGTGAACAGGGCCAAAGGGAACAGCAGAAGCCTCCCTTCAGCTCCAGCAAGACCGCATTCGGAACCTGATGCCATCTTGAAGAAGGCAGGCAGAGGGAGGCATCAATACGAATTCCCTGAAGCATATAAAAGGGATTAATTTGAGATATGGGATCAGAGGAGAAAATGATGTGTGTCTGAGCTCCTGGTCATAACACGAGGAATTTGTTTCCACGGCCAGTAGAGGGCGCTCGGAGATAAAAGAAGGCCTGTTGGCACTGGGCCTTGGATAGGCAATCACCACATCCGACTTTTGCTCTCCCTTGGAAAGCAGTAGAGGGCAGGTTCCTGTCTCGCTCCCAATCTGGCTGTCACTTGCATAGGAGCTTTGCTTGGGTTCAAGGTTGGGAAAAACACCCAGGAGGCAGGTCTGGCTACTCAGTGGATTGGCTCTCCCTCTTAGAGACTTCATGCACCCACTTAGTGGCTGCCTCAGGCTGCTCTGAGGTCCAGACAGGCTCTAGTGTAGGTTGTGAGGTAGTCATGAGTGCAGGCAAGCGAGTCCCTGTGCTTGGGGCATCAGGAAGTCATGGGGCCAGAGAGGCACAGCAATGAAGAATGGTAAAACTCAGCATCCAATGGGGAGGAAACACTTCACACACACACACACACACACACACACACTCATACACACACACACAAACATACTCATATACACACACACTCATACACACCCACACACACACACACACACAAACATACACATACACACACACAACATACACATATACACACACACGCACACACACACATACACACACAAATACACACACATACACGCACACACATATACACACATACACACATACTCATACACACACACACACACACACAACACCACACCACACCCAGACCATCCAGAAATCACCTTAGAGATAGTTATGAAAATGTTATGTGTTATTAAGATGCCACCTTAGATAGGCTTGGATATGGGCCCATCTAGAGTCAGCTTTAATTGTCAACTTGACATAACTTAGAATCTCGGCCTTTTGGCTAAGATCAAGTATAGAAGCACCTGGAAAGACAGTCTCATTAAGAGATTGTCTATATTTGGGTTGGCCTTTGGGGGCAGGGAGGAGAAGAGAGACAGAGACAGAGGGAATGAGAGAGAGACAGAGAGACAGAGACTGAGAGAGACACAGAGACACACACAAAGACAGAGAAACAGAGAGAGACACAGAGACAGAGAAACAGAGAGACAGACACACAGACAGAGACAGAGAGAGTGTGTGTATCTTAATTAAGGTAGTCAATATGGCATGATCCAGCCCATGGTGGGCAGCAGCATTCCCTAAGCAGGGGTCCTGAACTGATTAAGAGTGGAGACAAAAAGCCCTGAGTGCAGGTAGCAGTCAGCAGTCTCTACCTCAGCAGGGCTTCACTGAGGTGGGACCCCCAGGCTTGCTGACGCTCTAAACCTTCAGGCCGTCCCACAGCTGTTTTCTACAGTCACCTCACTCTGCTGAACGAACACCTTCACTCCTCTCTTACAGTGAAAACGGAGGCACAGCACAGGACAGCTCCCTACTTCCTGTGTCCAGACCCACAAGCTTGCTGCCAGCTCTTTGATTTTTCTGTCTTTTATGAAGGAAACAGGCTCTCCTTCTAGATTCTGACCCATTTCTGCATGAATTCTGTGTCCCTCTCTCTTGGGACCCACCCCATTTCAGCCATTGTGCCTTTATTTCCCTGCAGTCTGAAAGATTCTTTATGAAACATTTAAAGTTGGATGTAAGAGTAAGACAACAAATTGGATATTCTTGCCATTCTCATAAGCTAAGCCTCTTAGCTGTGGATGCTGGGTGTGGGTTAGAGCAGCGGTTCTCAACCTGTGGCTACTTTGACATGGGAATGGCAACAACACACCCAGCACGGGAAATGAGGGGAGGCCAGTTGCACTGATTATGAATTTGTAAACACTACAAATTTGTGTTTACTGCTTTGCTGCAGCTGGAGTTCTGTGAACCATATCCCTGGAGACTTGCCTCTTCCTGTCCATGTGCTTGTCCATTAGCAACATCCCAGCACCTCCTTTCCAGGCTACGGTGTGTGGTTTTCCCCTGGTTCCTGCCACAGGGTGTCACTGTTGTGTAGCAATTGCCTCAGATTAAAGCAAAGCCTCCCACTTGGGAGAGGAACCTTTTAAGAGTTGTGAAGCAACAGAGTATTTTAGGGCAGAATGTGTATAAGGAGGTAAAACACCAGGGTGTTCTAAAAGGAAGTAATGCACTCCATGCTGAAGGGAAGCTAGTTAGGACAGGAAGCAAACAACTCAAGTAGCTTCAGGAAGTTCCTCAAACTGACCAGATTCAGTAGACTCCTTCCTCCCCAGGAGTACACAAGCAGGAAAGACTGCTAAGAGTTGCTCTCAGACAAACTAAGCTGCTCAGGAGAGGCTGGGACCAGCTGAGCCACCTGCAAAGGACTGTTCTCAACCTTCAGAGGTGCCTGCAGGCTGCGTAGTGTGTTCTAGACCTGTCACTGGGCTGGGGTGGGCTTTGGTGATGCGGCTGTCACGGAGTCATTTCTGCTTCTATAAGTAACCCTTCACCCATATTCCAATAAATCTCACTGGTTCACCAAGCTGGACTTTGGCTCTCCCATACTCTGGTTTGTCATTGGCTCCCTATCTCCTAACAGAGGTTAGTGGACATTTATTTGTTCATGTCTTTCCAGGAATAGTATCACACAACAGCAACCACAGCCTTCCTTGCAGGAATAGCATTCAGGCAGCACACTCTCTGGGCTGCCCCTTCTCAAGACAGCTACATCGTGCATCTCGGTTTCATCAACTCATCGCCTCTTCCCAAGTCTCTCGGAAGTGGGAGCTCCGATTCCCTGTTCTCTAGCTGGGGGAGCATCTCAGTGTTCGCCAGTGTGTATGAGGTCCTAGACTTAATCAATCCCCAGTACTGTGATAATCACATCCCAACACTGCACATTCTGTCTTTTGAAAACAGACGCTTGTTCCTAGCTAGCCATTAGGACTTAAACTTCTCTGCCTCTGGGGTCACACCCACCTCTTTGTCTTTAGCTGACCTGATCTCTTTGCTTGTTGGGAGTAGAACAGTTTTCATTTCAAAACAGAGCTGAGCCACACGTGCACATCCCAGCACGACACAGATGCACATTGAAGCCAGGGAGTCAGGACCGCAGACCCAAAGCCTCAAGGGCACTGCTGGGCTGCCCCTGCATCCTTAAACTGTAGGACGATATCCAGGGAAAGGGGAGTGCTGCTCCTCGCAAAGGTGGCGGGTCTGCGAGCAGTGCAGAACAGGCAGTGTGTTTTATTTTTATTAAAAGCCTGCATGTGCCAGGCTGGAGAGATGGCTCAGTGGTTAAGAGCACTGACTGCTCTTCTAGAGGTCCTGAGTTCAATTCCCAGCAACTACACGAAGGCCCACAACCAATCGGATGCCCTCTTCTGGTGTGTCTGAAGACAGCTACAGTGCACTCGTATACATAAAATAAATAATTCTTTAAAAAAAAAAACCCATGCGTGTGCTGTGTGCATGTGTGTATGCGCATTTACAGGTGTGTGGGTGCACGAGTGTGTGTGCACTTATAGAGGCCAGAGGTTGGTGCCAGGACTTACTCTCCATCACTTTTAGACCTCATTCCTCGAGGCAGGGCCTATCAAGCAAACCCAGAGCTCATCGATATAGCTAGTCTCACTAGTGAGCTTGTTTCAGAGGCTCCAGACTCCACCCTGAGGCTTCCCGGAAAGTAATTTAACCACTGAGCTTACTTCGCAGCCTACAGGGTAGATTCTGAACACATTTTGTAGTTGATTCCGCATGATCCATCAGCAGTTTAGATGGAAGGCGTGAAGAGTAGTCAGATGGCAAGGATTTTGGCCCAAAGCGCCTGTGAGGACGACGGGGTTGCATTCTCTGGAACAGGGAAAGAAAGTCAGGAGCTTGAGCTGGCCAGCCTGTGGTTGGCATGTCTTAGAGGCAGCCAGATGGGGCCAGTCCACCTCCTTGCCTCTGAACTTGACCTGTCTATCACCCAAGACAGAGTCTCTCACGTCAGTGTCCTAGTGTGCACCCGCACTGCAGTCACTCCAGGAAATCCTTCTTTGTTGTTGTTGTTGTTGTTGTTGTTGTTTATGTGATACACATATGTGTTACATGTTGGAGCATGAGCACATGCATGTTGGGGCCAGAGATCAATGAATGTCTTCTTCAACCAATCACTACCTTATACTTAGCCACAGGGCTTCTTTGCTAACACTGAAACTCACAACTTCCCTAGACTGACTGGAAAGCAAGCTATGGGGCTCTCCCTGGCCTCCATCCCCAGAGCCAGTGAGCTGTGGGCATCTCCCTGGCTCCATCCCTGAAACACTGGGCTTAGACGCCTGCTGCCATGCTCAGCTTTTAACAGGTACTGAGGATTTGAACTCAGTTCCTCATGCTTGTGCAGCACGCACTGTTCCCATATAGCTGTCTCCCCACACCTGTGAATAGCATTTGAATGAATAGGTGGGAAAAATAAGGAACAGCCCCGAAGGTTGCCGTTCAGGCTAAAGGTCACAGTACCCAGCTTCTACCTCAGGTTTCTTTCCCAGACAGAGGCTGACAATAGCCACGCTGTCTGGACTGGAAACCCAGCTCGTTCTTTCATTAGATGTAAATGAAATCTTTCTTCCTGGAAGTAGAGAAAGCTCTGGAGACTCAGGAGCCTTGCACCCTCCTGAACTCACTGCAGGCTTGTCCGGGTGGAAGATGGGGCTTTAACAAGGTCTGAGTGCCAGGAAAGGACTCCAGGGACAGATGCGTGCAGTGAGCCTTTTATGTGCAGATGTGGTGTGCATGCATGCTTGGGAGTGGGAGTTTGTGTGAGTGTGTGTGTGTGTGTGTGTGTGTGTGTGTGTGTGTATGTGTGTTACCCCTATCTCTTGGGAAATCTGGATCAAACTCCAGGACAGTTTCTTTTGCAGGGTTCCTCTCTGCTCAAGTCCCAATCCAGGTCATTAAGACGTTCCCGCTGGGTGCCGGTGACAGCCAGGTGTGGGTGCCGGTGACAGCCAGGTGTGTCTTTTTCCTACTGTCCAGAACAGCACAGAACCTGCTATAGAACGGGAGGAACCGGAGCACTCAAGACTTATCCTGTTCCAGTTTTCTTTCTGTTGGGGTAAAGACAGTGTGACCTAAGCCACTTGGGGAGGAAAGGGTGCGTTTAACTTTCCACCATTGAGGGATACCGAGACAGGAGTCTGGAGGCAGGACCTGAAGCACCTGCCCTGGGCTGGCGCCACCCACAGGGGTCTGGGGCCCTGTCACATCAATCACCAGTCCGAAGCCTCACAGACTTGCCCGCAGTTCAGTCCCATGACTGAGGTTCCAGGTGACTCTAGGTTTGTGTGAGGTTGACACCTGAGGTTGATTATGAAGCACCCTAATTCTGCCTGTTCAGGCTCTGGCCCCTGGTGTCACTTCTCCCAAGGGGACTTTGTAGACATCCCAGGTTGCCATTATGGCTCCCTGTGAGGCAGGGAGCAACACAGATGGCAAAGCAAAAGTGGGGGCAGCCATTTTGTCAGCAGCAGTCTTTCCACCCTGTTTCTATGCTCTAAGCACAAGCTTAGACGCGCTCAGCAGAACTTAACATTTTCACTTTTTTGGAATTGTTTTCCTTTCACTTTTCCTCTGCTCAGAACTGGAAGGCAGAAGATGCTGGCTCGCTAATTAGAAGTAACCATGGTTACCAAGTTGTCTTCAAAATATCTCGAAGAGTTGTTTGGATCCCCAGCCCCACGATCTTTTTGGTTTTAATTCTACAGAAAGCATTTTATTTGACAACCATCTTTATTTGCTTCCCAGTGGTTGGGTGAATTCTACCAAATTCACTCTTTTTGGTAGTCGTGTTAAAAGCTCAGAGATAGAGTGAAAAAAGAACCACTCATTAAAAATATAATTCCACGGACTGAATTATCTTACATTTTCAGTTGGTTGAGTAACAAACAAGGGAGAGTCCTGCAGATTTCAACATGGCCTCACAGAGAGACATCAGCAACCTGAACGGAACGTGTCAGTGTCCACTCAGGGCTCACGGGTAAATTACTGAGTCTGAAGCTTCCTGTCAGGGTTATGATTCATGTAGCAGTTACTGGATACTGCATTAGTCAGCGTCTTTCGGTTCTACTGCTGTGAAGAGACACCATGACCAGGACAACTCTTAGAAAAGAAAGCATTTAATTTGGACTTTCTTACAGCTTCAGAGGTCTATCTAGCGCATTAGCATCGTGGTGGGGGAGCATGGCAGCTCGCAGGCAGACACGATAGCTGAGAGTTCTTCATTCTGGATGAGCAGGAAAGAGGCAGACACAGGGTCTAGCTTGAGCTTTTGAAACCCCAAAGCCCACTCCAGTGACACACTTCCTCCACCAAGGCCACACCTCCTAATAGAGTCACTCCCAAGCATTCACGTGTAAGTGCCCCCGGGGGCCATTCCTATCCAAACCACCAGTCATTTCTCAGTGTGGAACGCCTGGGGTTGCTGAGTACAGGAGTGTAACTTGGTGATAGTTGTTGCAGTGAAGAAAGCGAGGCGGTGGTGAGAGGCTGGCTCTCATTTGGTGGACCAGAAAGCTGAGGAAGGGGAAGATAGTGTCTCACTGGCTTCCTTCTTCCTCTCTTATTCAGCCTGGAATCCCAGTGCATGGGCTGATACCACAACTTTCAGGGTAGGTCCCCCTCCATGTTAATACTCTCTGGAAATCCTCTTTTATTGATATTGTTATCATCATTTAAGTTTGTATCTAGATAATTTTGCACATGCGCACAGTGTTTGCCAGTCACTCTCACTCCCCCACCAAAGGCTCTGAAGACCACGGTCTTGGATGAACCAGTTCCCAGGTTGGCCACTGGGCACCTACCTGCCAGAAGGGAGGCCAGGGTGCAGCCTTCACTCTGCAAACAGACTGATATGGGCAGAGCCAAGAGGTGGTGGAACTTGTGTAGACTTAACCGGGCTGATAACCCACTAGAGCAAAAATGCCAACACATTCTAAGATGCCGACGAGGACCAGGGCCTCAGGTGCAATGCTCTTGCTGTTCAGGGCACACGTCAGGTGTCCCCAGCATACAAAGTACTGTGAATACACTTCTCCTAGGAAAAGAAGCTCAACAGATTCATCTGGTCAGATCTCATAGATGCCGGAACTCTGAAGACCTTCAAGGAACTTTAAAGTGATCTATCTAATGAACAAATGTACCTCCAGTGTGTGTGTGTGTGTGTGTGTGTGTGTGTGTGTGTGTGTGTGTGTGTATGTCTATGAGTGTGTGAATGTATTGTATGTGACTGTGTGTGTGAATGTATTGTATGTGACTGTGTGTGTGAGTGATGTATGTGATTGTGCATATATCTGTGTATGAGTATATGAATGTATTATGCATGTGTCTGTGTGAGAGTGGTGTGTGTGTGTGTGTGTGTGTATGTCTATGAGTGTGTGAATGTATTGTATGTGACTGTGTGTGTGAATGTATTGTATGTGACTGTGTGTGTGAATGTATTGTATGTGACTGTGTGTGTGAATGTATTGTATGTGACTGTGTGTGTGAGTGATGTATGTGATTGTGCATATATCTGTGTATGAGTATATGAATGTATTATGCATGTGTCTGTGTGAGAGTGGTGTGTGTGTGCGTGTGTGCGTGTGTGTGTGTGTGTGTTTTGTTGAGGATGGAACCTAGGCCTTATCTATGCTAAATGCCCTATTATTTAGCTTCATCTCTGGCTTTCTCTTTACTTCTTATTTTGAGACACAGTTTTCCTGCTAAGCCTCCTTGAACTCACAATCCTCCTGCCTCAGCCTCTGCAGTAGCTGTGTGAGACCTGTGTCAGACCTGTGCCAGCAGCTATTTAGATAGTTTCCACATTTTTAATACACTTGAGAAAGCCCACTGAAAAATCACCAATGTGTTCCTTTTCTTCCTCTCGTGTTATCAGTATTTTCTGAGCGTTAAGAAATCAGTTGTCACATGTGAATCCATTTGCTTATTGATTTGGGGGTGCACACGTGGTACTGTGCATGTGTGGGGAATAGCTCATGGAAGCTAATTCTCTCTGTCCACCATGTGGGCTCCAGATATGGAATCCATGCCATCAGGTTTGGTGGCAAGCAACCTTACTCCCTGAGCCATCTCATTGGCTCCCTGTCTGGGTTTTTACTTGAGTAAAAGAAAGGAGGCTGGAAGTGTGAGGGGGAGGGGTGGGTGTCCTTTAGTACTCTGTCACTCTGTGCACATCCCTCATGCCTGATGTCCTTGTGACAGCCTGCCTTTCAGCTTCCTGTGCCAGCTTGGAGGGACTTGATCACACCCCTGTGTGTGTTTCACTTTCCTAATGAAATTGCCTCTAAAACCGATCTGCAACCTTGTTGGAAGGGATCCCAAGACACTTTCTTCTGCTGACTAATCCATTACACAAATATTTATTGAGTCCAGACACTGTGGTAAGTGATGGAAATTAAATGAAACAGACAAAACCCTACCCTCATGGGACCGATGTCCTAGTAGGCGAGCGAGAACAAGCAAGCATTTGATATACGATGTAATTCTGAGAGACGGTACGGAAGGAGACAAAACAGAGAAGTTAGAGGGGATGGGTCAGTGGGTAGGGCAGCACTGAAGGATCGGGAAGATCCAGCCATGCCTGTCGGGGAAGTCAGAGAGAAGGAGTCCAGAGGCAGAGCTGAATTTAGTGTTTTTGGGGAGGTGAGTGTGTAAGGAGTGAGGGGTGAGGTCAGACTCAGGAGTGAGTGGAGGTGATACTGCTGGGGGGTGGGGGCTGTACAACGGGATCCAGGAAGTGATGGGGAATCTGGAGGGGATGCTGAAGAGAGCAGAAGAGAGACACAGCAAATCCTTTTCACCTTTGATAACTAATGTTCATAGAATCTGGGGCCCAGGGGAAATTAGTGAGGCTGCAGCTCTCTCTTTGCCTGGTTTTTGCTGTATTTACCTCCAGGATGAGCAATGGTTTAGAGGTACCAGGGAAAAATATTGAACGTAGCTAGGAATGAGGCTGAGAGATTAAGAATCTTTCCTTTGGCACATGAGGCCTCTAGTCTTGTCAGTTTGATGAGATTTAAAACCGCCTGGGAGAGACAGCTCTGGTATGTCTCCGAGGATGTTTTTAGAAAGACTTAACAGAGGAGAGAAAATTCATCCCAACTGTGGGTGGCATCATCCTACAGACCAGGGCCCTGAATGAATAAAAAGGAGAAAGCTGAACAGTGGTCCTCGTCTCTCTGCTTCCTGACTATAGATGCCATGTGACCAGTTCCCTTCTGCTGCCCACTACCATGGCTACTCCACCCAAGGGGCTAAGTCCTTGAACCAGGAGAAAAGAAAACAGTACTCTGAGTCCTTCTGTGGAGCTCACCACTCTGTTTGGTACCACTGGCACCAGTCCTTGAATTCAGACACTGTCAGCTCTTTGCTAAAGCCTACCAATGTGTCTGGAGATGCATAAAGAGAAATGTCCAAAAAAACAAAAACAAAAGCAAAGACAAAAAAACCCCAACTAATCTCAGCTCTGGGGATGGATTATTGACTTTGTGGATCTTACTGACATGAGATCTACTCCCCCCAACCCCCAGCGTCTGTATGTCTATTGTCCTTTTAGACGACTGTACTTCCTACAGGTTCTTTACTAATGAATAAGTTGAACAGCATCATCGAAACACATGGGTTTTATATATCTAGGAGTCATGTGTGGCTTTGTCCTTGAAAACTTAGTGCCCACCATGCCTGGTGACTCAAAAGCCTCTAATTCAGATCCATTCTTCATTCCTTGGGTACCGTCAGCTTCGCATTCAGTCCCTCGTCCCTCGTCCATCCCATCCCCACCCCACCCCCACACACATTTACACACAGGATGTGATCGCCTCCCATCCCATCCCATGCTTGGTGGTTTGCTAAAAATACAGACCTACAGATGTTTTTGAATGATTTATGGTACGTTAGTTACTAGCCCCCTCTCTGCGACCAAAGCAACTTAAGGGAGGAAGGCATTAGGTTGGCTCACGGTTTAAAGGGATACAGTCTACAGTGTTTGAAAGAGAGGATGGTGAGAGCATCAGGAAGTAGAGAGGTGGATGCTGGTGCCCAGCTCGCTCTTCTCCCTTTATTCAGCTTGGGATCCCTGCCCACGGGATGGTGCCACAAGTTTAGGGTGGGTTTTCCTTCTTCAGTTCCTCTTCTTTGGAAAGATACACCCAGAGGCGTGCCTCCTAGCTGACTCTAAATTCAGTCAAGTTACCAAGTTACAATGTTACCATCACAAATGGGAATTGGATACTTAATATGGGAGGCAGTCTCAGAGAGCTAACTGTCAGACCAAATGGAATGGGAACCCTAGGAGGTAACAGTGCATTGAGATATCTACTTGGGATCTTTATTTCACGCTGAATTCTAACTCGTTCTCAGGTTAAAGATTGCTCTGACTGTGTTTCCCTGTGGCCACCAGGAGGACAAGAATCCCTTTTCTACCACTGAAGAAACACTGAGTGTCCTAGGGAGTAAAGGTAGGCCAGGGTGGCCTTGCTGAACATGACATAGATTGGAAAATGTTGCCTTCAATATATGTCCCTTTGTGCCACCCTGTCCTGGAGGCCTTGGTCAGAAGTTCTGAGAAGCTGCACCGTGGGTGGTGTTCTTAGATCATCTCTGTGGACTAGATTCCTTTACTGATCTCCACAGAGAATGAACAGATTCTGTTCTGGATGGCAGGAGTCCTCCCAGCATGCCCTCTAACTGAAGTGTGACAGGGCTCAGGGCAAGCTGTCACAGGCTGTTGTGTAACTATTTCCTCTAGATTAAACATTTCCTCCTCAGGGGATCAGGGAGGCTCACCAGGGTTATGAAACTCACAGGAAACAGCCCCCCCACCCCCTATTATAAAACTGGTAAATGGAGAGGCGACTCTTCTGAGGAGTTGCCTACAAGTTGTGCAGGGAGCTCTGAGGATGCAGCTTTCACGAGTTGCTGCCCATGTTGGGCTGTGCTGATAGCCCATGCTGCTTTAGGTGACCCTGATAAGGCCTCCAAGCCAGGTACAGACGGAATCATTTCTCTGGTCTGTCAGTGTCTTCTTTGCCTCAGAGCAGGTTTAGATTCCCCAGGACAAGTAGCACGGCCTAGGCTTAGTGCTACATCAGTGGAGGTCTAAGAATGGTCTGTGGCCAGCAGCACAAGAACGGCCTGGGAGTCTGCTTGGACGTGAGCCTTGATTGGCTGAGTCTGAACATGCAGTTCATCACGATCCCCTGGTGATTCCCTACTTTCTATAGTTTGAGGGTGCTGGGTAGTGGAATCCTATTCATTGGGTGCACCAACCTTCAAGTCTGGGACCCATCAGCTGGGGCACGGGGTCAGCCATTACCACCTTTCAGGGCTCACCCCTGGTCTGTAGAAGACAGACTGTGGGGCGACCATTGCCCTGAAACTTATTAAAGGCCGGGGTGAAATCTCGGGGTGGGAGAACTGTAAGAGATCAGCATCAGTATAGCCGAGGGTGGGCCCTGGAGCTGAGCCCAAGGGTACTCCCACAAGCCACCTTGCATTTAGTGGAGTGCCCTGCACTCAAATCCCGTACCATTTCTAGAACGATCTACTGCAAGGCTTCATCTGTGGACATCGCGTACCAGGCTCCCCTCCTTGTCTGGTCTGGGGACCCCCACTGAACACAATGAATGAGGGGCAGAAGGAAATCTCTTTAATAGCATAGCAACATTAGGTCTGGGAGCCACCGGAGGGAAACACTGCCTTCCCACCGCTCAGCTGGGTTGAGGTGTGTGGCTGCATTGCACACTCTGAACAGACAGATTTCACATCGGGGACTTAATAAATAGGTACTCAAAATGTCAAACATTAGAGGCGAGGGGTTGTGTGCGTGGTTGTTTTCTCATTCCGCCTCCTCCAAGCAGCGCTGAGAGGCTGGCCCACTACGATGGGTATTCGTAGTCCTCAGCACTGCGCCGGCCGAAATCCATCCAGCCCATGTAGTCCCGGTCACTTATCCTATGGCTAGGGTCCAGGCCCTGCAGGTTCTTAAGAACGGACATGCGACCAGAGGGAGCTGTGGGGAGAAGAAAGGAAGGAGAGATGAGCTTTAGATCTGAGAATGTGACCAGTTTAAGCCAGGATGAAAGCAGTGGGGAAAGCCAGTGCGTGAGTGCGTGCGTACGTACGTACGTATACGTGCATGCGTATAAACATCTGTGTGTACCTCAATCTCAGGGCCTCACCTGAAGCTCACCGGCTGGGCTATTCCAGCTGGCCAGCAAGCCTCCGGGATCCTCCTATCTGCCTCCCCAGCCCTGGGTTGTAGGAACAGAACACATCCAGCCTTTTTATGTGGGTTTCTTGGGAATTGAACTCAGGTGTTTGTGCTGAGATGAAAGGTGGAGACCAGAGAATCCCCTAGAAACTCATGGGCCAGGCAGCCTGGAGTACAAAGTGTATCAACCACGAAAAACCTGATCTCAAACCAGGGAGACGTAAAGCCCAACCAACACCCAGGGTTGACCTCCGACCTCCACAGTGCACTGTGCCAAGTACACACCCTTTGACACACGCACGCACACACGCAGGCACACGCTCACGCCTGCCCACAAAAGAAAGGAAGGAAGGAAGAAAGAAAGAGAGGAGAAAGACTTTTTTAGAATGAAGACCAGTCAGACAGCTCAGTGGGTAAAGATGCTTAGAGCCAAGCTTGACAACATGAGTGTGAGTCCTTGGAGTCACACAGTAGAAGAAGACTCCTGTTGGTTGTCCTCTGAGCTCCCCAGGATTACCATGACACAGATCCTCATAATTAGATGTTTAAAAAGTAATAGGATCCAACCGAGTCAACCAACCTGGACCCTGGGGCTCTCAGAGTCAGAACCAACAACCAAAGAACATAGATGGGCTGGACCTAGGCTTGTAGGTGCAGCTTGATCTTCATGTGGACCTGAACAACTGGAGCAGGGGCTATCGCAAAGGCTGCTGCCTGTACGTGGGCAGCATCTGAGCTCCCTTTCTGGCCTCAGTGGGAGAGGAAGCATCCAGCCCTGACAAGAATTGATGTGTCAGGGTCAGGGTGTGTGTGTGTGTGTGTGTGTGTGTGTGTGTGTGTGTGTGTGTGTGTGTGCGTGTGTGTGTGTGTGTGTGTGTGTGTGTGTGTGTGCAGATACTCAGGGGAACCCCACATATTCGAAGGAGAAGGGGGAAGGAATGGGGAAGGATTATGGGAGGAGGTAACCAGGAGTGGGGCAGTGAGCAAGATGTAAAGTGAATATAAGTAAAAAAAATAAATTAAATTTTAAAAAGTAATAGAATCAAGTTCTCTTCTATATGAATATTGTTTAAAAATTAATTTGAAAGCTACATTTTTAAAAATAATAACCAGAAGAATACATCCTGTCATCTTGATAACATTAAAAAAAAAAAAACTGAATGAGAAGTCACAAAAGACTTAAATCAGCCATTTTGACCAAACCACAAGGACATATAACCAGCAATGGGTTCCAGCCTGTGGCAACTGCATGATCTGGGAAAGGAGGGGTGTAGTGACAAGATTCCTCCTTCCGAACGTGGATGGCATGGTCTCAGCCCACAGTGCTCATCAATGGCCTCCTGGGCTTGTAGCACCTTCTGTGCTGAGTAAAGGGTAAAGAGGGTCTCTCAGGACCTCTGTGGTGAAGAAGTGTAAACCTCTCAATGGCTTCCACTGAGCTAGGACTACAGTGTTTCCACCTTTGGGGTATTTTGCAGGCAGCTTCTCCAGCAGCTTCTGCCCACAGGCGAGCACAGCCAAAAGAATTATTTACGGATGCCTTTGCCCCTGCTCCAGTAAGCAACCCTAATGAGACCCGTTGGGTCATTGAAAAGAATGTAGGGAAGTGGAGGAGGGGTTACTTGGCAAGAGGATCAGTGGTGGGGAGTGGGGTAGGAGGGGTGGGAGATGTAGGGGGGGGAAGACAATAGATGAGGGTTGTGGGGTATGATTTGAATGTGATATACATGTACTAAACGTCATAATGAAACTCACGGTTATGTCATAATTAACACACATCAATAAAACATTTTTTTCAAATGACACCACGGAGGCAGTTATCCAGACTTAACTGCATAATGAATTTAACCAGCTAAACTTAAAACAGAAACCACCACAATGAATAGCAACTGTATTTTCTCTTTCTGCAGACTCACGCCTTCCCTGTTTGGGAACTGAGAATCCACTGGGTGAGTTTTTCTGGTGTAGAGAGCCCCGCCTGTGCAAAGAAGCCCCAGCTGCATAGCTGTTCACTGCCTTTCAGGTAAAAACCTAACCTGCAGTCCATGCAGCCTGGGTCCCTGTGTGGTCACAGGGGAAACAGCCCGTCTCTCTGCCTGCTTAGGGAGTGACATCCACTCTAGGGCTCCGTGCAACCAATGCCTCTGCCAAGCCAGCAGCCTGGCCAGTGTGTGGCCGTGCAGCCAGTCGTGGATGCCGTGTCTGGACCATGCCTCGGTTCTCGTAAGCTACACGGATCTGTCGTCCAGTGTGGCTTGACGCTGCCTCCTCTCCTGCCATCCTAGCACTACACAGTGAAGGACTTAGAATCAAGTCATGGAACGAGGTAAGGGATCCGACTCCTTCTTGAGCCTGACATCAGGGGAAGCCAAACCTGCGCAGTCACCATCCTGCCTCCCAGATGTGCCAACGCGGGCACAGATGTCACTTGCTTTCTTTAGCTTGGCTCTCTGAGATGCTCACTGTGCAGAACAGAGCACGAGGGAGACACACAGAGGTAGTACCTGGTCAAGTGTGCACTGAATGCTACATGCTGCTGATGCCTCCCCTACCTTCTGCAAGAGCAGGCTTCCTCCTGGACTACTGAGCTGCAGGCAAGCCTTAAGGATAAACTTTGTTTTATTTTATTTCTTAGTTTTTTTTTTAAATACAAGGTAAGTGGTCCGGGCTAGCCTCCAGCTTGCTGCATAGCAGAGGCTAGCCTTGAACTGATCCTCCTGAGTGCTAGGGTTACAGGTGTGCACCACCACACCCAGTTTCATGTGGTGCTAGAATTAAACTCAGGATTCTGTGCATTCGGGGACAACAGTTTACCAACTAATACCAAGCCCCAATCAGTAAAAAAGTATCTTGTCTAGAATCTTTGAGAGTAATGTGTATTAGAGTTAAATGTAAAAACATTGTAGAATATTCATTGTAGAATATTCAGTGTTGATATCATTGATTCCTAGTTTCTATTTGTCAAGTAAATGAGCATGGCTTTTCTGTACTTAGCCCTGATCCTGAGTGTGGGCAAACAAACTTTTAAATGATGGCTGCTCCTTCTTGGGCTCGGTGGATCCAACAGACTGAGGGGAGCCGGACAAAGAAGAGAGCTTGGAGGAGCTCCCAGCTGAGGCTTCTGCTGGAAAAAACATTGTCACGTGTTGGTTCTAGGCAAGGATTTGGCAATCAGGCTTCTTTCTGTTGCTAGAACTCTCTGGAATATTCCTAAACTTCGGCAAAGGGGCTCTAGACTGACTGGAATGCTTCAGAAGGGGCTGCTCACGGTCTACACCAGAGAGCAGATCCTACATGAACGATCGGAGGGAATGGAGATGGGGAACCCCAGGTTTCCAGGTTTTCTCATTATCCAATTATCTATCTATCTATATCCATCTCTCTCCATCTGACCATCCATCATCCATCCCATCCATCCACATCCATCTCTCTCCATCCAACCATCCATCCAGCCTATCCATCCATCCCATCCATCCAACCATCCATCCAGCCTATCCATCCATCCCATCCATCCATCCATCCATCCATCCATCCATCCATCCATCCATCTATATCCATCTCTCTCCATCCATCAATCCTATCCATCCATCAATCCTATCCATCCATCAATCCTATCCATCCATCAATCCCATCCATCCATCCTATCCATTCATCAATCCTATCCATCCATCCATCCATCCATCCATCCATCCATCCATCCATCTATATCCATCTCTCTCCATCCATCAATCCTATCCATCCATCAATCCTATCCATCCATCCATCCTATCCATTCATCAATCCTATCCATCCATCCATCCATCCATCCATCCATCCATCCATCCATCTATCTAATCTCCCTTCTTTTCTCCCTCCCTCTTCTCCTCCCTCCCTCCCTTTCTCCCTCTTTCCCTCCCTCCTCTCTGTTGAATTAGCAGGAAAATAACCTAGAAAGGGGCGGCTGTAGCAGGAGTTCCCAAACAGGAAGAAAAGTAAGAAATCGTTTCGTTTTCCCTGATCTTATCTTCCCGTGAAACTCTAGGAGACTCAACCAGGCTCCTCAGTTTCCCCTCACTAGTCAAGCCACATGCAGTCAAACCAGGCAGGGTCGGTGAGCCATGGGCAAATTGGGTTAGTGAGCTTCACAAAAAGGATGCCCACCTCCTGTGTTTTAATCCAGCTCTACTGGTCCAGGTTAACACCCACCCAGAGGTCACCATCCATGCCACTGTGGATAAAGTCAGAGATGAGAGCTGTTGGGGCAAACCATGACTTCTGAAGGCTGCCCTTGGAATCCCAGAGCTGGGAGGGGAACTGAGCCGCTCTGCTCTAAACTCTTCTCTAAAATTGAGAGGTTCGGGCACAGAAAGGAACATTCAACCGGCAAGGTGTGGACTCACCCATGGGATTCATGGAAAAGGCCTCCCAATGTGGAGAGGCTCGACTGTCTTCAGCACTGGGAACATCTTTCCAACAGGGATAGAAAGGCAAAATACAACTCTCCCTGTGTGGTCATCCTCCTTTGACAGTCAAAGGAATGCTCTTCACCCTTTGACCCTTTCCTCCTGCTCTGTGCTGGGGGATAGGTGCACAAGACCAACTGCTTCTTTTCAGATCTCAGGCTGTCTCAACACCGACCCCACTTCCTGCCAGAGGGTTTCCCCAGTCAGTGTCTGGTGGTTTCCAGTTCCGTTGCATAGACAGCAGAGGGGATAGGACAGATCTGAAGATTCTTACCAGCACTCGATTTTTTTTTTTTTTTTTTTGGTTCTTTTTTTTCCGGAGCTGGGGACCGAACCCAGGGCCTTTCGCTTCCTAGGTAAGCGCTCTACCACTGAGCTAAATCCCCAGCACCGATTATTTTATTAATGTTGTCCTAAAATGGTGTTATACTTTATCCCTGAGACCGTGTCAAAATCAGTTCAGAAAAGGGTCTGTTAGCCCGCTCCCCTAACAAACTAGGTAAGCCCTCTGCCCACCTCCTCTGTGAACACCACCTGCCTACTGCACAGCGCAGTGCAGCGTACCTCAGGAAAGAAAAGTGAAAATCTTGCTCCTTGTGCGTACCCCGTTTCCTCCTCCCAGCCGGTGGAGGAAAGAATAAAGATTGGAGCAGCGGCAGAAGCCTGAGGGGGAGCGGACATCCTTACCTTTGCGGACCTGCTGGATGTATCGGGCTAGCAGTGCGCCCAGGCGCGCTCGGGGCTCGCTGTCCGGTCGGAGCACAGCCCTCAGCTGCCTTCGGGGCGCCTCCTCCGCCCGCTGCTCCATAGGGTCCACAGCTTCTACAGGGACTACCGGCTGCGCCAGGGCGCCTGCTGCCAGGACTGCCATCACCACGCACAGACACACGCCGCACTTCATGTCTATGGGAAGCAAAAGGAGAGGAGCGTGAACCAAAGGCTGATCTCGGCGGCGTGCTCCAGCCCAAAGTCCCGCACACAGAAAGTTGGCTGAGGCTGAACGTGGGGGCTACAGCCGCGCCAGAATGGCTCAGCCCAAGAGAAGTCTCTAGCTGCGCCCTGGCCACCACGTGCCTCGGGACATTTCTGTCTGGCTTTTGTGTTTCCCACACCCGGGACCTGGGAATCTAGCAGAGACCCGATTTACTGCCCCGTTCAGAAGCAGCGCCTCCTCCTGCTTTCCTGAAGTTCCAGGATGCCTTTGTAGCGTATCTCTTTTCTAACCAGAAAAGCCAGAGTGAAGCAGGGGGGGGGGGCAGAGACATACAGAGACGGAGACAGAAAGACAGAGACAGGAACAGAGAGAGGAGAGGAGAGGATACTCCTGGAGAGAAATGCGGGAGATTTAATTTATTCACTACATTAGAAATGGCAGGACAATGGGAATCACCGTTTTAAGTGTGCGCCCATAAAGAGAAGCTGTATTTATAGAGATTTTTCTGCGTTTTACGGAAAGCCACTATGCAAAACAAAAACCCAGAAATCTGCGCCCAGTCCTCAGATGTGGCCAAAGCCCCGCTACGTTTAATAACTGAGCAGATGGGTCCTGTATCATAACGATGTGTTTCTATTCCCCAAAGCCCTGCTTTTTCTTTTTTAATGCAGCATTTAAAAATGGACATAAGTCTTAAAACCTTTAGGTAGTTTCTTTTAAATGATTGCATAGTGCTCCGAACAACAGGGAAACCCTAAGAATGGCTATCCCCATCCTTGCCCTGGCCAGAGAACTCAGGAGAGCAAGTCTCTCCGCAGCAGTACCCACCCAGACGCATTGTAAGGTTGTTTCCGACTTCAGGAAATCTTTCCAGCTGTCAAGTGAGGGAAGGCACAGAAAATGGAAAGACTAAACGGCAATAGATGCAAAGCTACAGGCCAGTTCTTCACACTCATGATTCTTGGATCTGCCAGCCACTTACCTTCGGATGCGGAATCAGCTGGCTTGGCGGTTTCCAGCGGAGACGGCTGCTGTCCAGCTAAGTTGAGGGCAGGCGGCAGGGCGACTCCTCTTAAATAGCCCCGCCCGGTACGCAGCCAGTCATCTGTTTACCCAGTGCTGACGCAGTCCGGCAGGACACGTGCTCAGAGGCAGCCACTGGAGAGACCACCGATCGAAGTGGCCCCCCGGGGAGAAGGGAAACGGCCCAGTGAATGAGGATAGCCCCTCCCAGGCGGGGTACTTTGTATGAGTCCTCCTCTTTATCTAAAGAGCTTCCTCCCCACCTGTTCGGCGCCTCTGCTGAGTCCTCTTCAGGGAGGGTGCCACCCCTACTCCCGGAGAGAAGCAGGAGTTTGTCTGGAATGGAGAAGCTGACCACTGTTTAGTGAGCTTTGAGGGATCAAATCCTTCCAGGAAACCGGGGGACCCTCACAGGCTAGGTGTCAGCAAATGTAATTCTGGCATGTTCTCTGGGAACACTTCAGACCTGAGTGGGCTCCCACAAGTGAGAGAGGGGAGTAGGGCTCTCAATTTTTCAGAACTCAATCACAGTTGGCCTCCTGGATTCTAGTCTTACAGAATTTTAAGATCCCGGGTGCAGCTCTTGCCTTTTGTGC